>NC_056748.1:186151546-186473245 GCF_019279795.1 Protopterus annectens | reverse complement strand
ACGCGATCATTTTTGAAAGAACGGTAGTCGCAAAAGAAGACGTCTGTTTGTGCTGAGAATCGATAGTGCGAAGGACTTCCTCAGAAGCCGGTGCCTGCTCAGCAGCTCTGGACCCATCCAAGGTAGAGACAACCGCAGGATCCTTAGTCGAAGAAGAGTTTTTCACCATACAGTATTCTGAAAGGGTCTCGGTAGCAGCCTGCGAATCCAAAGAAGCGGGCATCAGGGGCTGCGAAAGTACCTTAATGAGGACCAGAGAACTGACGACTAACTTAACGGAAGCGTCATGTGTAGGTTTGGACCTGTGCAGTCTGTCTCTGTCTTTATCTTTACATTTTTTCAGAAGATCTGCTGTTGGATGGCTTACTGATGCCATATCGGAATTTGAGGACTGCAAGTGAAAATATCTGGCTACAATAAGGGCACAACGTCACCAATGGGGTACTTAGCTTTAGACGACTTCAATTCGGTAGAGGAAAACTCAGGTAGCAGCCAACCGGCACTCGTGCGAACTGCTTCTGCTTCGGGCTCTACGGCAAGAAAGACTGATGTAATGGCACCGGCTGCCTTACTTTATACTACTGATGACCTGACATCAGTCCTGAAGCAACAGCAACAGATGCAGAAATACTAAGTCTCTGGTATTCGGGCCGGCTGAGGGCTACCCTGGCCGGGATAACCCAAATGTGATGACTGCAACAGTGAAACACGAAGAACATCCAGATCACCTACCTGGTTAATGAAGACTATATGCATAAATCTATCTATCTATCTATCTATCTATCTATCTATCTATCTATCTATCTATCTTTCTAATCCAATTAAATGGTCTATCATTTAATCTAATCACAAGTGGCTTAAAACAAGTGATCTAATCACAGAAGAGCTAATGAATGTCTGTAGTACATTTTACAACATATAACTCTTACTGTAAGGAAAGTTTTAATTTTTTGATCACTGTTAATAGCTTTCTTATAGATACTGCAGTTTACTTTATCACAGTGTGCTGAATTGTGTGAACTGGTGGTGCACTTTCAGGGTTTTTCCCCTTTCTTTCACTGTATGGTGACTATGGGGTTGCTATACTTAAATTAGGGGAGTGTGGGTGTGCCCCCCTGCACACCCACACTCCCCTTGTGCTTGTCTTAACTGAAAAAAAACATTTTTCTTTTTTTTCCAGTTATGCTATGTTAGGTGAAATGTGTTTAGATATTCTGCGTTTTAAATCAGTTGAGATATAATCATATAAATATACACTTATATTTTATGCTGTTTTCAGCTGTTCTCCCAAAGTAATTCTAATTTATTTCTCTGACCTGTAGTTTCTGGATGAGCACTGCAAGAAGAACCCTCGGACCACCTGATGTCTTACAAATACCCATAACACTCAAGTGAGCCAAAGTATGTTTATGACTCATGGACTGCAATTGCATTTCTTGTACACCCCGGGGATCACTTCTATGTCTCTGCTCGACAGTGGCACAGGAAAATAACTTTCTTGGGTGGTGTAAGCCAGGGAACCTTGTTGCTAGGCTTACATAGGCCCTTGGGCCGATAGCCTAGTACCTACCTATGAAGCTATAAACTCCCTTAGCTTACCACCAGAACTCACACACCCCCCATCTTTATTGCTAAGACCTGAAATGGCTTACTCTGCTTACATCTGCACTTACCCACTCCTCCCTATGTAATTTCCCACTCAATTTATTGCTGGCTCATTTTTTGACATAAAATTAAGACTACTTCTTAAGTGTTTAAATACACTTACACTTCTTAGGTGTTTAAATACACTTTTAGAAAATAATTTAAATATTACATCTTCTCTAACCTTTTCTCTTTCCAAAACTGCCTGTCTTCACTGATTGTTTTCTTTTCTTTTTTCCCTGTGCTGTTCCTTGCTCAGAGTAGTCTGGCTTACTCTGCTACCCTACCGTATCCCTATTCCCACCCACCCCTACTCAATTACATTTACAGTAACCATAACTCCTCCTCCTCACCTTAACTACCCAATAAACAATTGACTTCGAAATTTCATACAATCAACACTTACTAATTTGTAGTTACTACACCACTTGTTTTTCTTTCGGCTTTTCCCGGCTAGGGGTCGCCACAGCGGAACTTCGGTCCACTAATGATTGGCAGTCGATTTTTATGGTGCCGAGGTGCCAGCCGGACGCCCAACCTTCAACGAAGGTATGCCCATTCACGCATGCCTTTCGAACGCCACTTGACTGTGGGGAGGACATGCGGACTCCACACAGAAGGCGCTCCAGCCGAGAATCGAACGGGAGAACCTCTTGCTGTGAGGCGACAATGCTACCTGCACCACCGCGGCTTACTGTAGTTACCACAATTGCTCTTTTTTCCCCAGTCAAACTCTCCTAACAATACAAACTTTATCTTCCTGTTGCTTGTCTATTTACTTCATTCTGTACTGTTATAACCTTACTACAATCCCTCATCTATTTTTCCCTCCATCCACATCTAACTTCTTTTCACTCTACAACACGAAAGTATGCTACCACCTTCACATTCTACTATCTTCATAATATCCCTTATCACCACAATCAGCCTACCTGCACAAGCCACTTCCCTCAAATGCACACTAACAGCTACACCAGTAATAAATTCCGCCCTGGCTTCACTTCTCAATACACACAGAGATAGCTTCTCAAATATATCTGCCAGCCTGAATATAACCCAAGTCACCTTACTAAACTCAAATTCCTTTCTTTCAGTAATAAATCCAAATTAAAATACTATATAATCTCTTAAGTATACAACAAAATCTACCCACCTCTACTACTTCCATCACTACCTCCTCAAAATTTCCCTATGTGGGGATATTCATCCCTACCCTAGACCCCCACTATCATCCACCTCACCTCAATCTCCCCTCTCAAAAAATTTGCAATTTGCAACACTAAACATATGTAGCATCATCATCATCTTCTTTCGGCTGTTCCCATTAGGGGTCGCCACAGCGGATCATCTGTTTCCATTTTTTCCTGTCCTCTGCATCTTGCTCTGTCACACCAACTACCTGCATGTCCTGTCACCACATCCATAAACCTTATCTTAGGCCTTCCTCTTTTCCTGTTACCTGGTAGCTTCATCCTTAGCATCTTTTTCCCAATATACTCAGCATCCCTCCTCAGCACATGTCCAAACTAACATAATCTTGCCTCTGGCTTTGTCTCCAAACGTTCCAACCTGGGCTGACCCTCTAATATACTTATTCCTAATCCTGTCCACCCTCTTCACACCCAGTGCAAATCTTAACATGTAGTATCTGCAACAAAATTACAGAATTCCATTCATGGCTTGCACATTACTCGCTAGACATAGTCGCAGTCAATAAAACTTGGTTAAAACTGCATATACCACGTACAGAAATAGTCCCTCCAGAATTTAGTATACTAACAAATGACAGAACCCATAAAAAAGTGGTGGTGTAGCACTAATGTTTCAAAACACCTGCACAATATTACCCATCTCCAAACCTGTTCAATCCTCTAGTAATACAGAAATTCTCATGTCACTGTTACAAGTAAATAATACTAAGCAAATATATATTGCAGTAATTTATATACCCCCTGGCCAAAATATTACTATACTGAAGACTTTCTCTCCTGGAGTACTGCTAACATCTCCAATGAAACTATTATTATGGGTGATATAAATATCAACTGGCAAAATTTGATCACTGACGCACCATCAAATAGCATTAACCTTCGTGGTTTTATAAAACTTTTCACCGCTCCTACCAGAATGCAAAACAGTAATCACTTAGGTGCTACCATAGACTGGATCCTGGTCTCAGATTCCCATAAATACTCCAATTCTGGCACAATTCTGGCACACTTCGAAATACTTTAAGTGGCCATCTACCAGCATATACTCATATGACCTCCCCTCAAGGGCCCAAACACCACACCTATAAAACAACCAGAAATTTAACCAATTTCAATCAACAATTTATTAACATCTTATAAACCATTGACTGCTCCTCATTCAAAACATCACCACCAAATAATGGCATCAGTCACTTCAACAGCCTCTTTTTAGACACCTTCATAGCTTAGCCCCTCTCCAAACTAAAAGGATAAAAATAAACCATGCACCCTGGCTAACCAAAGCTACATAGCAAATATTACAAACCAGAGACCAAGCCTGAGAATACTGGCAAAAGTGTAAAAATGACAGTCTATACAAGCAGCTACGTTATAAAGCTAAGAAGCTAGTCATTGCTGACAAGAAGAAATTACTTCACTCAACAAATGTCAAGCCAAAACAACATTCCAAAAAAATTCTGGAAATCCATCTCTGCACTCCTAATACCTGGGTTCACACAAACCCCTTTACCAGCCCCAGATAAAGACCCATCTATAATATCTGATATGTTCAATACCCACTTCATTGACAGTATTCTTAAACTTGTGAACAATTCTACACAATACAAACTCCAACCCTACAGAAAATCTTATTCCTCCTTTTCCCTCAGCATTTAATAACTATACCACCACCTCTTCCTCACCATACCAGGGTACTTCTCCACCTAGCACTCCATCTACTACTTTCTCATTACAACCCATTTCTACTTCACTAATACATACGCTTCTTCTCAAGCTAAAACGCTATTCCTTCTCCGCTGATAATTTCCATCAGAATATCTAAACGCTGCTGCAGAATCAACAGCCTGCCCTGTCAGCATTCTGATGAATCAATCTATTACTGAATCTGAAGTTCATCTCTGGAAGAAATCTATCATAACCCCCTTACACAAAGGTGTAAAAACTAATGAACTAACAAATCATCAACCCATCTCTATTCTCTCTCCTCTATCCAAATTGTTGGAGAAATGTACACATACACAACTAAATAAACATCTTACTAATAGCAATCTCCCAACATGGTTTTCAACCAGCACATAGCACAACCACTGCTTTAATACCCTTCACAGATGCTGTTAACAAAGATATAGACTCTGGCCACATAATTTCAGTGATCTTATTAGATCTGTTAAAGGCCTTTGATACAATATCACATCATAAACTCTTACAACTTTCTACATTAGGATGCTCTCAATTTACTCTAAAATGGCTTGCTAATTACCTAACTAACAGACAGCATTGTATTAGGTGCCTGTCACAATAGCAAGTTAATAAAACAGGTGTCCCACAAGGATCCATTACTGGACCCTTACTGTTCAATATTTTCATTAATAACCTACACACTGCTTCCTTCAAAGCTCATTCAATTCCCTGATGATTCCACCATTGTCTCCTCCTCCAGTAACTTGCAACACCTTTTAAAAGTAACACAAGATGCCTTTACCTCAACTGAAACTTGGTTAAATGAAGCACAATTACTACTCAGTCCTATTAAAACTTAACTTTTATTGTTCTCACCAAAACCACTTTTACATGACGTCAAAATATAACCATCAAACAATATAGAGATTAAAACTGTAACCTATGCAAAGTTATTGGGCATCACCATAGATGACAAACTCACATTTGAACAACAAATACTTACCATCATAAAAAACACATTTCAAACAAGGAAAACTATACAGACATAAACATTTCATGGACAAGGCTACCAAAATTACACTTGCCAATACTTGCTTACTCCCCTCTCCAGCCTGTACTGGGCCCTCATATTCATCAACCTACATGCGTCCCTAAAAAAAAGAAGTTATGTTCTTACCATAACGTTCTATGTGAGTTGTTCATCTCGCCTTTGTTCTTACGTGGGTATGGAGCCGATCTATCGGCTCCGAGTTGGCCGCTTTCCAAGCTCAAGATCTTTCAGTAGCTCGAGGCACAGCACCTATCCCATGATGCTCTCTGATTAACCCTCAGATCTAGTTTGCTGAATCCAGCAACAAAGGAACAGCCTAACATACCCTAAATGTCAATATGTGTATATACAAAAAACATATATGTACAGTTAACCACAGGAAGAAAGTCTGGTAGAAGAAAAGACAGTAGACAAACCCAACCAGACCTCCAGTTGTAACCGGTCTTCAAGAACCCGAAGGGGGATGGAGGGTGGGAAATGTAAGAACAAAGGCGAGATGAACAACTCACATGGAACGTTATGGTAAGAACCTAACTTCTTTATGTGAATTTGTTCAATCTCGCCGTTTGTTCTTACACGCAGAAGGCCCCAAGCACCCAAACCCTGGGTGGCTCACAGGAGTACATTCCTGAGAACAGTGGAACCACAGGAAGCTCTGTCCCTGGAGGCCCTGTCCACTTTGTAATGAGTGATAAACGTATGTGGTTTTAACCAAGTGGCGGCTGCACATATGGTGTCCAAAGGCAAACGAGCTGTGTGAGCTAGAGATGTGGATACCGCCCTAGTGGGATGAGCTTTCACCTTGTATTCTCAGGTCTGATTAGTTGAAGAGTATACAAACTTTACGCAATCTGATAACCATTTAGTCAAAGTAACTTTAGACACAGATCGCCCTTTTTTGTTATCAGCGTAGGAGACAAAAAGCTGTTCAGATTTTCTAAAATCCTTTGTTCTGTCCAAGTAAAATCTCAACTGTCTGGGGACATCAAGTTTATGTAGCATATACTCCATTTTGTCAGAATGATGTCTGAAAAAAGTGGGTAACTCAACAGACTGATTCAGATTAGTTTCGGAGAACACCTTCGGTAGAAAAGAGGGATTTGTCCTGAGAGACACTCTATCAGGAAAAAATACCAAGTAAGGGGGCCTAATAGAAAGAGCTTGAAGTTCAGAAACTCTACGAACTGAAGTAATAGCCACCAAAAATAATGTTTTCCAAGATATGAACTTCAAGGGGCAAGAGGATGCAGGCTCAAAGGGGGGAAGCATCAGCTGAGATGATATTAAATTTAGGTTCCATGGTGCGACTGGTTGTCTGATGGGTGACCTTAGATGATGAGTCCCTTTCAAAAAGGCTTTACATAATCTGTGTGACATAAGATTAGATCCTTCAATCCCCAAGTGAAAATTAGATATAGCGGCCAATTGAACTCTAACAGTGGCCGCTGCAGCACCTTCCTGAAAAATCGTTGCGAGAAATTCCAGAACCATATCAAGAGGGGCAACATAGGGATCAATACTGCGTTGAGGCCCAGTAAACAAAATGTTTCCATTTATTACTGTACAGTTTCCTAGTGGAGACTTTATGAGAGGAAACCAGAATATGTTGAACTTTGGAAGAAAGATTATATGACCTGGCTAGGTTGGGAAGTAGAGCAGCCAAGCTGTCAGTTTGAGGGACTGAAGAGAGGGGTGAAGAACTCCTGATGAATGCGTCAGAAGGTCTGGCACTAGGTCCAAAAACCAAGGTTCTTCCAGTTGATACTGATGAAGAAAGGGGAACCATATCTGCCGAGGCCAAAAAGGGGCTATCAGAATAACTGTCCTTCCCAAGCCCTTTGCTTTCATCAAGAATCTGGGAATCAGTGGGGTTGGAGTAAAGGCATACAGGAGACCCAAGGGCCAATCGTGCACAAGTGAATCCCTGGGACTGTCCCCAGGTGGAGGGTTGAGGGCAAAGTAGCTTCTGCATTTGGCATTCATCGGAGATGCAAAAAGGTCACAGCAAGGCTGGCTCCATCTGCGGAATATCCTTTCTGCCACATTTTGTTTGAGGGAGCACTCGTGGGGTAACAGAATTGCTCTGCTCAGTTTGTCCGCGATTACGTTGGATTTCCCCGGGATGTGCGTTGCTAATAGAAAGTGCCTGGTGGACACAGCCCACTTCCAAATCCTCAAAGCTTCTCGGCATAAGGGGTAAGATTTGGTTTCTCCCCTGTTTGTTGATGTACCAGACTACCAACATGTTGTCTATCTGAATTGCAATCGTCCCCTGAGGTAGAGAGTCACGAAGGTGATGCAACGCTAAAAGCACTGCTCTCAACTCCAGGACGCTGATGTGCAAATGACATTCTATCTCTGACCAGGTGCCTTGGGCAGTCTTTCCCTGAAAAAGCCCCCCCCCTCACCCTATCAGGGAAGCGTCCGTGGTCACCGTGGCTACTGGAGGGGGCAATATAAACGGCCGACCTACTGTCACCTGGTGGCAGTTCAACCACCAGAGAAGGTCTCTCTTGTAAGCATCTGTCAACAGAATCTTGAATGACATTGGGAGCTGTTGGTAGGACCATGGGGTGAAAAGCAACCACTGGAGTATCCGCATGTGCATCTGGCCCAGAGGTACTGCTATGAGGGAAGCTGCCATTGTGCCTAAGAGTTTTAACACCTGAGAAGCAGGTACTTTCTTTTCTTGTAGCAAGCATGACACCTGATTTCTTAGAGAGGTGACTCTTTCTAGAGGTAATTTGACCAGGGTGGTGGTGGTGTCTAGGTCTGCTCCGATAAATGTGATATGCCGTGATGGTAATAAAGCAGATCTTTCGAAATTTATGGTTATTCCTAACCAAGAACAGAGACTGATCATATGATCCTGGACTGAATGAGTTGATGCCTGGAGGTGGTGGATAGGAGCCAGTCATCCAGATACGGAAACACCCGGAATCCTAGACGCCTCAGGTGAGCCGTAACTACTGCCATACATTTGGTGAACACTCTGGGGGCTGTAGTGAGACCAAAGTGCAGAGTTCGAAATTGGTAATGACTGACCCCCAGCCAGAAATGCAGGTGATCTCTGGATGGTCTAGCCATTTTGATGTGGTAGTACGCATCCTTGAGATCTAAAGAGCATATCCAATCGCCCGTTCCTAGGAACAGGATATCGATTGAAGCGTCACCATGTGGAACTTCTCCTTCTTTACGAATGTATTGAGTTTGCTGAGGTCTAAAATGGGCTTCCAGTCCCCTGTTTTCTTTGGAACCAAAAAGAATCTGGAGTAAGTTCCGGATCCTATCTGGTCTGCCGGGACTGGTTGGACAACTCTTTTTTCTAGCAGATTTTGGATTTCTGTGACTGCTTGATTCCTCAGACTGGGTGGAACATCTGGGATTCTTTTTGTGGGTAACGGGGCTTCTACAAAGGGAATGAGGTAGCCTCTGGTAACTATGTTTTGTACCAAAGAATCTGATGCAATTCCTAGCCAGGCATCTGGGTACAAAGCCAAGCGACTCCCGACTGCCTCCAGAGTAGGACAGTCCGGCCTACTCTCAGGAGCACTGATAGGGCTTGCTAGGAAACTGCTCCCTCTCACCCTGGTTCTGTGGACCCCCTCTGCCGCCAAAGCGGTGTCTTCCATTATTGCCTCCTCCTCTGTCCCTGTGTTCTGGAAAGCTCCTTGGGACTTCCGGAACCACATTTTTCCACCTCTTCGCCCTTTGGGGTATGGTCTAGTAGGGGTGGAAAAAGGGACTCATACGGCAGATAAAGTCTTTCCTTCCTGCTCACACCCAGTGAGGGTCTCCTTGACTTTAGGCCCAAACAATGAAGAGCCATTAAACGGGGTATTTTCAAAGGAAGACTTGAAGGCTTCCGCAAATGAGCACAAGCACATCCAGGACAGTCTCCACAGAGCAATCGCTGAACCTGCTGCTCGACTCAATCCCTCAGCTGCATAAGAAATGAGCCGCATGGATGAGTTGACAACAGAATTAAGGGTAGAAAGCTGAGCTGTAACCTTTTCTGAAATAGCCTCATCTGTGTTACCCTTTAGAGTATCTCAGAGTTCTTGAAGGAGATCTTGTTGAAGGCGAGTAAAATGGGTCAAGTAGTTAAGCTATCTCATGGCAAATGTCGGAGACCTAAAAATGCGTTTCCCGTATGTGTCCATCATCCTGGAATCCTTATTAGGAAGATGGAATCTTTATTAGAAGAAGTCTCTGACATCTCTTTCTTGGTGACTCCTTTGGTGAGGAACATTTTCTCTTGAGGGGCAGTGATGAATTTATTGGGCCTCCGAGGGACTGGTTCCATGGTGTCAGGGGACTCCCATGCCCTTCGAGCGACCAGATCCATTACTTCGAAGGGCAGAGTAACCCAGAAGGTGGAGGGGTGAGACCCAAAGGCCTTCAGGAGCACCGACTCATCCTCGGTAGGGCGAATGGACTGCCAGTTGCCCTTCTGCTTAAGTATTTCTAAGATGTCCGCACAGGAGACATCCTCCGAGGATGACCGTGGGGACCCTTCGGATTCCTCTAAGTCGGTGACTGATGTCAAGGATTCCTGAGGGGAATACAAATGCCTCCTCTTGCAGAGTCTCTTTCTGGGAACTTCATCAGTGGGGGCAGCTGGTGAAGTCTCAGTAGAGCAGGGTTAACCCAAAGGGGATACCTGAGGCTCTGGGTCTCGTCGCTTAGCAGGTGCTTTAGATGAAAAGGCAGAACTCAGCATCTTCAGGGAGGAAGAAGAGAGACCTGTAGTGTGGGTCTGAACAGACAACACCCTCCTCGTGGCATCAAAGGCCCCGGACTCTCAGCCCGAGGAGGCCACCGGTTTCGAGGAAGATGGAGGCCTCGCAGATGCCAAGGCTGAGGGCTCCGAACCTGAGGACGGAGCCGAGCTCACCTGTGCCAAAGCCCCGAGGGGAAGTGTCAGAACAGGACCCCCCCCCCGGAACCGACGAGAGAGTGTCTGATCTGAGACTCTTCGGACGGCACCGAAGAGGTCAGGATGGGTGGAACCGAAGTCAATGGAGCAGGACTCGGCTCCATGGGTTCCACAACCATCAGATCTTCCACCTCCAGAAGGCCTGGGTAGGCTCGGAGGAGTAGTCACAGGCAATGGGGCGAGAACAGGGCTCAAACCCAGCTGGGACGAAGCCGAGAGCAGTTTAGCCAATGCTGGGTTCTCCAAGATCCTCTGCACCACACGGTCCACATCAATATCTGACATCCTTGAAGAGTGGGTCGAAGGGGCCAAAGAAGCTACAGACCTAAGTATTGGAGATTTTAAAGTCTCCGATACCGGCTCCAAACCCAAACGCTGGCTCTGAATCATCGGTTCAGCACATGGTTCTGAAGACCTAGGAACCGGTGACGGCACCTTAAAAGAGGTGCTCGGTGCCGAAGACTTAGGCTCCGAGGACATTCGAGACGACTTCGACCCTTTCGAAGACTTGGAGGTCTGGTCGGATTTGTCCAAAGCTTCTTGAAACTCAGGAGTTAAGAGACCTCGATCAATAACAAAACTCTGCCACTAAAACAGTGGCAGATGGAACAATCCTCCTGCAAATGGAGAGGTCCCAAACAATAAACACAAGAAATGTGGTTATCTGTTATTGACATTTTTTGGCCACAGTCACATCTTTTAAATCCGGACTTTTGCTTTTGGTCAGCCATCATGTCCAAGGAAAAGCACAATTATCAGATCCCTGGCAATAACAAGTACAATAGTACTATCCAATCACAAGAAGAGAAACGCAGAGAAAATACATTTATCAGATCACTGACAATACAAAGTACAACAGTACAATCCAATAATACTCAAAAAACAATCTTGCCAAAAGTGGGATAGGAGAAAAGAAAGATCCCTGCACAACTATAGCAAAGGATGTAACCAACTGAAGAGAGGGCAAGGCCCAAGAGCAACTCTCTGTAATAAAACACTGTAAACAGGGACAAAGCCCTAAAAAAGGAAAGTATAACAGGTAATACTGGTAGAAAAACATATCTATATATATATATATATATATATATATATATATATATATAGTAAACTTAGCTGTAGAAATACTTAATAAACCTTCACTGGCTCGGGAACACTGAAGACTTGCGATCCGTTGCAGCGGCAAATTAGATCAGAGGGTTAGTCAGAGAGCATCACGGGATAGGTGCTGTGCCTCGAGCTACTGAAAGATCTTGAGCTTGGAAAGCGGCCGACTCGGAGCCAATGGATCGGCTCCGTACCCACGTGTAAGAACAAATGGCGATATTGAACAACTTCACATCAGTCTTTATTCAAGCTACAAAACTTTTAGTTATGTACTCACCATAACTTCAGATGTTTGGGATCCATCTCGCCTACATTCTGACTGATGGGTTCGGAGCCGATCCTCGCTCGACTCGCACGCTTATGCCAAAGAGCGAAGTCTCTTATTGGCTGAGCTTACTATATCCCAGGATGCACCACTACCAGTCCCCCAGATCTAGTTTGTCCGCATACATACACAGACACGCTGCTTATATAACATCGCCAGATGAAACAAGATAAAACAGTAGAACTGAAAACCGCTCAATCTCTTCTGATCTCCAAGGCAGGGGAAGGAGGGTAGAGTTAGAATGAATAGATGGATCCCAAACATCTGAAGTTATGGTGAGTACATAACTAAAGATGTTATGTGATCCTATCTCGCCTACATTCTGACTGATGGACAGCCCCTAGCACCTGAATCCTGGGTGGCTCACTGGAAAACACTCCTGAGTACCGTGGAACCAAATGATGCTCGCCTTTAGATGCCACATCCAATTTATAGTGGGAAATGAAAGTGTGGTTGGACAATCTCAGAGATAGCGAGCTTGGAATGAAAAGCAATAGAAGTAGCCATAGCTCTGGTAGAGTGAGCTTTGATAGATGTTGTAAGTTGCTTATTTGAAGAGGAATAAGCCTGAGTTATGCAATCTCTAATCCATTTGGAGATAGTAGCTGTGATGGTTTGACCCAATTTATTATCTGAAAAGGACACAAACAACTGGTCTGTTTTTAATTTGTTGAGTCCTGTCTAGATAGAAGCAATTGCCTGTGAACATCCAATTTATGGAAGGTGTATTCTGCTTCATTTGAGAATTTTCGAAGAAAACTGGTAGCACAGATTGTTGGAGACAGAGATTAGAACAAACCTTTGGAACAAAGGATGGATTAGGCCTAAGTGATACTCTATCCTTGTGAAAATCAAGTACGGTGGTTTGATAGATAGGGCTTGAAGCTCTGAAACTCTTCTTGAGGTAATTGCAACTAAGAAGGCAGTTTTCCAAGACAGATATTTTAACTCACATGTAGCAGCCGGTTCGAAGGGGAAGATGTTAAGGCAAAATCAAGATAGGATGAAAAACTGGGGGTCTTAACAGCACAGCACCTTTAATGAAAGTTTTGCATAATCTGCTGCTCATCAACGGTGGGTCCATGGATTCGAAATTTGGAGATAGCTGCTAGTTGGACTTTAATAGTAGAGACTGAAGATCCTTGAGTAAACAAGGATGTTAAAAATTTCAAGACCTCTGGTATCGGGCAGTGATAGGGTCTAAGCCCCTGAGTTGAGCCCAGATAGCAAACCTCTTCCACTTACTGAGGTACAATTTCTTAGTGGTGGGTTTGTCAAGATAAAATGTGAATAACTTCCGGTCTAAGTTGTGATTTCTGACTAAAGTCGGAAGTGGAGGAGCCAAGCTGTTAATTTCAAAGTGTGAAGGACTGGTGTTGTAGTCCCGACTGATGAATCAGCAGGTCTGGAGTTAGATCCAAAACCAAGGACCGCCCAGAGCATGTTTGGTAGGGGAACCATACCTGAGGCCAGTGGAGCAATTAGTATCATTGTGGACCCCAATTGGGAAGCTTTGATGACTTGGGAGGAGTGGAACCGGAGGAAAGGCATAAAGTAGTCCTGTTGGCCAAGGTTGGGCTAGAGCATCCAGTAGCCTCTGACGTGGAGTCAAGGAAAAGAACCTTTGCACTTTGTGTTTTGTGGTGTTGCAAACAGGTCGCAGCACGGAGTCCCCATCTTCTGAAAACCTGAGCTGCTACTGTTTCGCTCAGGGACCACTCGTGAGGAGAGAGAATCGTCCTGCTTAATCTGTCTGCCAAAATATTGATTTGAATGTGGGTCGCTACCAAGAAACGGTTGGTAGCTACAGCCCATTCCCACAACCTCATGGCCTCTCTGCAAAGGGGTAAGATCTGGTCCCTCCTTGTTTGTTTAGATACCAGACCACCGACATGTTGTCTGTGTGGATGGCGATAATGCCTTGAGGGAGAAACTTGTGGATAGCAGGGACAGAAGTACAGCCCTCATTTCCAATACATTGATATGGAGAAAGGTTTCGCCTGGAAGCCAAGAACCCTGAACTAACCTGCCCAGACAATGCCCCCCACCCTGTCTGGGAGGCATCCGCTGTCAGGGTGGCCACCGGAGGGGATAACAAAAGGTCTCCCTGATTCAGATTGGATGACTGAAGCCACCAGCGGAGGTCCCGCTTGCACGCTTCTGTAATCAGTATGAGATGATTGAGGGGAGATTCTGAAAGACCATTGTGTCGATAACAGCCACTGAAGAATCCTCATGTGCAATCTTGCCAGTGGAACTAGGAGAACCGTGGCAGACATCGAACCTAAAAGTTGCAGGACCATCCTGGCTGGGGCTTTGGATCTTGGAAGCAGGGCTTGGACTTGACCTTGTAAAGTTTGAATCCTTTCGGTAGGAAGGAAGACGCAAGATCAATTTTGAGTCTATCTCTGCCCCTATGAATCTTATGCACTGAGAGGGCAGCAAGACAGACTTTGACCAATTGAATGTAATTCCCAGGGAAGCACCCAGGAGATGGTGGCTTTGAGGTTCATTAGTAGATGCCTGGTGGTGGCAGTCAGGAGCCAGTCGTCCAGATAGGGAAACACTTGGAATCCGAGACTCCTCAGGTGAGCAGTCACTACTGCCAAACACTTGGTGAACACCCTGGGGCTGTGGTGAGACCAAAGGGCAGTGCACAAAATTGAAATGACTGTCTCCCAGGCTGAAGTGCAGATACCCTGGACGCCTGATGTATCGGTATGTGATAATAGGCGCCTTGAGATCTATGGAGCACATCCAAACATCCTTCTCCAACAATGGGAGAATGGATTGTAAAGTGACCATTCGAATTTGGACTTCATGACGGACTAGTTTAGTTTGCTGAGATCCAATATTGGTCTCAGGTCCCCTGTCTTTTGGCACTAAAAGAACCTTGAGTAATTTCCGATCCGATCTGGTCTGTGGGGACCGGTTGATGACTTTTCTAGCAGCTTTGAAGCTTCTGCGGGCCAAATTTCCTGACTGGGTGGTGGGTCCGGGATTTTTTGGACGGTGGGGTGAGTGTGAAGGGAATGGTGCAACCTCCGGCAATAATCCGGCACCCATCTGTCCTGAGTGACAGACTCCCAGGCTTTAGGTGCTTGGCAACGGCACCGACTGGCTCCGAGCAGCACAGCCGGGCAATCCCTCATGAAGTGGGAGGCTGAAGAGCCACGAAGGACCCGCGTCTCCAGAATTGCGGGCCCCTGCCGCCTCTGGGACGGCGTCTCCCAGAAAAATTTCCGCCCTCTGCCTCTGGAAGGGGAATCTTCCTGCTGTTGAGGAAAAACTTCCGTGATTTGGAACCACATCTTCCCTCCTTTAGCCTTGGGATAAGGCCGAAAGGGAGTGGAATAACGTGCACCTACGCAGATAAAGTTTCCTCTTGCTCACAGCGGTAAGAGTGTCTTTAGGTCCAAAACAAAGAGGACCCATCAAAGGCGGGAAGACTTGAAGGCCTAACGGAGCCAGGCTTGTCTCCGTGAGCCACGCCTGTGCCGCCGCATATGAAATGAGCCTCATGGACGAAGTTAGAAATCGTAAGGATAGCCAACTGAGAGCTAACCGACTGGGCTAGCTCAGGTAGGTTACCTGAGAGGGAATCTGACAGCTCCTTGACCAGATCCCTCTGTAGCCTGGTAAAATGTGCCAAATTCAGGGACCGTAGTGTAAAGGCCGCTGAAGTCAGGGTGCGCCCATGCTCCTAGACTCCTTATTAGGAGGATGGACGGACGCTGAAGCCTCTGCCCTGTTGTGTAGCAGATGCCACCACCATGGCATCTACAGCCACGCCTTTTGTCAAGAACTCCTTCGGTGGGCAGACAAAAATTTGTTAGGGCGAAGGCACTGGTTCCACAGTATCTGGATGTTCCCACGCCCGACAAACCAAATCCAGGAGCTCGTCAAAGGCGGAGACACCCAGGAGGCAGAGGGCTAAGCCCCAAAGGCCTTGAGAAGCACTGACTCATCAGCAGAGGGTTTGGATATCCAGCCGCCTCATTGCTTAAGGATCTCTAAAATGTCTGCGAATGAGACATCATCCGGACGACTTTGGGACCCCTCCGCATCATCAAGATCAGTGTCCGATGTAAGAGACTCGGGGAGTCCACGTGCTTCCTCTTGCACTATCTCTTCCTTGGGGCTCCTCCAAAGACAACTCAAGAACCCTCAGGAGGAGGGGAACCCCAGTGTGGGTAACCTCAGGCCCCAGGGCTCCGCTGCCTAGGGACAGGGAACTGCCAAAGACCCAGTCTCCACGCCCAGGGAAGGTGCCGTAAAGCCGTAGAGATGGTCAAGAAGACTTGGCCAAGGCACTCCTCATAGCTCTGAAAGCCGGACCCCAGAATCCTGGGAGTGTCCGTCCCGAGCCATGATAGCAGACGGAAGTCCCGCAGCCGCACCAAGAGGGAGGCTTGGAACCGACAGCATAGGTCCCAAACGTCACCCGGTCCGAAGAAGTCCGTGCCAAACTCGACCGAGCCGACCGATCTCCACTGGCTCCAACAGCACCTGCTCCTCGGAGGAGGAACGGCAATGGAAAAACAAATTTTTGAAAGACTGGGGACTGGAACAGTCTTTGAGCACCCTGTCTATGTCCGAATCTGACATCCTCGATGACCTAGAGGAGACTGAACGGGTTATCTCCAACGCCCCAAGGGCTAGGGGACCGCCCTCGATAACTATCGGAATACACAAACCAGTTTCCATCGGTGCCAAGGAGGACTTGGGCGAGAGGAGGAAGTGTCTGGCGGACAAGCCTTCATCCCGAGACCAGTGGAGCCGATGAAGGTGAGATGCCCCAGCCATCGGCTCTGAAGCCAGAGGAGTCGAGACTGGAGGCATCGAGGCAGACCGCCTCGGCCCAAGTCCTTGGAGCCGAAGGAGAAGCCTGCCTATGTCTTTTGGCGGTCGGGTCCGACGGACTGGTCGGAGTTTTTAGCAGGAGAAGGAGAGGATGCTAAAGCTTCTTCAAAAGAGGCTTTTATAAGGCCTTTCAATATAAGCTTATTTTTCCTCTCTTGGAGGACCCTCGAGGAAAAAATGACACACGCTGCAGGATTCCTGCAAATGTTTAAACAATATACACAGAGAGTGGTCATCCGTGATAGACATTTTAAAACTACATTTAGTGCACTGGAGCCTGACACATTATAAGTAAAACTGAGTAACTCTCTCACAGACAAAACTCTGTTGGAATAGACTGACCCTAAAGATTAACTTGCCGCTCACAATGATAGCCCGCAATTAAAATAAAGGCCAACTGAAGACATACAACAGTGAATAAATATAAGGAATCAAAGAACCCTAAAGGTTCAAAAGGGATTAACTGACAGGAAAGGCCCTATGGATCAAGGGAGCCTGTAAGCAGAACAAACACCAATCACACACAAAATTTCCACAAAAAATTCTCAAACACAATAGCACAGAGTAGCTGTTAAAACAGCTTTGTGAAGAATTAGCAAATTTCTGACAGAAAAAGTTAGTGAAAAGACACTACTTAGCTCAGCCAGCTCGAGACCACGTCTTTGCTAGTTACGAGATCTGGGGGACTGGTAGTGGTGCATCCTGGGATATAGTAAGCTCAGCCAATAAGAGACTTGGCTCTTTGGCATAAGTTGCGGCCCCGAGAGCAGAGGATCGGCTCCGAACCCATCAGTCAGAATGTAGGCGAGATAGGATCACATAACATCTAAATTTGCCACAAGTTCTTCTTACTCCTCACACCACTGTTATGCTCTTAATGAATTTAAATGGCTCGAATTCCTCCAGCATTTTCATTTTGTAAAACTATCCTTTGCAGACAAAATAATCTACAAAGCAAATAACTGCTCCACCTTAAAACTTACTTTACAGTCCTACACTCCATCCAGAACTGTACGTTCCATAGACAAACAGCTTCTAACTGCATACAAACCTAACAAAAGAGACGGTCATAGCCTCTACTCCTATAGTATTGCAAAACTATGTCATGCCTTACCTCCAAATATCAGTGCCTTAGATACCTTTAAGACTTTCAAGCTAATATTAAAAAATGACCTTCTTAACACTCACGTGTGCCCTTTAAACTAAAGATAACTACACTTAATTTCCCATCTCTCAACTATCTTCCTTCTCCGCCTGTTCTTACTCTCAACCTCTTTCTCCCTCCTCTTTCTTCTTCTCCTGTTACCTCTCACTTCTGTTTTTGGACCCAATCCTATCTTCCAGTTTCCGCTCTTCTCCCTCCTTTTCTCCTTACCTTTTTTCCAAAGCCACTTTCAAAATAATTTTATATACGAACTATATTTTGCTTCTCCTTAAGTAAATCTCTTTCAATATTGTACTCCCATACCTTACAGTTTAAATTATAATGTTAACTTCTTTTCCTAATTCTAAAATATATTCTTCCTGTAATACTGCCTAGACCTCCTTATGCTTAATGATTTTACCTTGAGCTTCAACTTTAATATTCAAATAATAACGGCTGTATACAATATTTATGTATGACTACTGTTTTTTGTTCTAGTATTGTATAGCTTCAACCTTTAAAACTTAGACATGTTCCAAAGTGATAAAATTTTTTTTTATTTTATCTACACTATTTAAATTGCATAAATGTCTGTATTTGCTGGAGCTCTTCTCCCTGGGCCTCCACTGAAAATGGGTTCCAGACCAAGCCCGACTTTCCTGGTCACCAAATGTCAATAAATAAAAAAAATAATTAATTAAATATATAGGTCTACTTTAAGAGAGTGAATTACCATAATGTCGATTTGCAGAACATCAGCACAAAAAACACAAAACTACATTAACGAACGTTCATATCATCATAAGTTTTCACTGGCCAACAGTGCATAAAAAAACAAACTGAAGTAAATAAAACCCACCCCCAGTAGGGGGCTTCGCCACCCCCCACACCTCCCTAACTAAATATACCAACTCCGACATCGCACTACAGTGGAGTAAAGGGCAAAGTTCACCATGTTGACCAACTGCCTCCTTTCACTGTGAAAATTTACGATGATGTGAACGTTCATTAATGTAAAGTTTTGTGGTTTTCTTCTTGATGTTCTGCAAGTTGACATTATGGCAATTTGGTATTTTAAACAAGACCCATATATATATATATATATATATATATATATATATATATATATATATATATAGGTCTACTTTACATGGTCGACTTTTCAGAAAGTCGATTTTCGTATGTCCGAGACTATATGACTGACTTTCGAAAAGCCGACCATGTAAAATAAACACATAAAACACAAACACTTACCTTAAACTGTTAGCAGGGGGGGCTACGCCTCCCTGCATCCCTCATGGGGGGCTACACCCCCCCCACAGCCCCCATAACTTAAATATACCAACTCTGAGATCGCACTACAGTGCGGAAGAGGGAAATTTTCCCATTCCACACTGTACGGAGATAGCAGTTCCCCATGGTCAGCTTATCGAAAGTCGATCATATGGTCTCAGCCATATGAAAGTCGACTTTCTGAAAAGTCAACCATGTAAAGAAGACCCATATATATATATATATATATATATATATATATATATATCTGCACTTGAATGTGTGTGTCTGCATGTATGTCTACACAAACACAGATACACACACACGCACACATGTAGATGCACCAAAGCACACAAAACAGCCTTGCTAAATAAATGTATTTACTTATTTGACATTTGTTGACCTGGTTAGTCTGACTTGGCAAATACCCTTTTTCAGCAGAGACCTGAGGAGAAAAGCTCCAACAGAAAACCAAAAACAAACAAACAACATGGTAAAAATATTCCAATGAGCAGACTGCATCTAAACTAACCACACAATGTACAAAGTACAAAAATGCCACAGAAAGCATACAAATAACATAATTCAAAATAAAGTACAATATAGTTTTGTATATAAATAGTAAAGAAAAATATCATAAGAGGTCATATGCTAGTGGAAGCTACAGGAGAAGTAGAATATTTATAAGTATATAATATATACAGGTGATTAAATCCCATGTAAAAGGTGAGTGACCAGACAACAGTTCAGGAAGCTGAGAGAAAAAGCCTTTCGGCTTTTCCCCGTTACGGGTCACCACAGGGGATTATTGGTCCGCTACTGATTGGCAGTTATTTTAACGGTGTTGAGTTGCCAGCCCGGTGCCCACACACACACACACACACACACACACACACACACCTACCTACATGCCTTTAAAATTGACTCGACCACAGGGAAGACATGCAGACTCCACACAGAAAGCGCTCCAGCCGAGAATCGAATTGGAGAACCTCTTGCTGTGAGGCGGCAAAACTAACCGCTGCACCCTACAGGAAGTCTTGAGTACAAACAATAAAATGTTAGCATAGTACAAGGAAGCACAGAAACTGTTAGCATAGTATAAAGAAGCAGCAGATAGAAGTGGCAGAGATAGGCAGCAAAGGTTGTAAGGAGTGGAGATATAATAAGTTACATCACAGAGGAAGTAAATTGTAGAAGAAATGAAAATTATGTTAAGTAGGGTCACTACATATGCAGGATAAAGATTTATGGAGGCTTTCCTTCAGGACCGGTTTAAAGGACTTAGTGTTAGTGATAGCTCTGATAATTAAAGGTAGTTTATTCCAGGCATTAGCTATGGAGTAACTACAAAGGAGCTTACCAACACTTTTATTAGGCCTACAGACTTGCAGTAGGTGCTGTTGAGAGTTACGGAGAGCACAGTTAGGAGTGTAAAGTTGGATCAGAGTAGACAGAGGGGGGCATGAGGAGGGTTTCTGTAGGATAGTGTGTACTATGAGAAGCTGGGGTAGTAGAATTTGGTGATGAAATTCCAGCCAGTGTAGGGTTTTAAGAGCAATGCAGTGGTGGGTATGATAAGGTTGGCTAGAGGCAAATCTTGCAATTTTATTATAGGTAAGTTCAAGTTTGGACAGAAGATCGGATTGGAGATTTATGAGCATGGGGGCTGCACAGATAAGTGTGGGAAGTATGAAAGCTTGTGCAAGGGAGAGTCTTGAAGCATTTGTGAGGAATTCTTTTATGCCTGTATAGCAAGCCCAGCTTTTGATGCGTCTTTTTAATGCTTTGTTGTGTGTGGAGATCGAACTTTAGTTGGTTGTCGATAAGAACACCTAGAAGTTTAGTGTGAGGTTCAGTGGAAATGGTTGTGTTGTTGAGGGAAGAGACAGTAAAGGTAGCTTTGTGATGTTGGAGAGTTGTAAGGAGGAACAGGAGACATTTGGTTTTCTTTGGGTTAATTAACAATTGGTTGGAAGTAAGCCATCTTTCGACAGCATGAAGGGAATCCTGGGTGAGGGTATGGAGGTAAGGGATGTTGTCAGAGCAGGAGATGATTGTAGAGTCATCAGCTTACTGAACAATGGTAGAGAGTGGGCAAGAAGAGTGGAGATCACTGATAAAGATGTTAAAAAGTAGGGGTCCCAGGATGGAACCTTGGGGCACCCCATTTGAACAGATAAAAGGGAGAAAATTTGGATTGCCATTTCATTGCCTGGAAACTAATGGAGAAGTAGCTTGAGAACCAAGACAGTGCAGAGTTGGAAAGATTTAGTGTAGTTAGCTTGGACAGAAGTAATCAATGGGATACAGTATCAAAGGCTTTAGAGAGATGAAGAAAGCAGGAAACTAACTTACTGTCGTCACAAGAATTTACAGTAGTATCTATGAAGGATGTCACAGCAGCAGCAATACTACGCTTTGGGCAAAATCCATGCTTTGTGGTTGAGAGAAGATGTTCTTGTAGAAGGTGGTCAAAAAGCTGTTTGTGAATGATTTTTCTAGAATTGTAGACAGGAAAGATAAGAAAAAAGATGGCCTGAAGTTAGAGAGGTTGGTTAAGTTGCCACCTTTATGCAAGGGAATGACGCAGATTTTTTTTTCCATATGATAGGCACAGTGTTTTCCTTAATGGATCTACTGAGCAAAACAGAGATAGGGAAAGCGATAGAGTTGGCAGCATTTTTTAAGAATTGTGGCAGTAGATTATCAACTGATGGAGAGCAAGTTTTAAGTTTGCTCAGAAGAAATTTGATAAAGGCTATAGCAATGGGTTTGATAGAAAATATGGGAGATGGAGTAGGTGCAAAGGATGTGGAATGGATGATATTGTCATTCTTGATAAGGTTGTGGATAGTGTCTATGGAGAAGGTATTTAGGAAGGTAGCAGTGTCAGTGGCAGAGCTATTAGGGCAGGGGGTGGGGGATGATGGGATCCAAAGATGTAGCAGCTTATTAGCTGAGTGCCAGAATTTTTGTGTGTTAGAGTGGGGGTTGTTGAGTGGTTTATGGAAGAAGTTTTGTTTGCCAAGGGTTACTTTTTTTAAGTTATGAAGCTCTTTATAGGTTGGAAGATCAGTGAAGGATTTGGATATTTTCCATTTTATTTCCACACACACACTCTCTTATTCATGAAGGTTCGGGTGGCATGACATTAGCCAGGGGGCATCATGTGTTTTTATTCTTAGTTTCCTGACTGGGACAAGGGAGTTGAGTGTGTCTAGAAACATGCTGTTGAATGTCAGGACAGCTTCCACTAGGGGGAGATTGTGGAGGAATGACCAGTTAATTTAGGAGAGCTGGTGGTTGAAAGTTTCTGGATTAAAATTGAAGAGGTTGTGGCATTCCTTGTATTGCTGGGGTTTACATAGTTGAGGAGAGTGCCTAAGTATGTAGGTGGGATAATGATCACTTAAGAGTATTGGGTAGTGTGGAGGGGTTGTGATAGAGGTTAGGATTAGAGGTGAGTACCCAGTCAAGATTGGAGCCATGTGGGGTACATATGTTAAGGCAAGTAGGGGTGGAGATTAGTTGGGAGAATCCAAACAGGTTAATGGAGGTGTTGGGGGAATAACGGTCAAGGGCAATCCAGTCGATGTTAACATCACCCAAGATAATGATTTCATAACAGATAGTTTGCAAAATCCAAAAGAGAAAGAGCTCAAGGGTAGGGATGTTGCTGCCTGGGGGAATGTATATGGAGACAATAGCTGATTTTTTTGTGATTGTTTAACTGATAATTAACAATGAGAATTTCAGCCGGATAGAAGTCAGAGGTAAACAATGACAGAGGTTGAAGAGTAAGCTGGTTAGAGTACAGAATAGCAACACCTCCACCTTTCTTCTTAAGACGATCAAAGCGGAGGATGTTATAACCTGGCGGAAGAATTTCGGTGTCAGACATATGAGGTTTAAGCTAAGTTTCAGACAGGCAAAGAATGTCAGGGGTGTGTAAGGAGATCCAGGCATGGAAAGAGGAGATTTTGTTCATGATACTTTGAATGTTCATAGATAGAATAGATAGGTTTTTGATGGGTGAACGTGTGTGTGTCTGAGAAGAATAATAAGGGGTAGAGAATTGGAGATGTGAGGGGAGAGAGGAGCTAGGATTAGGCCCTGGGTTTGGATGTATGTCACCAGACAATAACAGATTTAAGATGAGTAGTCTGAGATAAGTATAACTTTAATTTATAAAATTATAGAAATATATTTATATAAATAACATAATGACAAGCTTCATTTATTAGCACAACTAAAATATGTTAACTTAAACTTACACTGCTTACTGGAAGACAGCCCAGTGGATACTTCAGTTTAATCAACAAAGGAGCATACACTGGTTAGAGGCAGTCAAGCAGCCTATACCTGAGTGAGTCACAATGACTACATGTAATTTATAAAGGTAAATCATTTAGATCCTGGCAACAGAAACCCATTCTTATTTGTGTTATGTACATTTTGTGACCAACAGAGGTATGGTTACATAACAATAATTCAACCACACAGACTTCTTTGGAGAAACAGACAACATTTAGTTAAAACAGTTAACAAAACACTAGGATAAAAATAGTATTTTCCAATAAAAATTTTCAGTTACTGTTTATTAAACAAAATTACCTGAAAATGAATTTCTCATATTCTAGACATCTGAAGTGTGCTTTCTGTCATTTCAACTTGTAATGGCATTACAACCTTATGACAGTCGCATACAAATTTGGTGACATAATTCAACTGGCACAGTAATACAAACTGCCACCTTACAGAAAACAGTGTCTTACACCACCACCGGTTCTCTACTTCAGTTCTCAGATATGGAACTTTCTCTGTGATTCTGCACTTTCTCCTTGTATCCATAAGGCTTTTTTTCTGGGTGCTCCAGTTTCTTCCCACACCCAAAAGATATGTCATAATGGATCAGCAAACCTCCAAATCACCTACAGATATATACGTGTGTGTGTGTGTGTGTGTGTGTGTGTGTGTGTGTGTGTGTGTGTGTGTGTGTGTGTGCACACATGCATCCTACAATTGGTTAGCACCCCATTCACTGCCTTGCATCCAAGTACATGTCAGAATTGATTCCTGCTGTCTGCTAATCCTAATATGGAAAAAGTGGATTACTACAGAATGAATGAATTAATGAAACAATGAATTAATTATAGTGAGATTAGGTGTAAACTAGTAAAATATAAACTTATACCACTATAAAACACTAAAATTAAATTTTGTCAATGTTTTGTGAGGTTATCCCAGGCAACCCATAATGCACTAGACACCTAGAAGTTACAGTCTGTACATCTGGACCCGAGGTCTACAGTACTGCAAATGACATGACAATTTTGAAGATAATCTATACAGTATATGATCAGCCTACCTGCATATTTTAGTCCCAAAACCATTAAAGAGTTGCTGGTTCGAGGAGGGCGATCTGTCCAAACTACATCAATAAGATTTTGTTTAACTGCAATAAGAGAATGGCCACCACTTCTTAGAGCTTTGGACATGCGTTTCCACTCATCTACAAAAAAGTAAAGCAAATTAACAAAATATGTACTAACCGAATGCATTAATATAGCTCAAACACAATTAGTAAAAAATTCACATCTGAAGAAAAATAAGGACTATCTCAGCATCTGGAAAAACACTTTTGATCTATTTTAAAAGGCTGAAAAAAAAAACAACTTGAATATCTAAGCTAACAAGATTCACATAAATTACATACTGTGTACACAGGTTTAATTCCCATGACCTCCACTTGTTTACCGTGCAAGTCTGAGAAGATGATGTGACTAAAACAAATTTCCCAGACACTCCTAAATTCAGGAATTAGTTTTCATAGGATATTATGTTATTATCAAAGAGTACGTAAAACACACACACACACACACACACACACACACACACACACACACACACACACACACACACACACACACACACACACACACACAGCCCATCTCAAGATTTATAATAAGAAAAAAGAAGTTATGTACTTAACTATACAGTGTCCAAAGAATGCAGCCGCACAACAGCAATAATACGACCTGTATTTAATATTAAAAACTCAAAACAACGGACAGTAAACGAACAGTAATACGGATCAAGCGGTTTCATCCACCCAACATATGGACTTCATCAGAATCAACTAAACAATTAACATGGGCTAATTTATACATTTTTAGACGCCAATACCTTAAATGCATTTAAAAAAACATATACCCTATACTCAAATAAATCATAAAGAATTATATAAAATCGCCTAAGCACATCATATTACTAAAAAATATAATACAATATGTGATGAATCTGATAGTCATCTGAATGTATAAATTAGCCCATGTTAATTGTTTAGTTGATTCTGATGAAGTCCACATGTTGGGTGGATGAAAGCGCTTGATCTGTATTACTGTTCGTTTACTGTCCGTTGTTTTGAGTTTTTAATATTAAATACAGGTCGTATTATTGCTGTTGTACGGCTGCATTCTTTGGACACTGTATAGTGCTGGATTTATTTTTCGTTGTTGCTGTTACCCACACTATGTTTTACTGGTTGTAAGTTATGTACTTACCATAATGATCCATCTGTATTGCCGATTTTTCATTTCTTCTCACATATGGGTTTGGATCCGATCCATCATATCCGACTCAGCTGTCACCAAGCTCGTAGCAACCAAAAAGCTCTTTCACACCTCCTCTTACCCACCATGCATCTCTCTCCCTGTTACCTCAGATCTTGTTTGCTAAGACTAGCTCCAGATGGAGAATATGGAAAGGAAATTTTAGAGAGATCATTTCTGAGGTATGGAGAAAGATAACAGAAGCAATACATTTATACTTCCCGCTCTACCAGAAGCAAAGGGTTAGGGGCATGGAGGGAGACGACGTGAGAATAAATGAAAAATCAACAAAACGGAATGTTATGGTAAGTACATAACTTCTTTATCTGATTCTGTCAATTTTTCATTTCATCCTCACACATGGGACAGAGTCCCCAACTACCTTTATCCTGGGTGGAATCATGTTTCTGAGAACCATTGAACCAAAAGAGGCTCTTACCCTGGAGACCAAATCCAATTTGTAATGAGTGATAAAGGTATGATGATTAGCCCAAGTGGCCACTGCTCAAATTTCGTCCATGGATGCATTAACCTGAAAAACTGCCAAAGTGGCCATGGCCCTGGTTGAGTGAGCTCGAACAGGTTTGGGAAGACCTATACCTTATTTGGAGTAGATGAACGAAATGCAATCTGACAGCTATTTTTTGCTAGAGTAACTTTGGATTCCAGTAGGCCCTTCCTATGGCCTGCAAAGGAAATAAACAATTGATTTATCTTCCTAAAATATTTTGTCCTGTACAGATATAAACATAATTGCCTATGGACATCCATCACATGCAGTACATATTCGCCTTTGTTAATGAAGTTAGAAAAGAAAATGGGCAAGTTAATGGTCTGATTGTTATTAGTCTCAGAAACAACTTTAGGTAGAAAGGATGGGTTGGTGCGCAAGAAAACTCTGACTTTATGGAAAATCGGGTAAAGGAGGTTGGGAAGACAAAGCCTGAATTTCTGATATTCTTCTTGCTGATGTAATGACCACTAGGAAGATAGTCTTCCAAAACAAAAATTTTATGTCACATGTCACTGTGGGTTCAAATGGGGGTTGAATGATACAATATAGCACCAAGTTTAGGTCCCACAGAGGAGAGGGATCCTTGTGAGGTGGCCTTAGTAATAGGGTCCATTTCAAGAAGGTTTTGCAAAGCTTGTTGAAAATCAGTGACAAGATGTCTTTTCCAATATGAAAATAAGAGATGGCTGCTAACTGCATCTTAATTGTACAGGCAGCTGCCCCACTGTCAAACAGGTGAGCCAAAAATTCTAGAATGGAGTGTATATGTGCTGTGAAAGCATCTACATCATGTTGTTGAGCCCAGATTTCAAACCTCTTCCATTTGCTTCTATAAAGTTTTTGAATGGATGGCTTATGGGTGATAGCAAAATATGATGGACTGGGAGGACAGCATAGGCTGTCTGACTATAAATGGAATTGGAGGAACCAAGCCTGAGGTCGGAAAGATTGAAATGAATCATTCCTGTTGAGTGTAACAGAAAGTCTGGAGTTGGTTCCAGAATCCAGGGTTTCTTCTGTAAATGAGGGCAAAGGAAGGGAAACCAGATTTGTCGAGGCCAAAATGGGGCAATGAGGATTACTGTTCTCTTCAACCTGTTTGTTTTCTGGAGAAATTTTGGGATCAAGGGGTAGGAGGAAAGGCATACAGGAGACCAAGCTTGTATAAGGGCATCCCTCCATCAGGAGGATTAGGACAAACTAGCTGCTGCATTTGTTTTTCAGAGGGGATGCAAAGAGGTTGCAGCAGGCCTGGAAATTTCTTCCACTACTTTCTGGTTGAGGGACCACTTGTGAGGCATGAGAATGATCTACTCAGCTTGTCCACTATCACCTTGCTACAAGAAAGCAGTTGAATGAGATCGCCCATTGCCACACTCTGAGTACTTCTTGACACAGGGGGTATGATCATGATCCTCCTTGCTTGTTTATGTACCAGATCACAGACATGTCTGACTGAATTGCCACTGTTCCCAGATGAAGAGCAGTCTGAAAGGCCTGCAATGTTAGGAGCACTGCCCTCATCCCCAGGATGTTTGTGTGTAAATTGGCCTCATCAGCAGACTAAGTGACTTGGACCATCTTCCTCAGATAATGCCACTCTACCCTATCTGAGAAGTGTCCGAGGTCACCGTGGCCTGAAGTTGTGGGGGAACAAAGGGCCAACCTTATGTTAAATGGTAGGAAAAATCCACCATGACAGGGCTCTTTTGCAGGTGTCCATAATGAGGATTTGATAAGACATTGGTTGGTGGATAATCGACCACTGTGCAGCCAGAAGCCATTGTAGTAGTCACATGTGGAATCTCACCAGCAAAAACAAGATTATAGCTGCAGCCATTGAACTTTGAGCCTGCAAGACATGCTACCTTCTTGTTCTGGAGTAGTTTGTGTGTCTGGCACCTGACTGTCAGTACTCTTTGGGGTGGAAGTCTTGCAATCATCTGAGCTTTGTCCAGAATGGCTCCTTTAAACTCCAGTTTGAGTACGATCCAAGTGTGACTTCTCATAATTTATGGTTATATCTACCTCTGTAGAGATTTGGATAACACAATCTCTTGCTCGGATAAGTAGATGCCTGGTCGGGGCGGAAATGAGCCAGTCGTTCAAACAGGCAAACACACTGAATTCTTGTCATCTCAGGTGAGCCGCTACCACTGCCACGAATTTGGTAAACACTCTGGTGGGGGAGGGGGGCAGCGCTCTGAACTGGTAATGACTGGCTCCCAGCTGGAAGCGTGAGTGCCTTCTGGATTTTCTGTCCATCTTTATATGGTAGTATGTATCCTGAAGATCTATGGAGCACATCCAATCATCCTGTTCCGAAAAAGGAAGTATGGACTGTACCATAATGATTCAGAACTTGTGGCATTGCACTTGACTTGTTTAATCTGCAGAGATCATTGGTCTCCAGACCCTGTTTTCTTTAGAACTAAAAAGAACCTTGAGTAAGTTTTGAATCCTGTTTGGCCTGGGGGGACCTTTTGGATGATCCTTTTGTCTAGCAGTTTGCAAATTTGATTGACTGCTTGACCCCTTTGATGGGGTGGAACATCCAGGATTTTTTTGTTCAGAGGGAGCTAGTGGGGAAAAAGGATTAGTTAACCCCTGGATATTATCCTCTACACCCATATGTCAGTGGTTATTTTTAGCCAGGCTCTCCAGTACATGGACAATCAACCCCCCCCCCGCCAATTGCCTCCAGAGGTGGGTAATAAGGCCTCCTTTCAGGAGTGTTGGAAGGGTTTCACAAAGAAAGGCTACCTGGACCCTTGGTTCTGCAGGCTTCCGCTGCCATGAAGGCGGCATCTTCTGGAACTGTTCCCCCCTCTGCCCCTGGGGGGACTCTCTCCACATGTTTCCTGGTAAGACTCTTGTGATTTCTTGAACCACATTTTACCACCACCTCTCTGAACTTTAGGATAAGGTCTCTGATGGACAGAAAAATGTATGCCCACAGCAGAAAGTGTCTTACCCTCCTTTTCACACCTGGATAATAAGAAGTTATGTCTTACCATAACGATTCATGTGAATTGTTCATCTCGCCTTTGTTCTTACACACGGGTTCGGGAGTCAGCCGCATCACCAGCTCCGCATCTTCGAGAAAGCTCGAGGCACAGTAATATCCCATGATCCTCAGGTGCTAACCCTCAGATCTAGTTTGCTATACCAGAAGAATCCCTTTTAGAACTGTGTCTAGAACACTTATAAACAGATACTACACAGTGTCTGGAACCCTACTGTCAAGTAGAGGAGAAAAGATGCCATTACTAATGGAGAATAACATGCCAACCATATCTAGAAAAGGCTGAAAAGGAATCTAGTTGAAAACCGTTCTCCCAGACCGCAGGACGGGGGATGGAGGGGGCAATGTAAGAACAAAGGCGAGATGAACAATTCACATGGATCGTTATGGTAAGACATAACTTCTTAATGTGAAATTGTTCAATCTCTCTGTTTGTTCTTACACACGGGTAGCGTCCCTAGCTCCTTATTCCCGGGTGGCTCAAGGGAGAACATTCTTGAGTACAGTGGAACCAAACGTCGCCCTGTCTCTGGAGCTTTTGTCTAGCTTATAGTGGGCGATAAAAGTATGTGGTTTTTCCCAAGTTGCCGCTGCACAAATGGTATTTAAAGGCAAACGAGCGGTATGGGCTGAATAGGTAGCAATCGCCCTTGTAGAATGAGCTCTGGGTTTGAAAGGGAGTTGCTGTTTCGATTCGGCATATACCAAATTTATGCAATCTGAGAGCCATTTGGATAAGGTAACCTTTGTTACTGCCTGTCCTTTTCTTTGGTCAGCATATGAGACAAATAGTTGATCCAACTTTCTGTACTCTTTTGTCCTATGTAAGTAAAATCGTAGTTGTCTGTGAACGTCCAACTTGTGCAATGTGTATTCTAGCTTACTGGAATGATTTTTAAAGAAGGTAGGTAGTTCGATAGATTGATTGATGTTCTGAATCGAACAAACCTTCGGAAGGAAGGACGGATTGGTGCGCAAGGTTACTCTATCTGGATGAAAAATCATGTACGGGGGTCGAATAGATAGAGCCTGCAACTCTGAAACTCTCCTGGCGGAAGTGATGCCAACCAAAAAAAGTGTTTTCCACGAAAGAAATTTTAACGGAGTTGTGGCTGCTGGTTCAAATGGGGGCAACATGAGTTGTGACAGCATGACCTTTAGATTCCAAGGGGCTATTGGATTACGAAAGGGGGGATGGAGGTGAAAGGTACCTTTCATGAAGGCTTTACAAAGCCTGTGGAACATAAGAGAATCATCTTCACGGCCAATATGAAAATTGGATATAGCGGCCAGTTGAACCCTTATGGTGGATGTTGATGCTCCTTCTTGAAAAAGTGTGGTAAGGAAATCTAGTATCTTGTGTACTGGAGCCCCGAATGGATCTATACCTTGTTTGGAGGCCCAGTGTGCAAAACGGTTCCATTTGCTGTTGTACAATTTCCTTGTAGATGGTTTGTGAGAAGATACAATAATTTGTTGTACTGCAGGGGATAGTCACTCCGACCTGGCTAAGATGGGAAGTGGAGCAGCCAAGCTGTCAGTTTGAGGGACTTGAGGAAGGTGTGAGGAACTCCCGACGAATTTGTCAACAGGTCCAGTATCCATGGTTCCTCCACTTGATGAGATTGAAGGAAGGGAAACCAGATTTGTCGAGGCCAGAATGGGGCTATCAGTATTATGGTCCTGTCCAGACGTTTGGCTTTCTGCAAAAACCTGGGAATTAGTGGAACAGGAGGAAAAGCGTAAAGGAGACCCGGGGGCCAATCGTATACCAGTGCGTCCCTGGGGACACCCCCTGGAGGGGGTAACAGGGCAAAGTAGTTTCTGCATTTGGCATTCAATGGGGATGCAAACAGGTCGCAGCAAGGCTGGCCCCATCTAAGGAAGATCTCTTCCGCCACTTGAGGTTTGAGGGACCACTCTTGAGGGAACAGGATGGCTCTGCTCAACCTGTCTGCGATTACGTTGGAAGTCCCTGGGATGTGCGTTGCTATCAGAAAGCATCCAGTGGACTTTGCCCATTGCCAAATTCTGAGGGCCTCTCTGCATAACAGGTAAGATCTGGTTCCCCCTTGCTTGTCTATGTACCAGACCACTGACATGTTGTCTGTCTGAGCTGTCACTGTTCCCCGAGGTAAGGACTTGTGAAAGTGTTGCAACGCTAGAAACACTGCCCTCAGCTCTAGAACATTGATGTGCAGATTGTACTCCAAGATGGACTATTGACCTTGGACTGTTTGTCCCTGAAAGAATCCCCCCCACCCTATCAGGGAAGCGTCCGTTGTTAGAGTTGCTACCGGACTGGGTAAGACAAACGGTCATCCTAGTGTTAGCTCTTGACTGTGTATCCACCACAAGAGATCCTTCTTGCAAGAATTCGTGATCAAGATTTCGTGAGACAGTGGAAGTTGTAGATAAGACCACTGGGCGAATAGCATCCATTGAAGAATCCTCATGTGCATCCTGCCTAAAGGAACTACAAGAAGGGAGGCTGCCATCAAGCCTAGCACTCTTAATATTTGTCGTGCAGGGACTCTCTTGTTGTGAAGAAGGAGCGGAATTTGATGCCTGAGGTTTGATACTCTTGGTGGGGGGAGAGTAACTTGAGCCAGGGAAGTGCCTAGCTGTGCTCCTATAAATAAGATACGCTGTGACGGCGATAAGACAGATTTTCCAAAATTCACCGTTATGCCTAGTGAAGAGCAAAGACTGATGGTGTTAGTCCCTGGCTTGTAGAAGACGATACTCGGTGGTGGAGGATAGGAGCCAGTCATCTAGATAAGGAAACACCCGGAATCCGTTTCGTCTCAAGTGAGACGCTACTACTGCCATGCATTTGGTGAACACCCTGGGGGCTGAGGTGAGACCAAAGGGCAGAGCGCGAAACTGGAAATGACTGGCTCCCAGCCGGAAGCGCAAGTGATCTCTGGATGCCCTGGCCACCTTGATATGGTAGTATGCGTCTTTGAGATCTATAGAGCACATCCAGTCAACCTTCTGCAGAAAAGGGAGGATTGACTGAAGCGTGACCATCCGGAACTTTTCCTTTTTCACAAAGGTATTTAACTTGCTGAGGTCTAAAATTGGCCTCCAGTCCCCTGTTTTCTTTGGAACTAAAAAGAACCTTGAGTAAGTTCCGGATCCTATTTGGTCCGCTGGGACTGGTTGGATGACTCTGTTTTCGAGCAACCTTCCTATCTCTATGGTTGCTTGGTCTCGCAGACTGGGTGTAACGTCTGGGAGTTTTTTGGAGTTGGGTGGCATTTTTATGAAGGGGATGTTGTAGCCTCTGGTAACTATGCTTTTTACCCAGTAATCTGATGTAAGATTTAGCCAGGCCTCTGGGTATAAAGCCAAGCAACCCCCGACTGCCTCCAGAGTAGGACAGCCGGGCCTGCACTCAGGAGTGCTGGAAGGGCTTTCCAGAGAAGGTCTCTCTGTCACCCTGATTTTGCAGACCCCCTCTGCTGGCTGGGCGGCGTCTTCAGTTACTTCCCCCTACTCTGCCTCTGGAGGGGGCGTCACTTTGGGTGTGCTGAAAAGATCCCAGAGTCTTTCGGAATCACATTTGTCCTCCTCATTGCCCTTTAGGGTAGGGTCTAGATGGAACGGAAAAATGGACCCCTATGGCAGACAGGGTCTTCCCTTCTTGTTCACACCTCGTGAGAGTCTCCTTTACTTTGGGCCCAAACAAGGAGGCACCATCGAAGGGGGCATTGGCAAAGGAAGACTTAAAGACTTCCGCAAAGGAGCATAAGCGCAACCAGGATTGTCTTCTCAGGGCGATCGCTGAAGCTGCCGCTCTACTCGACCCTTCGGCTGCGTATGAAATCAGCCTCATGGACGAGTTGACTATGGAATTTATGGTGTTAAGTTGTGCTGTCACTTTCTCGGCGACAGCAGCATCTGTGTGTCCCTGGAGAGTATCTCCTAGTTCCTTAATGAGATCTCTCTGTAAACACGTGAAATGCGTAAGGTAGTTCAGCGATCGGATGGACAAAGTCGCCGAATTAAAAATGTGCTTCCCATATCTGTCCATTGTCCTAGAATCCTTATTAGGAGGATGGACAGAGGAAGATGATTCAGACATCTCTTTCTTAGTGGCCGCCACCACCACCATAGTATCTACGGGAACTCCTTTTGTAAGATAGGATTTATCTTGGGGAGCCGTCATGTATTTGTTGGGTTTACGAGGGACTGGTTCCACTGTATCAGGTGTTTCCCAAGCCCTCCGAGCTATTAGATCCATGAGATCGTCAAAGGGTGGAGTCACCTAGGAGGTAGAAGGTTGAGTCCCAAATGCCTTCAGTAAGACTGATTCATCCACAGAAGGGGTAAGGGTTTGCCAGTCCCCTCTTTGCTTCAGGATTTCCAAAATGTCTGCAAACGAGACATCCTCAGAGGTGGACCGTGGGGACCCTTCTGTTTCATCTAAATTGGTATCAGATGTGAGAGATTCCTGAGGGGAATCTATGTGCCTCCTCTTGCACAGTCGTTTCCTCGGAACATCCTCAGCGGGAGCTTCTGGGGATGCATCTGAGGAACCAGAGTCGCCCTGTGGGGACTTCTGAGGCATCGGGTCTCGACGCTTGGTAGGTACCGAAGGCACAGAAGCAGAATGCGGACCTTTTGGGGAAGGAGATGAAGATACTGATGAAGTAGGTGTCTGATCAGACAAGACCTTCCTCATGATGTCAAAGGCACTGGTGCCCCGACCCGAAGATCCGACCTGATCCGAAGAAGGAGGTCGTTTCTCCGGAATCGGAACCACAGGCTCCGACACCGAGGACGGATCCGAACTGATCTGAGCCGAGGCACCGAGGGGAAGAGTCGGAACCAATATCTCGGTTCAACTATCCCCCCCGGAACCCAGGAAAGATCTTCGGCTATGAGACTCTCTGGCTGGTTCCGAAGGAGTCGAGGTCAACGGAGCCGATAGCACTACTGGAAGCTTCGGCACCGAGGGCTCTACAATCATCGGTTCTTCGACTCCTAACACCGATGACTCGATGGGTCTCGGAGGAGGAAGTGTTGAGGGAATTGGAATAGCTTTGAGTTTCGAAACCAGCTGGGATGAAACCTCGATTAATTTGGACAAAGCCGAGTTCTCCATAAGCTTCTGTACCACTCGGTCCACATCGGAGTTAGAAAGTGGCCTCGAAGAACGGGTCGAAGGGATCGAAGCCGTCACCGAGCGAAGGATAGCAGATGGTGGTACCTCTGATACTGGCTCCAAGACCTGAGCCTCGTGCAGAGATAAGGTCTCGACACCCAGCACCGAAGTCATAGGAGCCTGTGTCCGAATCTGAAAAGAGGTGCCCGGAGCCGATGACTTGGGCTCCAACACTCTTGAAGACTTCGACCCCTTCGAAGACTTTGAAACCTGTTCAGCCTTGTCAAGGGCCTCCTGAAACTCGGGTTTAAGTTTATATATATGAAAAATAGAAAAAGTTAAAGGCAAAAAACTATTATTTTTTTTTTTTTTTAAGTACTGTAAATTCTTACAGAAAAACGGCCTAAGGCCTTTACTAAGAATTTTAAGGTAACAAACTAACTAAACTAGTCTTAAACAACAACTATATAATAAACTTATCAAACACTATAAAGAAAGAGTATAAAAAATAAAATTAGAAGTATATAACAAGAAATATATAGTAAACATTCTACTGGCCCGAGCCTCTCGATGCGATCTGCTGCTAGCGGCAAACTAGATCTGAGGGTTAGCACCTGAGGATCATGGGATATTACTGTGCCTCGAGCTTTCTCGAAGATGCGGAGCAGGTGATGCGGCCGACTCGGAGCCGAGGATCGGCTCCGAACCCGTGTGTAAGAACAAACGGCGAGATTGAACAATTTCACATTGTATCTTTGACCTTTGGACTGAAAAGGGATATACCATCAAAGGGAGCACTGACAAAGACTTAAAAGGCTCCACAAAGTCACACAGGTGCATCCAAGTATGCCTCCTCATAGATATGCCGGAACCCACCACTCTACTAGTTCCCTCGGCTGCATGCATAATGAGCCTCATGGAAGAGTTAGCTACAGAATATAGGGTTGTCAGCTGGGAGGAAACCTTTTCTCGGGCTCCCTCAGCTACTGCTCCCTTAAGGAGGGTATCTGATAGCTCCTTGATCAGATCCTTTTGTAACCTGGTGAAGTGAGAAAGGTAATTCAGCAATCGTAAGGCAAAGGTCACTGAAGAAAAGACTCGCTTCCCGCATCTATCTATCATCCTGGAATCCTTATTAGGAGTATGAAGAGTGGAACTCTCCTCCAGTAGTTCCTTTTTGGTACCTGTCACCACGACCATGGCATCTACTGCAACCCCTTTTGTCCAAAATGTCCTGCCAGCTGGTGCAGTGATTATCTTATTTCATCGCCACAGGGTTTGTTTGATGAAATCTGGGCTCTCCCACACCCACGAGAGAGCAAGTCTAAGAGCTCATAGGCAGACGGAATAACCCAGGAGGTAGCTGGTTGAGATCTAAAGGCCACCACTTACACAGACTCCTCAGGCAAAGGATTACTGGACTGCCAGCCACCTCTCTATTTTAAAACCTCCAAGATGTCCCCAAAGGAAACATCCTCAGGAGGTGACCGTGGAGACCCTTCCCCCTCATCGAGGTCGGTGTCTTCCATGGCTGACTCCTTAGTGGAGTCCAAATGCTTTCTCTTGCAAGAACTCTTCCAAGGGACCTCCTCAGCAGGATACTCTGGGGAAGTATCAGAAAAAGCAGGGGTTCCTCAACAAGTAATCTGGGGCTTAAGGTCCCTCTGTCCCTGTGGAATGCCCTAGTCAGAAAGTGTACAAAGGGGGCATAGATGGGACTGAGGATCCGAGAGGGGAGATGACTTCCTAGTTGCAGTGGCAGCCATATCCCTCTCCAGAGCCCCAAAGGCTGGCTGGTCCTGAGTGGAGAAGGACTCTAGCTCCAGCAAGTCATGCCTGTGGGACGGAGTCCTCTCTGGTTCCAAAGACAGCTCACCCAGGGTAGAAGCCAGACCCAAGCTCTCCTGCATGGAAGTCCAGAGGTGCATAGATTGCTCAGAAGGTCTGAGAGTCAAATGCACCCATGGTCCAACCAGACTCACTATGGCTCCTAGAGCTCTCCAGCTCCAAAAAAGCTGAACAGCTCCAAGCAAAGGTCCTATCTGAAGAAAGGGAAATCCTCAGATACAAGTGGAAGTCACCAAGCATATCGGACCCAAAAACTCTGAGGCTTGTCCTGAAATCGAAGGAGGAACCAGAAGGGGAGTGGATGGCTTTAATAAACCTTGGACAACTTGGGGCTTGGTAATGCCCTGCACCAATAAAATTTTCTGGACCATCTGTTTCACAATGTCTTCCATAACACTTCTGGAAGAATGGGAAGAGGATGCTATAGTAGTGCTTGGCCTGCTAAGAAAAGGTGACAGTACTCTCAAAGGCAAAGAGTCTACAGATGGGGAGTACTGAGTCCTTGGCAGGGAAACAATGGGTTTTAAAGGACTAGACGTCAGATCCGATTGCAATGGCTTTGACCTATCTTTACCAGAGAGACATGAAGCTGAAGACGCTGGACCCGAGAAAGAAGTGCTCGGCGCCAAAGGCTCCAATTGAGCTACTGTCATCAGATTTGGAAGTTTCAGATCTCAGCTCTGAGGTATCTGTTGGAGGTGAAGACAGTCTTTTCTTCCCTCCATCTATACTTCTGGAAGAAGATGAAGCAGGGCTCAAGTGAGCAGATTCAGATTTAGCCACAGATTTGGGGTCACTACCAGAAATGGCCTCACCAAAGGATGAAGGTAACCTGCTTCTCAAAATAAGTTTATTTTTTTCTTTCAACCAGGGCCTGGTTTTTAAAGGAGTGGCAAATAGCACAGTCTTCCTGCAGATGGTGGGGGCCCAAGCAGTAGAAACACAAGGTGTGCGAATCACTGTACGGAATTTTGTGACTGCAGTTTGTGTATTTTTTAAAGCCTGCAGGCTTATCCTGTTTCTCAGCCATCTGGAAAGGTACAGGATGGAAGAGATTGCATACACATACACACAGTAGCGAATCTTCATAGAAACAGGGTGGAAAGAAAATTACAATAAAAGGGAGATAAAGAAAGAAACTCTCTTTTTTAAGTGAAAGAGAAAGCAGGAAGGTGAGGCTATGGGAGGGAAAGGAAAGTAACGTAATAAAAAATGGTTACTGCAGGGAAAAGAAGACTTTAGATTAAAAGGTGGGGAGGAAAAAATAATCGCACTACCAAGGTTGAAAGTAGCAAGGATATTTAAGAAAAGTCTGAAAATATCATCTAACTGTCCAAGAGCAGAAGGTTTAGACAACGTCTTTGTGAAGCAGCAAACAAGATCTGAGGTTACAGGGAGAGATGCATAATGGGTAAGGGGATGTGTCCAACAGCTGTTTGGTTGCCACAAGCTCAGTAACGGCCAAGTCAGATCCAATAGATCGGATCCGAAACCATATGTTAGGATGAAATGAAAAACTGTCAATATCAGATCCTTGGATTCCAGGGACATTACTTCTAAATCTACAGTGACAACTCAATGAAGGAAAGTCAAAGGCAAAAAACACTTAGTCTACTGTGATGAAATAAATTGCACTATGGAAAGTAGCAGTTTTAAAATAAAAATTATTTCAGAGCAGCTACTCCTACCAGATCAGTTTAGATATGGTACATTTATAAAAGGCCCATTCCAGCAGGAGTCTGTTTCATCAAAATGGAAAATAAAACTAACTTAATTTAAAAATGTTTGTGCAGCGGAGAAGAAGGGGGATCATGAAGCATAACCATGGGGCTTTGTCTCCTGTAGCCCTTAATTAATAGGGCTTACTGAGAAGTCACACAATTCTGGGGTAGGTTAAGAAATTTCAAAAAGGGTGACACTGCTGAAGTGGGTTTCACTTATTCATAGAAATAATTGCCATTGCGGGGTTATAACAAATTACAGCACAGTACCAGCCATTTAGAGGACGGCTCAATGGTGTAGCAGCGCTGTCGCCTCACAACAAGAGGTTCTCTGGTTCGACTCTCAGTTGGGGTGCCTTCTGCCTAGAGTCTGTATGTCCTTTCTGCGTTTGTGTGGGTTTCCTCCAGGTGTTCCGGTTTCCTCCCCCATTCCAAAGACATGCAGTAGGTGGATTGGACACTCTAAATTGGCCCTAGATGTGAGTGTGTTACACCCTCTGAGGACAGTTAGGTGTTGAGCTAGCAACCTGATCCTGTAAAACCCCTATCTGCTACAGAAACGAGTGCTGAAGGGCACTCATTACCCAATGTGTTGAATGCACAGAAGCGAATCCAGGATCCAAGAACAGCCATTTAGAATGATGCAAACCCAGTGGTACCCCTGGTACTACAAAGAAAATCAAGATATTGTGAGCTTTTATGGAAGACAATAGGATGTAAGCTGTCTACTTTAGAGAGGGACAGGGAAGTAACACAGAAAGTACTAACAAGGGACAAAAGGCCAGGACCATAAAGGGGGGCTTTCAGCATTGAGTTGCAAGGATGACATACAGTGAAGGGATGAATACTTGCTCAAAAGAATCTAAGATAGGAATGCTAAGATGAGAGCTTCCTTAAGATAAAGGAGGATGAGGAAGGTGCTAGCATGATATTTTGTTTATATACATTTTTTTTTAATCTGGGTTTCTATTCTTTTTTTGGATTGGCAATTCTTTTGTTTAGCGTATATGTGCACTTCAGTGTTAACTGTTAGTTTTATGATAATTTTAAGCAAAAATGTTGGAGAAAAAGGGAAGAAAGAGAAGGGAGATTGATGTACAATGAATGTTAATTCTGTGCATCAGAGTTATCCACAGTCAAAAATGTCATAATGTAAATAATATTGTGACTTGTGTTAGAAATGCAACACTTTTTTTCCGTATTTTGTAGAAGTCTAGAGAAAATATTTGATTATGACTTTGTCTATCTTTGTAGAGAAGAGGTACAAAACATGGGAATTGTGGGAACAGTATATGCAGAGCAGGAACAAGGTTTAAGAGGCAGGATTTGAATGAGCTATATAATGCTTAACTGACAATGACTAGTCACTAGAAGGTTTAGAAATGATTTATAATGTTTACATGGTTTTCATTTATATAAATGTAAGATTGCCTTTGTCATATGTGGAAATTTAATAAAGATGCTGGAAAAAAATTAGACTAGGTACACATTTTTTCTTCAGTGCTGCATCATGAGATATTACGCTAAGAAACAGCTTATCTGCCTGTTCCTTTTGCCCTTTTTAGTCCAACTAACTACATGAGACAATCAGTGATGATGGGGATTGCTTTGAGACAATGTGATGCCTTTCGCATATCACATTTGTTTATGGCTCTCTGCATTTACTGTTTGGAGTGTTGATTCAGAATATGCAGCTGAGGGATTGTCATACAGTCAAGGAAGGTAGACTGTATAAGGACCTAAGGTCTCCTAAATACTGTTAGCAGTTCCATAAATAGGTTCTGTGTATGATATTACATAGCTGATCTGGACAATAATTTAATTCATAAAACTGAACCATTACAATGCCATGCCAGACAGGGTGATTCTGCATCCATAACATGTATTACCCTGATTACTACCACTCCTCAGGCATGTCTTGGTGATGATGCCTACAGGAAATGTACAATGGAATAGCGTCAAGGCCTAGACTGTTTAGTTATGATGCAAAGACAGCAAATAAGTTTTGTCTGAACAGAATCAAATTAGACTAGGTACACATATATGGGCTGCTCCATGCTGGTGTTCAGACATTGCAAGTTAGTTTTTCAGCATGGTGCTATCTAAGAGAAGGTCAGTCACAGAGGACAGCAAGATTCCTAATTGTGAGGAAGCAGGACTACAGTGGCTATAGTATAAGTGAAGGACTGGAAAAACAGCACATTTTTTCTTCTTTCTTTCATTCTTCCTCATTTATTTCTTTATTTTTTACCGAGTACAGAAGACATGCAGGTGCTGACAAATTAAAGGCTAAGCAATATTCCAGTGCATCTGTGCAAAGTTATCCTCAAGCCCATGTTCAATAGGTGCAACGCAGGAGCAATAATACGTTCTTTATTTAGACCACAGCACGTAAACAAAAATATAGCAGCATACAGAGAAATAAAACTAATAGTAGAATTAAGCGCTTTCATCCACCATCATGTGGACTTCGTCAGAATCAATTAATCTATAAGCACACCACAATATATACGCATTTTGGCGCCAATTCACAAAAAAGTTTTTAAAAGACAAGTGTTATACATTTAATAAAATAATAATAAACTATTAAAAATCCTAGTAAAACACTACATACTAAGCTTCCTACTATTTAATAAGTATGCTTAGTGTCTACAATATAAAATTGTGTTACTACCCTTCATTATTATGTACATTTTATTTCATGTAAATGTTTATCTAATTATGACTGCGCCTAGGGTCTGATGAATGGGATCCATAACTTACAATAAATTGAGGAGTATATGTAATAAATATGTTAAAAAAATTCTAAAATGTTCGAATAATTAAATATGCATTTTTTTTTTAATTTTTTTCTATGACTAAGTCATAATAAAATCACTATAAACAAAAAATAAATATAATTCATAGCTCTTCAATAACCAAGTAACATACAACATATTAAACATAGAGATACTGAAGTTCATATCATTCCTATATAAGTACGATTATTTAGCACCAATAGTCCATACTGAAATATAACAGTATGTGCATTAAAACAGTATAAATTATACTGATAATAATCTTCATCCAACATAATACCATTTTATAAAAACAGTTTTAATGTAATGTAATCATTACCTCCTGGAAAATTTGATGCATCCGTTAATATTTGCCATTTAGCCTCTTTTAACATTAACAATGCTTTCAAGTTACCACCTCTCATATTAGTCTTAACCATCTCCAATATGGCAAATCTAAAATAATGTGTATTATCAGTGTTGTATATATGCCTGAATAATGCATTGGTGTTGTCTCCCTTCTTTATGGCATATAAATGCTCATATATTCTTTTCTTAAACATACGTTTGGTTTTCCCTATGTAAAACATGTACAACATTTTGCCATATATATTACATTCTTGGTGCTACAATTGCCTCTTTTAAACATTATCTTGGTTCTATTAATATTTTCCAACACTAATCCATCCTCTTCATATATAACCGGACAGTATGAGCATCTACCGCATTTACGCGTACCCCCTTGTTTTAAGGTTAACTCTTTCACTTTCTGAGGTCTCTCCAATATATTTTTTAAATTCAAACCCGTTTTCTAAACAAATATTGGAGCATTTAGAATACTCACCTCAAACTGCACACATAAAGGATATATTAAATAAATATTGGAATATTTTTACCATGGATCATGACCTACGGGAAATAGTAGGTAATGCTCCAACATTTGTTTATAAAACGGGTTTGAATTTAAAAAATATAATAAAATTTTCCAGGATGTAATGATTACATTACATTAAAACCGTTTTTATAAAATGGTATTATGTTGGATGAAGATTATTATCAGTATATTTTATACTATTTTAATGCACATACTGTTATATTTCAGTATGGACTATTGGTGCTAAATAATCGTACTTATATAGGAATGATACGAACTTCAGTATCTATGTTTAATATGTTGCACGTTACTTGGTTATTGAAGAGCTATGAATTATATTTATTTTTTGTTTACAGTGATTTTATTATGACTTAGTCATAGAAAAACATTTTTTAAAAAAATGCATATTTAATTATTAGAGCATTTTAGAATGTTTTTAACATATTTATTACATATACTCCTCAATTTATTGTAAGTTATGGATCCCATTCATCAGACCCTAGGCACAGTCATAATTAGATAAAAATTTACATGAAATAAAATGTACATAATAATGAAGGGTAGTAACACAATTTTATATTGTAGACACTAAGCATACTTATTAAATAGTAGGAAGCTTAGAATGTAGTGTTTTACTAGGATTTTTAATAGTTTATTATTTATTTTATTAAATGTATAACACTTGCCTTTTAAAAACTTTATTGTGAATTGGCATCAAAATGCGTATATATTGTGGTGTGCTTATAGATTAATTGATTCTGATGAAGTCCACATGATGGTGGATGAAAGCGCTTAATTCTACTATTAGTTTTATTTCTCTGTATGCTGCTATATTTTTGTTTACGTGCTGTGGTCTAAATAAAGGACGTATTATTGCTCCTGCAGTGTCATTCCTTCTGAGGTTTAGTGTTTTAGATTATTTTGTTGTCCACAGAAAACCCTAAAAGCTTCACTAATTGTAGGATCAATACTAGTGTCACCTGGTTTCTTTTGTAAAGTTGTTTTTATTTCCAAAACTGGAAAAAAAAAAGTTACATTTTTCCCTTAAAATAATCTAAAAGCTTATCAAGATAATCCTTATCTAAAAACACGTGCTTAACTTTTTCAACATAATTCATAAATATCTTACTGTTAGAAGCAATACAAAACAGGGGCTAACTGTCATTTGACCAATATTCTTTTCAATCATGGTGGGCGATTACTAATAAAATGTAAATAAGCTTTACAGAAAGTTATTTTTTGCTATAAAAAAGAACCATAGAAATTATTAACCACATCCTGGTAACTACTAATGTCCATTTATTCAATAACTGTTAATGCCTATTTATTCAATAACTAGTAATGTCCATGTATTCAATAACTAGTAATGTCCATGTATTCAATAACTAGTAATGTCCATGTATTCAATACTGGTAAGTGATACGTGAAAGGAAAAACCTTAAGACATCTTAAGAAATACAAAAACCAACAATAATTTTATTTTTGTTGCAGTGGATATTAAAGACCATTTTTACGGTTAATCCACAAGCCACTGACTCAGAATAGCTAAGACAGATAATGTTATTTTCCTAGGCTGAGATTCAGAAATGTTACCAGAAGAGGCAAGTCATTTTTACAGCTTGGGGTATCCATTTCTGATTCAAAGAGAGGCTTACCACACTGCCATATCTGGAAGAGGTGAAGCATTACTGCGGGTTTCTCTCTCTAACCTATTGCAAATACTAATAAGGCATTCTGAGGGAGTGGCATATGTTAATCAGCCATGTTGTTGCTGTGTCTTTCGGCTTTTCATGGTTAGGGGTCGCCACAGCAGAACTCCAGTCCGCTAATGACTGGTAGTTGATTTTTACGTGCCGAGTTACCAGCCCTGACACACAACCTTCAACAAAGGTATGCCCATTCACGCATGTCTCCACGCAGAAGATGCTCTAGCTGAGAATCGAACTGGACAGCGTCTGACTGTGAGGCGACAACGCTAATCAACCATGTCCTCTCTCCAAGAAATGCCATGACAAGTGCTTTAAATCACAGAGTGACTCAAAGAACCACTCAGCTGCATAAATCCTTACTGCCATCAGTGTTAGTTAACTCAGTCAAAAGTTTACGGTCATCCATTAATCTCAATGGAAGCAATCCCATTAAAGGCAAGTGCTGGGAAGTTTAGAGGCAGGTAGTGTTGGGGTGTTTATATGTCTGTTACTGCATGTATGTATGTATGTATGCAGAGGTAAGAGTGACATAAGGTGCGTGTGTACATTTACATGAGTATGTGTCTCCTTGTTTAGTTGCAGTAGGGAGGGTTTAGTTAGGGGTGTGTGTGTGTGTGTGTGTGTGTGTGTGTGTGTGTGTGTGTGAACGTGAGTACACACGAGTGGAGTGCTTTTTGCAGCATGGAAGATATGGTATGGCACTAGACATCAGGGGCACTCCTGAATAATGACCTTAATACACTTGCACAGCTAAGAGAATACAGGATTTGGAGCATAAACCACTGTATCCTCAGAAGTATAAAAACTCTAATGTCTGGCACTACAGACTGTAATGGTCCAATTTGTATGGGAAACCATACACCAGACTTTCAGGCAAAGCCGGAGGGGCAGCAAATGACACAAGGGAGCCTTTCTAAATATTACTCTAGTCCACAAACAGTTAAGAGCACAACAAGTCTTGCATCACAATGCATTTTCTGAACACTACGAAAACAAAACTCTCATTTCTGGCATTACTGACTGTAATCATTCATGATTTTCATTTGTGAATCATTCATGATCTTCATTTGTGATTTAACAGGGATGGTGAAAAGTAAAACGCAACATCAGGGATATTCTGTTTATTCAGGGACAGGTAAGAGGTATGGTGGGGGGATGAGGGATGTCTATGTTAACTTGATACATCATCTTCCAGACGTGGTTACATCCAGGTTAACAGAAAAGGACCTGCAAGCACTCCACCTATCTGGACTTACTTAAATCCATCAAGATTCAACCCTCGACCCTGATCCTGAGTGATTTTAACTACCCAACCATAGAGTGGAAGATCTCTTCTAGCCCAAACATGAACGCCCATAGATTCCTTGACTTCGTCAATGCCAATGCATTGGATCAGCTGGTTGACACCCCTAAGAGAGGAAAAAATACCCTGGACCTATTCCTAACCAACATGAGTAGCTACTGCATCACTCCTACAGTGTCATCCTCCTTGGTAAGATCTGACCATAAAGTGATCACTTTTGAAGTCACCATCTCCCCTGCCCCCCCACCCATCAAAGTCAAACGAAAAAACTTTTCCAAAGCTGACTACAATCTCCACAGAGCAGGTATAAGCAGCTTCATAGCCACCGTCCCTTCAGTTGGAGCTAGCACTAATGTCCAAGCTTACACCAAAAAACTATATGAGCATCTACACAGCTGTATGGACTCAGCAGTACCTGACAGGACCAAATCATCTTCCTCACGGAACAGTAAACCTGTCTGATGGAGAGCAGCAATAAACAAACTCCATCATAAAAGGTAAAAAATGCAGTCCACAACCAAGAAGGAGCAGGTGCCAAGTGGGAAGCACTCTTGCCTTTGTCTGACTAAGCAAATAAGGCCACTGGTGAAATCTTCTAAGGCTAACTTTGAGTCCAAATTGGACACATCCACTAAGGACAATCACAAGACCTTTTTCACATATGTCCACAATCTCAAAGGTAACAACCAAATCTGCTCTGAACTGGTGCTCAATAACACCACATACACAAATGCCATAGATATAGCCAACATGCTGGCAGACAGGTTCAGTGAAACCTTCACCCCCTACCCCCCATCAGTAAACCAGGACATCCTCAGCACCTGCCCCCTCCCCTCATCATCAAGGAGCAGGTCCTTAATGCCCTCTCAAAGGCAAAAAACACAGTCTCCCTGGGACCCAATAACATCCCTGGGTGTATCCTACATGAACTCAGGCATGAGCTCTCACAGCTCCATAAGACACCCTATTCAATCAAAGCCTGAGCACCGGCTTCATCCCAGCTGAATGGAGGACAGTCACTGTAATCCCTCTACACAAAGGTGGAGTATCCACTGACCCAGGAAATTATAGGCCCATCAGCCTAACTAGCTTTGATCTGCAAGGCCATGAACATATTATCATGGACCTTATAAACAAGGACATTGGCAACCTCCAAATGCTTGACTCCACACAGTTTGGTTTTGTCAAAGGGAGATCATGCCTGTTAAACTAGGTCAACTTCTTCGAAACAGTCACCAAAGCCGTGGATCAGGGGAAGAAGGTGCACACTACCTACCTTGACCTAGCCAAAGCCTTTGACACTATTCCCCACTCAGGCATAATAAATAAACTCTCCCAGCTAGGCATCAACCCGTATGTTACCAGATGGGTAGCTAACTGGCTCACTGATAAAACCTACTCAGTCACATTATGGGAAGCCGCCTCTAGTAGTAGACTTGCAACGAGCAGTTAATAGCAGACTTATAACGAGCGGAGTACTTCAAAGATCGGTCTTGGGGCCTCTCCTGTTTGGGATATACTTTTCTGAGGTGCAAGCCAAAACCAGTGGTCTGTGACTGACCAAGTTTGCAGATGACTGCAAGCTGGGCGCTGTCTTAAATTCCCCTAGTGATGTGAATATCCTCCAAGACAGCCTGACCCAAACTAATGACTGCTGGCAGAAGCATGGCCTCAAACTGAATGCCAAGAAATGCATCATTATCTCCTTTGGGGAAAATGGCATCCCCACTAATTATCACATAATAACAACGTTTTAAGCATGCAATCAGTCATGAGGAACTTGGGCACCCAGGTTGACAGCAACCTGACTTTTGACCACCACATTGCCTCCATTGTACGGAAGGCTTTCTATATGGCCCACCTCATAAATAAGGGTATTTCATCAAGGAACAAGGAGGTCATAACATCACTGTACTCCTTCCTTATCAGATCAATTATCGAATACAATACGCCCTTCGGTATCCTTGTCAAGTACATGCAGCAGATGGAGAGACCACAGAGGTTCCTGACCAGGAAAATCCAGGGTCTCAAAACATCTATCCTATACAGACAGGCTAAAAGCCCTGTCCCTCTACTCAATCTCATACAGACTGCTCAGAGGTGACCTGTGTCTAGCATACAAGCCCATTTCAGACCCAGCCTTGATGGAGTTGCTGCGTACCCATAAGACAAACTCCACTCATGCAACATGCACACAAGGCCTTAACCTGGTCTGTGACATTAACAGAACTTGTTGGCAGGACAGATTTGTGTCCCAAAGACTCCCCCATAAGTGGAACAGACTCCCTCTATATGTCAAGCAGAGTACCTCTCTAGCCCTCTTTAACAGGAACCTGGATGACTGGATGGGAAACCGAAAATACACCCCTGGGATCTCACTGTGTCCCTGATGGACAAGGGAAACAGGTGCTGGCTTTGAGGAAACATGGGTGAAATTCTTAGCTAGGCTTATAAGGGCCTCTGGGCCAATAGCCTAGTATCATCCTATGAACCTATGAACCTATGTGGTATTTATCGAGTAATTCAGAGACATGCAAACCAAGCAAAAATGAGGTCTTTCCTCACTGTGGCTAATGTGTCTCAATCAATGGTTTCCATGATTGTGCTTAAAAGGCTTTTTCTCTGCAGCATTACTTCTCACAGACAGGCCTGTTTCTAAATCCTGGGCCTGGAATGTTTGACCAAATGAGGTCAGTATTACTTGTTACTGCATGGAATTGGTTTTACAGAATAATAATTTTTCTTTTAAATGTGAATATTACCAACAAAATACAGGGGTTGTCATGTGAGTTGCAATTTAGTGTTATACTACTGGGAAATTAAATTTGGGATTGATACCTCATACAACTATTTAAAACTTTACCTGAGGTATTTGGAGGATGTATTTTATGGTCAGGTTGTTTTGTTATGAAATAATGAAGATTTCTGAATATTTGGAAAATATTATTGCTTTTTAAATGTTTCTCCTGTTACCCATCACTTACAAATAATAATTATTTGGACATTACTATTCAGAAGGATGTGGACAACAACTGTTATGACTCTCCATATAGTTTTATTGTGCCCTGCCCATCAAACACACATACATATTACCTGAAGTAGCTGTAAACAGTGTGTGGAAACAACTGATGCATAACCTTTGCAATGTGTACAATGAAAACTATGTTAACTTATATGGTATGTACACCTTTTTTTATAAAGACTACTGTGGAGCTCCATTAACTAAAGCAATTCTAAAAAAAAGTCAACACAAACTTCAGTGCATATACTTACCAGCAGGAATGATGTATGGATCTACACCAATCTTTGACCCTTCTGGAAGAACCTTTATTAACCAGTCTTGCTGAGTAGGAGTATCTTTCAAGCCTATTTGATAAACAACAAAAAAGTTTGTTAAATGGAAGAATACCATATATTTTCTGAACAAGCTTTCACGAGCACGTAACTACATCATTGTGAATATTACACAACAAGGAACTACAACAGGGGATACATCATGTTGAAAATGATACCCTGAGGGTTAAGCTTTCCTCTCTGTCTGCTACATGTTGTAACAGGAGACACACAATAACAGTTGTTTTAACATTACTGCAATTATGTAAGAATGTTTCTGGACAGAATTTCATCAGTTAGCTCAAAGAAATACATTTCGGAGGCACTGTAGATCAAAACAGGTGTTGGTCAGCAGTCCAGTAGAGGGTATCCACACCATTTATTACAAGAATGAAGACTGTGTGATGTTCTCTTAAAATAACTACATTTTTATTTTATTTTTTATTTTTATTTTCTAGAAAGAGCACTAGACCACGAGGGACCTTTTTTAGTCACCACCTAGAGTTAGATTATTTAAAAAGCAAAGGTACAATTCTTAACTCATAACACTATTACCAAGATTATCTTGGGCATAACACTGTAGCGGTACGGAGACATTTTGACTGCACACCTGTCTGGTTACAGCAAATATGCAAACATAAAAAGGTACATTATAACAGCTCCTGTACATGTGCATTTCACTTCACCTTTCAGTAGTAGCTTCAGGATATTCCAAAAAGAATTAAGGTCATCAATTCCTCAACAGTAACAAGGGGAATGTGTTGCATTCTAACGTCAAGAATAAATAAGGCTTTGTGTGCACATGTTAATGCATGGTGTGGAACGTAAAGTGATTTTAAACCTGGTAAACCAGACCTCACATTTTTAACTGGTTTGAATGCCAGGAGTTCAATGGTAAGCTTTGCAATAATCAAGGTTGATAAGCTTATAAATCGGCATACCAAGATGTTCTGTGAGACCTGCGAATATGAGTAGGTAAGTTCCTCTCCTTTGATCATCCTTTGATCATCACATTGCAACAGTGGTCAGGAAATCCTTCTACCTAGCACAGCTGATCGCAAAGAGTATTTCCTCTAGATCCAAATGTATCCTTACCATCTACATTCTGAACCGATCAGGCCCCCATTCAAATATATTGTTTGGGGTACATCTTACTGAACATATCAAGCAGGTGGGGAGACCCCAAACGTTCTTGACAAAAAAGATCTTGGGCTACCCACAGAGGCTGTATACATTGAATAGTAAATGAACTTACAAAGAATTGGAATGATGTGACAGTTAAAGAAAACATGACAATTAAATGAAGAATGTTAAATATTGACTAATGTCATGCTTATGAGTATGTACCTCTAATAATATATAAATATTTATATATCTTTAACTGTCTAACAGTAAGTTTCAACTTTTGCTGCTTTGCTTTTTTAAGATCAAATTTAGATTTTCAAAGTATCATAACTCATGGTATCAAGTCTCAAATTTCTGACAGATAAACCCTTCCCCCTTGGACAGCAGGGATGCCCGTTTTGATGGTTATTATACTCTCTGTAATGCTTCACATATCAAGCAGTCTGGTGGTGTACTTGTACAGTCAATGGACTTTCAAACTAGCAGAAGCACTCCTGCATATGACAAGTATATAGTCAGTGGATTTTAAAGCTAGCAAAAACACACACTATCCCATTCTGTTTCCTTGTGTCTGACTTCAGAAAGCTTGGAAGGAATAAAACACTGTTGATGAGTGCTACCATAAGTCTTTAGCCAAGGGCCAGTAATTCCCTAAACAATATGTCAAGTCATGCTTCCAATACTTAGTACTTCCTTACTGTGCTGCTGATGTTAACAACAGAGGGTGACTCTTGGATGGTTACCACTGACTCTTCTCTCATTCTGCCTTAACACAGTGTAGCTATGACTGTAACAAACAGGATAATGGCTGGCTCTGCAGCACAAGGGAACGAAGCCCTGACTATCACCCTAGCCTATCAGGTTCTAGGTAGCAGCTTGGGTAATACAGCAGCAAAGAGAGGACAGGAGAGGAGAAAGAGGAGAAAGAGGAAATGCCTGTTAATCTCTCTCAGAGGAGAAATTGAGGGACACACTGTAGGGCACACCTCCTGTTAATGAAGCCTTGGTGGACACTAAAGAACTAGCAGGAAATGTCTGCTTGAGGGACTGTAGTCATCCAAGGGACTAATTCACTTGTAAAACTGAACGAAGACCACATGCTCCAGTCTACTACATGTCCCTCTCCTTAACGGCTTAGCACGTGAGGATATGTTGGGGCTACATAACAAAAATGCAGTGGTGACTACCTGCATGACAACCATTCTGTCATTGAATTCACACTGAAGGGAATGAATGAACTGTCAGCACTGTGCATGACCCAATGGTCTGCAGTTTTGGTGGTTCACAGGTTCATAGGGGTACACTAAGCTAACATCTACTAGGGCCCTTATAAGCCTAGTGAGCAACCCAAATGTGACCCACAAATTTGACTTACATTTGATTTACAGGGAGTAATTTACTGACTACCTCTGTCCAACAGAGACACAGGAGCCAGACCAAAGTGACTTTCCAATTACCCATCCATTGGTCCAAGATGTTCTTAAAAAGGGATAGGGAGGAACTCTGTTTCACATGAACTGGCAAGCCTGTTCCAGAGTGGGAATTCTCTGAGAAGCATATCTGTCTCTGAAACATGTCCTATTTATGTCACAAGCAAAATGTCTTTTAATCTAGCAGTTGTGATGTTGTTTGTTTTGCTGATGTGCAAAAGGTACAGTAAAACAGGGTCCATGGATGCTCTGTATGCCAGGCAAAGATCACCTCTCAGAAGTCTGCCTGATATCAAGGAAACAGACAGGGCATTGAGGTGATCAGCAGAGGACATTGTGTTTACTCCCTGAATTCTCCTTGTAAGGAATCTTTGTGGATGTTCCAGTTGCTTCGTGCATCTGTTCAGGTACATACTAACAGGGGCATTATACTCTATGATGGGTCTGATGAAGGGTCAAGTACAGTGATATGACAGCCACTGTAGACCTAGATGGCATGCCCTTGCTTATAAGTTGAATAACATAGAAGTATTTTCTTACTAACTTGGACACATGCTTGTCGAAGGCTAGGTTACTACCTATATGAGTTTCCAGATCCTTGAGGGAAAAAAAACATTACAACTTAATAACAAAGAGACAGACAGTGAAGTAAAATTTTAAATGTTTGCATTTCTATCAGCATCATGCTGTACATTCTCATGGGTTCACCTTCTCAAGCTCTTTGATTAAATTCAATTTCTTCTTCTGTGTTCCTTTTGAACATCTATCTTCAGATCATTCATTTCCTCAGTAAATTATATCACCATTAGTGGTAGTTCCTCTACTTCTGCTTATACTGCACCCTCCATGTTCAGCTCTTACTATTCCTTAAAACATTTTCCTCCAAAATACATTTTTATGGTTAAATATTCTTCTACATTCCCCAGACAGGCACAGTCTTCTTGGTGGAGTGGAAAACAGCTAAAAGTTCACCACTTTCATTAGCTTCATTTGCATGCCTTTTTGGCTGCCTATGTTTTCACATTTTCTGAGGTCTCAAACACAGCAAACCATGCAACTTAAAAAGGGTCCCACGTGATAATTTGTATCAGTAGCATTCATAAATGTCCCTTATATGATAACATATACATATGCCAGTAAAACTTGTATGGACCATATCATCTTCAGCAAAACCTTTCATTATAAAGTCCTAGAAGTCATTCCTCTTTTGAGGGTACATCTAATTTCATAAAATTAATAAGAAAGAAAGAATAGTTGTGTAAGAACTTACCATAACCTTAGATGTCCTTCTCTTCCATGTTGCAGTATTCATAACTGTGGGGAGGTTGCTGCCTGCAGCACCGGACATCCAGTCAGTATACCAAAGTCTTAGGAGCAGAGGTACGCGTGACATCTGATGTCAAAGACATAAACCAACATTGGCTATAAAAGGTGATATCTGCACATACCCACTTCAGAATGGACTGCAGCATACAGTAGTATACCTGGAAGCAATGAAGAGGAAGGAGGAAGCTTTTCAGACACACATGTAAGACCAGGCCAAGGGATGTCTAATGGAGGCATATGCCTGATGCTCAAGTCTGGAAGATGGAGGGAAATCTGTCCCCTCAAGTGGCTAAACAGAAAGAGAGGGGGTAACAAGGTCTGACTGAATACTGCAACATAGAGAAGGACATCTAAGGTTAAGGTAAGTTCTTACACAACTATTCTATGTCCTTCTATTCTCATGTTGCAGTATTCATAACTGTAGGGAGAGTAGTAAAGCTTTAGGTATGAGCCTGGGAGGGAGGACGAAGTCCCTGGTCTATAAGGTCATGTAGAATGGACCTAGCAAACTCACTTCTGGCCCTAGAAGACAAATCTACTTTGTAATGCCTGGTAAAGGTATGGACTGATGCCCAGGTAGCAGCTATCTAGGATAGAAGCGCAGCCTACCCCCCTGAAGAAAGCAGCTGAGGAGGCAGCTGCCCTAGTGGGATGAGCCCTCACACTTTCAGATAAGGCTTTAAATTAAAGGAGAAGTATGCAGAGATAGCCTTGGATATCTGTGAAGAGATGGTCTGTTTACAGACTGCCTTCCCCAAGACCCGTGGGTGAAAGGAGACAAACAGATGGTCAGACAATCTAATGGGTTTAGTCTGCTCAAGATAATACCACAGTTGTCTTTGTACATCTAGGGAATGAAGTGTTCTTTCAGAGGAATTTAGAGGTTGAGGGAAGAAGACAGGAAGGTTAATGGTCTGATTCAAGGGTAGCTCATTAACCACCTTAGGCATGAAGGAAGGGTTAGTCCTGAGGGTAATTCTGTCTTTATGGAAGATGAGGTGAGGAGGGATGGCCATCAGAGCTGGAATTTCTGATATCCTCCTGGCGGATGAGAGGGCCACCAGCAGTACTGTTTTCCAGGTACATAGCTTCAGTGAAGCAGAGTGGGCTGGCTCATATGGAGGTAAAGTGAGTTTTCCCAGGACAAAATTTAGGTCTCATGTAGGAGGGATTGGCTTACAAAGGGGTCTGATATGGAGGACCCCTTTCAGAAAGAGCTTAACCTCTATTCTGGATGCCAGAAGAGGTACCAAAGGATGAAAAGCTGAAATGACAGACAAGTGGACTTTAACAGAACAGTATGTTAGTCCTGAGTGTAGAAACTCACACAAATAAGAAGGGACCACGGGCACAGGAATGAGTGAAGGGTCCTGTTTTTTCTTATGACACCATATGGAGAATCTTTTCCATTCTGCCACATAATTTCTCCTGGTACTGAGTTTCCCTGTTTATAGGTGCCTGAAGGGGATCAGAACCCTATTGCCCATAAAGTGAGCCTGAGACTGCTGACCTGACAGTGCATTAGGGACCCCCTGTCTTGTGTGAGTAGGTCTAGTTGATGGGGTAACCTGTGTTGATTGCCACTGGCTAAAAGGTGCAGAAGGGGAAACCAGTGCTGTCTTGGCCAGAAGGGAATCACCAGCAGGATTTTTGGTTTGTCCCTCTGAATCTTCAGGAGGACCTTTTGAATCAGTGTGAAGGGGGGGGCATAAAGGTACATCCCCGTCCAAGAGAAAGAGAATGTGTCCACTTTCCAGGCCTGGAGATGTGGATCCCTCATACAAAATAGAGGCATGTGCCTATTCTGGGAGGAGGCAAACTGGTCTGCCGGAAGAATCCCCCACTTATGTATAACATCTAGGAACACCTCTCTGTAAAGCATCCATTCGTCAGAGGGTGCAGAAGTTCTGCTGAGAGTGTCTGCCATTACATTCTCTGCTGAAGGAACATACACTGCTTGCAGGATTACATGCAGAATAGAAGCTAGAAACCAAATCTGTATATAGCTAGGCTGCAAAGAGGATAAGACCCTTGTCCTCCCCTGCTTGTTTATGTACCATAACATAGGCCTATTGTCTGTGACTACTTTCAAGGTGCCTGGTAGGAGGACTGGTTGGAAGATCGGCAGTTGTAAGTAAAAGGCACTCATCTCTTTGATGCTGATGTGGTCCCTTTGCCTGAGTGCAGACCACTCCCCCTGCACTTTGCTTAGTTTTTACTGGTGTTGTATAACTGCCCCCCAACCCAGGTCTGAAGCATATGTGAAGATTTGCTGAGGGTGGCTGTAACTGCAAGGGTATGCCCTGGTTGAGATTGATGGCTGAAATCCACCATTCCAACTGTTTTTTTCAGGCATGGTAGTAAGGGGAGGGAGATATCCAGAGGATGAGAATAAGAAGTTATGTACTTACCATAACGTTCCATGTTGGTAGTCCATCTCACTCTTCATTTTTACATATGGGTTCGAAGCCGATTCTCGGCTCCAACTCGGCCGATTTACAAGCTGGAAGACTTCTGGTTGGCTCGTGGCTAAGCAGGTATCCCATGGTGCACCAGTACAATCTCCAGATCTCGTTTGCTGCTGACTAGAATAACAACAATAAAAACAACCAATACTACAGAGTCTCCAATCAAGGGTAACCAAATTATTATTTCCAGATCTTCCAGGATGGGGGCAGGAGGGCGGGTTGGTAAAAATGAAGGGCGAGATGGACTACCAACATGGAACATTACAGTAAGTACATAACTTTTTAATGTTAGGTAGTCCTATTTCACCTTCATTTTTACATATGGGACAGCGCCCCTAGCACCTTATTCTTGGGTGGCTCATTGGAAAATACTCTTGAACACCGTGGAGCCAAAGGATGCTGTACCCCTGGATGCCAAATCCAATTTGTAATGTGTAATAAAAGTGTGAGGGGTAGCCCACGTAGCTGCTGCACAAATATTATCAAGTGGTACCCTGGCTTGAAAGACCATTGGAAAATACTCTTGAACACCGTGGAGCCAAAGGATGCTGTACCCCTGGATGCCAAATCCAATTTGTAATGTGTAATAAAAGTGTGAGGGGTAGCCCACGTAGCTGCTGCACAAATATTATCAAGTGGTACCCTGGCTTGAAAGACTGCAGAGGTAGACAGTGACCTGGTAGAATGAGCCTTGATCCTGTAGGATAAAGGTTTGCCCTCTGAGCTATAGATAAAGGCTATACAACTGAAAATCCAATTAGATAGTGTCACTTTTAAAACTGGTAAGCCCAATCTAGAGTCAGAAAAGGAAATGAATAATTGATTTGATTTCCTGAAAACCTTAGTCCATTGTAGATAAAAACGTAGTTGTCTATGAACGTCTAGTTGATGAAAACGGTACTCAGCTGCAGTACAGTGGTCAGGGAAGAAAAAGTACAGTTGTGTACCTACCATAAATGTAGATGCTCGAGTGTATTCACTGTTGCAGTCATTACACTAGGGTTATCCTGCTGGCAGGCTACCCGCAGTCGGCCTGAATTCCAAAGTCCTGGTCCAGCGTCGGTTGCTGTCGCCTCTTCCCTGACGTCAGTGCACCAGGGGTATAAAAGATGCAGCCGACGCCATTTTCTTCAGTTTTTCTTGCCTCATATGTCAGGTGCCCCCAAATAGGTCGGCAAGTCAAATTGCTAGTAAAATATACAAAAGAAAGGCAAACAACCATTTTTGGTTACCAGCAAATACTCCCCATAGGTAGTAAAGGGTAGATGACCTAGGTACGTACCAGAAAGTAAGAGGGGAAGGAGGGAGGGTAACCTGGACTGCAGCAGTGTTTACACTCTAACATCTACATTTATGGTAGGTACAAAGCTGTACTATGTTCATCGTGTTACACTGCTGCAGTCATTACACTTGAGTGGAATCCCAAATAGGGAGGCTGGATCGATAAGGCATTAGGGGTGGCTATAAGGCCCTGCAGCACAGCAGTGGCGAAGCCAGCTCTGGATTTGGAGTATAAAGGCAAAGGGTAATGCTTGGTGAAGGTATGCATAGAACTCCATGTTGCTGCTTCCAAAATATCCTTGGTAGGTACTCCTCTAAGGTAGGCAGTTGAAGTGGCCGTTGCCCTGGTGGAGTGAGATCTAATGCTGCTAGGTACAGGTTTCCCATGGTAAGTATAGCAGAAACGTATACAATGTCCTATCCATTTTAAAATAGTGTTTTTTCCTGTGCTCCTGCAGCATATGCTACCAATAATTGCTCAGATTTTCTGAAAGCTTTGGTTTTGTCCAAGTAGAAGCGTAACTGCCTGTGAATGTCCAAAGAATGTAGTAGTCTCTCCCCTTTGTTCTGTGGTTTTGGATAAAAAGTTGGCAAGTGAATAGTTTGGGTCCGACCTCGTTCTTCATTCCTTGGTGTTGAGATCTAATGCTGCTAGGTACAGGTTTCCCATGGTAAGTATAGCAGAAACGTATACAATGTCCTAGCCATTTTAAAATAGTGGCTTTTCCTGTGCTCCTGCAGCATATGCTACCAATAATTGCTCAGATTTTCTGAAAGCTTTGGTTTTGTCCAAGTAGAAGCATAACTGCCTGTGAATGTCCAAAGAATGTAGTCGTCTCTCCCCTTTGTTCTGTGGTTTTGGATAAAAAGTTGGCAAGTGAATAGTTTGGTTTAGAGCCACACTTGATACCACCTTTGGCATAAACGTGGGGTTAGTTCTTAAAGACACCCTGTCGTGGTGAAAGATGAGGAAAGGTTCCACTGCCATTAGTGCCTGTAATTCTGAAACTCTTCGTGCTGATGTTATTGCCAGTAGTAGAGCAGTTTTCCAAGAGATGTATTTTAATTATGCTGTGTTAGCTGGCTCAAAAGGAGGTAAAGTTAATTTTTCCAAAACAAAGTTGAGGTCCCAAGTTGGTGTAGGTGCTCTTCGGGGCGGTCTTATGTTTTTAGCCCCTCTGAGATATTGTTTGAGCAAAGGATTAGAAAAAATTGGTGGATCCATGTTGTAATGAGCAAAAATGGCTGAGGCGTGGATCTTGATGGATGAGAAGGAGAGGCCCTTGTCCAGCATCTCAGTTAAGTATTGAAGTATCTGAGGAATGTTTGGGACAAGAGGGTCAAGGCTGTGCGCTTGGTTCCAGGCACAGAATCTCTTCCATTTATCTGAGTAGGCTTTCCTGGTGCTAGGCCTTCTGGCCTCCAGAATGACATCCATAACAGCTTTGGGGAGAGGCATTGCTTGCTTGACTAAGGAAGTTTCCATCCAGCCACGTTTAAGGTCTTTAGTTGGCTGTGAAGTATCTGATTGTTGTGCTGTGTCAGCAACTGTGGGATCTGAGGCAAAATCCAGGGTGGTTCTTGTGCCAAGTTCTTTAAGACTGGGTACCAGTGTTGGCGTGGCCAGTCTGGTGCAATCAGGATAATCTCTGGATCTTCTTGCCTGGCTTTTAGGAGTACCTTTGGAAGGAGAGGTAAAAGAGGGAAAGCGTACACTTGCAGGTTTTTCCAGCTGAATGAGAGGGCATCCACTTTCCATGCTTGTGGATGGTAGCTCCATGTGCAGAATTTCTGTAACTGGCAGTTCATTGGGGATGCAAACAGATCTATGTCTGGGCTCCACCATTTTTGTGTTATCATTCCGAATATTTGTGGGTTCAATTCCCATTCATGGGGGTCCATGATGTTTCTGCTTAGGCTGTCTGCCAGTGTGTTTTTCTCTCCTGGCAGGAATTGTGCTTGCAGATGAACTTGGTAGTCTACAGTTGTGTTCCACAAGGTCATGGCTTGTCTGCAGAGGGGGTAGGAGAGTGTGTGCCCCCTTGCTTGTTTATGTACCACATAACTGTGGTGTTGTCTGTCTTTAGTAGTAGTTGTCCTGGATGCAGCAGGTCCTTGAAAGCTATAACTGCATTTTGTACAGCTGGCATCTCTTTTTGATTGATTTGGAGATGTCTTTGCTCTGTGGGCCACTCGCCCTGAATACATTTTCCTGCCATGTGTGCTCTCCAGGTGTAATCCGATGCATCTGTTGTCAGTGTTTGCCGGGCTGTAGGTTGAGTAAAAGGCTGTCCCTTGTTGAGGTGGCAAGCTTGAGCCCACCATCGAAACTCCTGTTGAAGGCAAGGAATTAGTGGTATAACTGTTTCCAAACTTTGACAGTGTTGAGACCATACACTCTTTAGGTACCATTGTAGTTTCCTCATATGCAGTCTGGCATATGGAATTAGTAGCATGCAAGATGCCATGTAGCCCAAGGCCTACAGAATTTTTCTTGCAGGGAGTTGGGTCTTTGTTGCCATCAAATGAAAGGATTGAGTCAGTTGTCCTTGCTTGTCTGGCGTGAGATAAGCCATCTGGGCCGTTGTGTTCAAGCTGGCACCCAGGAATATTATCTATTGTGAGGGCACTAGTTTTGATTTCTTTTCATTTACTGTGCACCCCAGGCAACTTAATAACTTTTTTACATACGCCAGATGCTTTAGAAGAATGTCCTTGCTCTCTGCTTGAATCAGGCAGTCGTCCAGGTATGGATAAATTTGAATTCCTTTTTGCCTGCAAAATGCAATTACTGGTGCCAGGCACTTTTTGAAGACCCTGGGCGCAGTAGATAAGCCAAAGAGCAGTGCAGAGAATTGATAGTGCATTGAACCAGCTAGAAATCTGAGGTATCTTCTGCAGTTTTGTCTGATAGGGACATGCAGGTATGCCTCCTTGAGGTCCAAAGTCACGAGCCAAGCTTTCTTGCCCAGCATGGGAAGAAGCTGCTGTAGTGTCAACATTTTGAATTTCCGAACATCCAGGTAAGTGTTTAGAGAAGAAAGGTCCAGAATGGGTCTCCAGGCTTTGTCCTTTCTGGGAACCAGAAAGAGTCTTGAGTAAAATCCTTGTCCTTGCTCCTGTGGTGGTACCTTTTGAATAGCTCTCATGTCCATGAGTGCTGTAATTTGCTTTTGACCTCTGCCTATTGATTTGGTGGCAGATTTGGCATTCCTTTTAACCTTGGCAGAGTGTGAAAGTGGAACCTGTAACCTTGAGATACAATGCTGAGAACCCATTTGTCTTTGGTGATGCAATGCCAATTGTGATAGAAAAGTGCCAGTTTTCCTCCTAAGGGTGCTGCCAAGAGAGAGCTGTTTGGTAGCTGTACTGGAAAGTCATTGAGGCTGCTTTTTATAAGATTGAGGCCTGTCTTCCCCTTCTTTCTGGCCTGGTGTACCCCACTGTCGAGGCCTGTAAGGGCCTTGTGCCTGACCTCTACCTCTTGGACGTCTATATCTGCCCCTTTGAAGTCTGTCTGTGACTGGAAAGGACCAATTCTTTGTTGGTCAATTTTTGCTAAAACGAGGAGGCTGAACCTGTAAGAAATCTTTCACCGTTTGCATAGATTTTGCCTTATCCTCCATCTTCTTTAATACCTCCTCTGCCTTAACTCCAAACAACACATCCCGCTGCAAAGGTACATCCAATAATTTGGCCTTAACATGATCTGGCAATGTATGTTCTTTTAACCAAGCATGCCTTCTAATGACGGACAGAACCTGTAACTGCTGCTCTACAGGAGGCCTCTAAGGAATCAAACTCACATTGCAAAGTATGTTTTCCCACTTGTTCAGCTGCATGTAATAAATCCTGCATTTCTTTAAAATTAGGAGGATCTGAATCTGGAAGAATCTTTTGTTTCAACTGAGACATTAAATATTGCTGATATTTTAGCATGTGAAACTGGCAATTCAAGGCTCTCATTGCTAGAGTTGCAGACGTATATACTTTCTTTCCCCATCTGTCTAATGCTCTGGAATCTCTGTCAGAGGGAACTGGGTTTTTTGCTGATGAGGCCTTATTCCCTTTGGGTCCCTGAGAAATAGTTTCAGGGTCAGCAACAGGGCTTTTGTACAAAAATTTGTGAGAGTCAGGGACTTTGTAATATCTATCAGGTTTAACTGGGGCTGGGGGTAAGGAGTCAGTGTTTAAGCTGGATTCAGTGCACACATCATCCACAATATCTAACACTGGTGGAATAGCAAGGGGTCTGTGTTGAGACAATAAAGGGACGTCTCTGAGCCTTTTCTTGGATTCTGAGTAATCCTGGCCTTCCCAATGGAAATGCTCCCTCATGGTATGTAAGGTCTCCCCAAAGGAGTAGTCTTCAGGCGGAGAGGCTGATGGAATTGATTCCTCAGCATCAGAATCCTCATAAGGGGGTAAAGAATATCCTAGGTCTGAGGATGAATCTGAGGAAATGGACACCTGGTCGGAAGATTCATAGTCTGCATCCTGTCTGTGCATCTTATCAGGAGGGGGATGGGACCCCCTGATCACGATGATTAAGTCTTCAGCCACTTTTAGCATTTGTTTCTTAGGCATTGAAGCCGGTCCTGGAGAATGCTCTGTCTGTTTCTTTATTTTTAAGGGGGGCTTAGACTTAGCAAAGAGTTTAATGATTAACTGGGTAGGTCTGAAAACACCCTCTGAAGCTGTGGATTGCTCAGCTACTTCGGTTCCCTCTGAAGGGTTAGTTTCGGTAAGCTGAAAACCTAGAGCATCTGAAGGCCCAGCCAGCTCCACATGGGCGTCGGAGGCGGTCTGTGGTTCTGTGGAAGCGGTCGTCAGGGGCTGCGTAGGCGCCTTGCTGAAAACCGGTGACCAGCCTAGAAGAGGCCTCATAGTCAGTTTTGGGCCTCGGATGCCTGTCCTTGTCCTTGCACTTTTTATTTATTCCGGACGTCGGAAGTTCTGATGGCATGGTGTAATTGAATGTTCTGCCAAAATAATGTCGGGCAAAATCAAACCGACGTTTAATAGTGCGCTTGTTAAACCTAGCACAAAACCGACAACCAGTGACGTCGTGGTCTGGGCCTAGGCATGGAATACAATAGGAGTGAAAATCCTTATGAGGTATTTGCTTCCCACAAGAAATACAGTTATTAACTTTTACTGACATCAGTCTGAGGCAAGAAAAAGTTTCCTCAACGGGGTACTTAGCTTTGTAGAAGACCTCGGTTCTGGATTCGGAATGAAAATCTCATTAGTCGGCCGACTGGCAATTGCGAACTGCTTCTGCTTCAGGCACCGCGCAGCAAGAAAGACTAAAGAAAATGGTGTCAGCTGCATCTTATATACCCCTGTCGCACTGACGTCAGGGAGGAGGCGACAATAACAGACGCCGGACCAAGACTTTAGCACTCAGGCCGACTGGGAACTGCCTGACGGCAGGATAACCCAAGTGTAATGACTGCAGCAGTCTAACACGATGAACATGTACAGATATGGCCCAGCAAAGAAAGGGGGATGGTGGGTGGGTAACCTGGACTGCAACAGTGAATACACTTGAACATTTACATTTATGGTAGGTACATAACTGTACTGTGTTCATCATGCTTCAGTGTTGCAGTCATTACACTTGGGTTGAATCCCAAAGCTGAGGTTGGGCGGCTGGGTCTAAATAGAATTAGGAGTGGCTATAAGGCCCTGCAGAACTGCAGTGGCAAAGCCTGCTCTGGATTTAGAGTAAAGAGGTAAGTGGTAGTGCTTAGTAAAAGTGTGTGCTGAAGTCCAAGTTGCAGCCTCCAAAATATCCTTGGTTGGTACTCCTCTGAGGAAGGCTGCTGAGGTGGCTGCTTCCCTGGTAGGATGTGGTCTAATGCCCTTAGGCACTGACTTGCCATGTTGTGAAGCAGAAACGAATGCAGTGTCCTATCCATTTTGAAATAGTCTGCTTTGAGATGGCCTTTCCTTGTGATCCTGCAGCATATGCCACTAAAAGTTGCTCATTCTTTCTGAAAGCTTTAGTTTTGTCCAAGTAGAAGCGTAGCTGTCTGTGTATGTCCAAAGAATGCAGAAGTCTCTCCCCTTTATTGTGTGGGTTTGGGTAAAAAGTAGGCAAATGAATGGTTTGGTTAAGAGCCACACTGGACACTACCTTAGGCATAAATGTTGGGTTTGTCCTTAGAGAAACCCTGTATGGATGGAAGATAATAAAAGGTTCCACAGCCGTAAGACTCTTCTTGCTGAAGTAATTGCTAGGAGCAGAGCTGTTTTCCATGATAAGAATTTTATCTCAGCTGTATTGGCTGGCTCAAAAGGAGGCAGTGTGAGGTTTTCCAAGACAAAATTGAGGTCCCATGCAGGTATCGGTGCTCTCCTTGGAGGTCTTATGTTTTTGGACCCCTGAGGTACTGCCTAAGCAATGGATGTGAAACAATAGGTGGGTCTGTATTGTAATGAGCTGAAATGGCAGAGGCATGGATCTTAATTGTTGAGAAGGATAGGCCTTTGTCCAGCATCTCAGTTAGATATTGTAAAATCTGAGGAATATTTGGAACAAGCGTGTCAATTCCTTGTGCCTGGTTCCAAGCACAGAATGTCTTCCATTTTTCTGCATAAGATTTTCTGGTGCTGGGCCTCCTGGCCTCCAAAATAACATCCATAACCGCTTTAGAGAGAGGTGTATTCTGAATGGTTACACTATCTGCCATGCAGCTAGATTTAGGGTTCTGAGTTGGCTGTGCAGGATCTGATTGTTTTGTTGGGTCAGTAAATGAGGAATTTGAGGCAATGTCCAGGCTGGGCCTTGAGACAAGCTCCTTAGGATTGGGTACCAGTGTTGGCGTGGCCAATCTGGGGCAATCAGTATCATTTGTGGCTTCTCTTGTCTGACCTTTAGGAGTACCTTGGGGAGGAGAGGCAGTGGAGGAAAGGCATATACTGTAAGGCTGTTCCAGCTAAATGACAAAGCATCCACTTTCCATGCTTGTTTGCGATACGTCCTTGTGCAGAATCTCTGAAGTTGGCAGTTGTGAGAGGAGGCAAAAAGATCTATGTCTGGGCACCCCCATTTCCTTGTTATCATGCTGAAGATTTGTGGATCTAGTTTCCATTCATGAGGATCCATAAGGTTTCTGCTTAGTTCGTCTGCCAGAGCATTTGTTTTTCCTGGCAGGAATTGTGCTTGCAGGTGTACTTGGTAAGTCAATGCTGTGTTCCACAAAATCATGGCTTGCCTGCAGAGGGGGTAGGAATGTGTGCCCCCCTGCTTATTTATGTACCACATGACTGTGGTGTTGTCCGTCTTTATCAGCAGCTGTCCTGGATGAAGTAGGTCCTTGAAGGCTGTCATGGCATTTTGTACAGCTAGCATCTCTTTTTGATTGATGTGAAGATGCCTTTGGCTTGGGGGCCATGTGCCCTGAATACATTTTCCTGCCAAGTGGGCCCCCCAGGCATAATCTGATGAATCTGTTGTTAATGTTTGCCTGGCTGTGGGTAAAGTGAACGGCTGTCCCTTGTTGTGGTGACAGGCCTGTGCCCACCATCGAAACTCCTGTTGCAGGCAGGGAATGAGTGAAATTAATGATTCCAGGCTGTGGCAATGTTGAGTCCAAACACTTTTTAGATACCATTGTAGTTTCCTCATATGCAGTCTTGCAAATGGAATTAGCAGAATGCAGGATGACATGTAGCCCAGAGCCTGCAGAATTTTTCTTGCAGATAACTGGGTCTTTGTTGCCATGCTTTCGAAGTAAGAAATCAGTTGCCTTTGTTTGTCTGGAGTGAGATAAGCCATCTGGGCAGTTGTATTTAAGCTTGCACCCAGGAATATTATCTCTTGAGAGGGTACTAGTTATGATTTCTTTTCGTTTACTGTCTACCCTAGGCAAATTAGCAATCTTTTTGCAAATGCCAGATGCTTTAGTAGAATGTCTTTGGTCTCTGCTTGAATAAGGCAGTCGTCCAAGTAGGGATATATTTGAATTCCTCTTTGTCTGCAAAATGCAATTACTGGTGCCAGGCATTTTGTGAAGACCCTGGGCACAGTGGATAAGCCAAAGGGCAGTGCAGAGAATTGGTAGTGCATTGAGCCAGCTATGAATCTGAGGCATCTTCTGCAAGATTGTCTGATTGGGACATGCAGGTATGCCTCTTTGAGGTCCAAAGTTACAAGCCAAGCCTTCTTGCCCAGCATGGGCAGAAGCTGCTGCAGAGTCAACATTTTGAATTTCGGAACGTCCAGAAAAGTATTTAGAATAGACAGGTCCAGAATTCATCTCCATGCTTTGTCCTTTCTTGGTACTAAGAAAAAAAATCTTGAGTAAAATCCTTCTCCCTGCTCTTGTTGTGGCACTGGCTGAATAGCCCTCATGTCCATGAGAGATGAAACTTGTTTTTGTGCCTCTGCCCATTGATTTTGTGGCAGGTCTGGCATACCTTTTGCCTTTGGAAGGGTGAGAAAGTGGAGCCTCTAGCCCTGACAGACTATATTTAAGACCCATTTGTCATGGGTGACCATGTGCCGATTTTGTGAAAAAAGTGCTAGCTTTCCCCCTAAGGGTGCTGCCAAAAGATAAATGCTTGGCATTGGCAAAGGGAAATCATTGGTACTGTTTCCTATATGGCTGTGATTTGTCTTCTCCGCTTTTGGAGGTATAAGCACCCCAATGTTTGGGCCTGTATGAGCCCTGGGGCTGTTGCCTGCCTCTAAGTTGTCTGTATCTGCCTCTTTGTGGCCTGTCTGACACGGGAAAGGACCAATTCTTAGAAGGCCAGTCCCTGCTAAATCTGGGTGGCTGTAACTGTAAGAAATCCTTTACTGTCTGCATATATTTAGCTTTATCCTCCATTTTCTTCAACACCTCTTCTGCTTTAACACCAAACATAGTATCATGCTGTAATGGAGCATCCAATAATTTTGCTTTAACATGATCAGGCAGAGCCTGTTCCTTTAACCAAGCATGCCTTCTAATGACAGAACCTGTTACAGCGGCCCTGCAATAGGCTTCCAGTGAATCATAACCACATTGCAAAGTAAGTTTTCCCACTTGTTCAGCTGCAGGCAATAAATCCTGCATTTCCTTGTTCTCAGAACATTCAGAATGTCAACATTTTCTGTTTTAGCAGAGACATTAAGTATTGCTGATATTTAAGCATATGAAACTGACAATTTAAAGCCCTTACAGCCAAGGTAGCAAAAGTGTAAACTTTTTTCCCCCATCTGTCCAATGCCCTAGTATCTCTGTCTGAGGGGACATGTTTTTTTGCAGTAGCGGCCTTGACCCCTTTGGGACCTAGAGAAATAGTTTTTGGGTCAGCAGCAGGGTTTTTATATAGAAATTTATGAGAATCTGGAACCCTGTAGTATCTGTCTGGCTTAACAGGAGCACGAGGTAAAGAGTCGGGAGACAGGCCAGACTCTGAAAATACATCATCTACAATGTCTAGAACAGGTGGAATAGCAAGAGGTCTGTGCTGAGGTAGAAAAAGAAAGTCTCTGAGCCTGTTCTTAGAATCTGAGTAATTTTGGCTCTCCCAGTGGAAATGCTCCCGCATGGTATGCAGGGTTTCCCCAAAGGAGTAATCCTCAAGAAGAGAAGCTGAAGGAATAGATTTCTTCAAGCATCAGAACCCCCATAGGGAGGAATAGAGTATCCCTGTTTTGAAGAGGAGTCAGAGGAAATGGAAACCTGATCAGAGGAATCATATTCAGTGTCTTGCCTAGGCCTCTTATCAGGAGGGGATGGGAACCCCTGATCAAAGTAATTAGGTCTTCGGCCATTTTGAGCATCTGTTTCTTAGGCATGGAAGTCTGTCCTGGAGAATGCTGTACTTGTTTCCTTGTCTTTAAAACTGTTTTAGTATTTGTCTTGGATGCTGGAGTTGGCTTGATATAAAGCTGTGTAGGTCTGAAAATACCCTCAGAAGCAGATACCTGCTCAGCGGCTCCAGACCCATCTGAGGGATTAGTTTCCGAAGGCCCAATACCTTGAGTATCCAGAGGCCTAGTTGTCTCCATGTGGAAGTCAGAGGTGGCCTGTGGCTCTGAGGTAGCGGGTGTCAGGGGCTGCGAAAGCACCTCACTGAGAACCGGCGAACAGGCGACTGGCCTAGAAGAGGTTTCGTCGTCGGTTTTGGAGCTGAGATGTCTGTCCTTTTCTTTTTCCTTGCGCTTTTCATGAACTTCGCTTGTCGGCTGTTCCGACAGCATTATATAGTTAAACCTTCGGCCAAAGTAATGAAAAGCAAAATCGTACCGACGCTTAAAAGTGCATTGGTTAAATCTAGCACAAAACCGACAACTAACAACGTCGTGGTCAGGGCCTAGGCAAGGAACACAGTAAGAACGAAAATCATTATGAGGTATTTGCTTCCCACAAGAAATACAATTGTTAACTTTTTCTGACATCGGTCTGGAGCAAGAAAAAAGCTTCCCCAACGGGGTACTTAGCTTTATAGAAGACTTCGGATCTGAAATTCAATTTCGAAAATCTCATGAGTCGGCCGACCGGCACTTGCGAACTGCTTTTGTTTTGGGCACTGCGCAGCAAGAAAGACTGGAGAAAATGGCGTCAGCTGCATCTTTTATACCCCCGGCGCACTGACGTCAGAGAAGAGGCGACAGCAACTGACGCCGGACCAGGACTTTGGAATTTAGGCCAACTGCGGGTAGCCTGCCAGCAGGATAACCCTAGTGTATTGATTGGTTTAAGGTAGCATTAGAACAAACTTTGGGGACAAAGGAGAGATTATTACATAATGACACCCTGTCTTTGTGAAAAATCAAATACTGTGGCTTAATAGACAAGGCCTGTAGCTCCGATACCCATCTAGCTGATGTGATAGCTACCAAAAACAAGGTCTTCCAAGTTACAAGTGGCGTCCCACAGGGCTCAGTTCTGGGACCTCTCTTGTTCGGTATATACTTCTCTGAGGTTCAGGCTAACACGGGGGATTATGGCTGACAAAGTTCGCAGATGACTGCAAACTGGGGGCCATAATCGAATCTCCAGCTGACACAAGCATCCTCCAACAGGGTCTCACAGAGACGGATGCTTGGTGCCAGAGCCACGGCCTCAAGCTAAATGCTAAAAAATGCATAGTCATCCCCTTTGGTAAAAACAAGGTGCCCACAAATTACCACATAGGTGGTAATCCATTGAGTACGGAAGAAGTAATTAGAGATTTGGGGACCAATGTAGATAGTAATCTCTCCTTTGATAATCACGTTGCCAAAGTGGTTAGAAAGACTTTCTATATAGCCCACCTTATAACGAAAGGGTTCACATCTAGATCAAGAGAGGTTATTGTGCCCCTCTACTCGTCACTCATCAGGCCCATAATTGAATACAATGCCCCTTTTGGGATGCACCTTACCCGACACCTGCAACAACTGGAGAGACCCCAAAAGTACCTCACCAAGAGGATCATGGGCTACAAACAGATGTCCTATGCAGCTCGACTAAAGAAACTCCAGCTCTACTCAGTTGCTTACAGCCTACTCAGAGGCGATCTATGCCTGACGTACAAAGCCATGTCAAACCCAGAATTAATGGACATGCTCCACCTCAAAAAATTCCAAGTCCCTTAGAGCTACACCCTCCAGGGACTTAAACCTCAGCACAAAAATAAATAGGACATGCTGGAGGGACAGATTCATTTCCCAGAGGCTCCCCTCACTCTGGAATAGAATCCCAATTCATGTTAGACACAGCCCCTCGCTGACCCTCTTCAAGCGAAATCTGGACGTGTGGATGGGAAATCGCAAATTCACCCCGGGATCTCTTCTGTGTCCCTGCTAGACAGAGGCACAGTAAACGAATTTTAAAAGGGTACCTTCTGTGACCTACTTTACAGAGGCACAGTAGGCTAATCAAATAGGGAGGCGAAAGCCAAATACACTCTGGCTAGGCTTATAAATGCCCTAGGGCAGACAGCCTAGTATCTACCTATGAATAGAAATTTTTTTCCATTTACTGCCATGTAGCCTCCTAGTTGAAGGTTTATGAGAGGACATAAGAATATGTGACACCGAGGATGATACATTATGAAGCCTGACTAGGGATGGAACTGAAGCAGCCACGCTGTCAATTTGAAGGTGTGGATTGAGGGGTGCAGCAAACCCGACATGTGAGTCAATAGATCTGGAGCTGGGTCCAGAATCCAAGGATCGTCCAGGAGGAGAGGCTTGAGGAAGGGGAACCAGACCTGACTGCTTTCTAAATCACTTTGGAAATGAGAGGAATTGGGGGAAAGACATACAAAAGTCCCATGGGCCAATTGTGTGCCAGAGCGTCTCTGGGAGTCTCCCCCGGAGAGGGAATGAGGGAAAAATAGCTGCTGCATCTGGTATTGACTGGGCTGGCAAAAAGGTCGCAGCAAGGCTGTCCCCATTTCCGGGAAATCTGATCCACTGTTTCCCATTTCAGAGAACACTCATGAGGCGTTAGTATTGCCCGGCTGAGCTTGTCGGCTATCATGTTGGTCCTCCATGGAATGTGTGTTGCAACCAGAAAGCGCTGGGAAGAAATCGCCCATTCCCAAACTCGCATGGCCTCTCGACAGAGTGGGTAAGATCTGGTACCACCCTGTTTTGTTGATATACCAAACCACTGGCATGATGTCTGATTGTATCGCAATTGTCCCTAGAGGAAGAAGATCTTGAAGTGCTTGCAACGCCAGAAGCACCACCCTCATCTCCAGAACATCGATATGCAGATGAGCCTCATGTTCTTGCCATGTGCCGTGGACAGTCCTGCCAAGATAATGCCCCCCCACCCGATCTGGGAGGCATTCGTGTTCACAGTGGCAATGGGTTGGGCCGGAACAAAGGGGGCACACGTGATCAGATGATTGGGAACTATCCACCAAAGAAGGCCCTTCTTGCATGATTCCATCAGTAGGATAGAATGACTCAGTGGGAGAGATTGGAAGGAGCATTGGGAAGACAGAAGCCACTGGAGAATTCTCATTTGCAACCTGGCTAATGGTACCAATAGAATTGTGGCAGCCATAGTCCCGAGGAGCTTAAGAACCCACTTCGCTTTGACTTTTCGCAATGGGAGAAAACGTTGAACTTGGGAGATTAAGTTCTCTGCCCTTTCGGCAGGGAGACGAGCTGTCATGTTCACTGTGTCTACCTCTGCACCTATAAAAATCACAAATTGAGAGGGCAATAATGCAGATTTTTCCAATTTATGGAGATCCCTAACTGAGCACAAAGCTGAATTGTGGCGTCCCTGTTTTGGAGGAGTAGATGCCTGGTGGGGGCGGTCAGGAGCCAGTTGTCCAAATACAGAAACACCTGGAATCGCTGACATCTCAGGTGAGCTGTCACTACTGCCATGCATTTGGTGAACATCCTGGGGGCTGTGGTGAGACCAAAGGACAGAGTGCAAAACTGATGGTGACTGGCTCCCAGCCGGAAGCGTAGATGGCTTCTGGACGCCTTGTCCATTTTTATGTGGTAATAGGGGTCTTGAAGATCCAGAGAGCACATCCAAAGGTCTTTCCATAACAACAGGAGTACAGACTGCAGTGTTACTATCCGAAACTTGTCCTTCTTCACTGATTCGTTCAATCTGCTGAGGTCCAATATTGGCCTCCAATCTCCGGTTCGTTTTGGAACCAAAAAGGAACCTGGAATAAGTTTCGGATCCTATCTGGTCTGCTGGGACGGGCTGGATGACTCTTTTTAAGAGCAACTTGTTGATCTCCACAGTTGCCTGATCCGAGATTGGGTGGTACATCTGGGATCCTTTTGGGAACAAACGGTGATAGGGAAAAGGGCATGATATAGCCTCTGGTAACAACACTTTGTACCCACTTGTCTTGGGTGATATTTAGCCAGGCTTCTTGGTACAAAGAAATGCAACCCCCGACCGGCCCCAGAGAAGTGCAGTTGGGCTCCACATCAGGAGGGCTGATAAGGCCATCCTCGAAAGGAGTCATGGCCTTGTTGGTATTGCGGACCGCCCTTGCCGCTAGGGCAACGTCTGCCGTTACCTCCTCCTCTGCCTCAGAAGGAGGATTCACCCTGTGTGTCAGGAAAGATCCTCTGGGACTTCTTGAACCACATTTTACCGCCCCTTTGAACTTTGGGGTATGGTCTGGAAAGGGCAGTAAAACACACTCAGACGGCAGAAAGCATCTTTCCTTCTTTCACACACCGAGGGAGTGTATCCTTCACCTTGGAACCAAATAATGAGGAACCATCAAATGGGGCGTTGGTGAAAGTACACTTGAACGGTCCTCCAAAATGACTTAAGTGCATCCAGGAGTGGTGCCTCAAGGCAACTCCGGAACCCACTGCTCTACTCGTTCCAGCTGCAGCATAAGATATAAGTTGCATGGAGGAGTTAACCACAGAATTTAAGGTGGACAACTGAGTAGAAATCTTGTCAGGAACTCCCTCAGTACATGCACCTTGTATGGAATCTCCTAACTCCTTGAGCAGATCCCTCTGCAACCTCGTGAAGTGCGTGAGATAGTTCAGCGATCGGAGGGTAAAGGCCACTGAACTAAAAATACACTTCCCAAATCTGTCCATCTGTCGAGACTCCTTATTTGGTGGATGAACAGATGAAGTCTCAGCTAACTCCTTCATGGCCGCCACCACCACCATGGCATCTACGAGAACGCCCTCGGACAAGAACTCTTTACCAGGATGGGCAGACAAGAAATTATTTGGTCTCCTTGGGACTGTCACCACGATGCCAGGAGTATCCCACACCTTTCGACTAACTAGATCCATCAGTTTGTCAAAAGGTGGAGACGCCCAAGAGACAGAAGGTTGAGACCCGAAAGCCTTCGGGTACACTGACTCCTCATCAGAAGTGTTAACAATGGGCCAGTCACACCTCTGCCTAAGGATCTCTAAAATGTCCACAAAGGAGACATCATCAGAGGACGACTTGGGGGTCCCTTCCGACTCCTTGAGGTCAGTGTCCGATGTCAAAGACTCATCCTGGGAGTCACTATGTTTCCTCTTAAATAACCTCTTCTGGGGAGGCTCCTCGGAAGGATATTCTGGGGAATCCTCGGAAGAGTGAGGGCCACCAGTCGATGGCTCCTGAGGCTGCGGGTCTCTGCTGTCTCCACAGAGAACAGGGGCTGAGACTGAAGTGGGTACTCTCAGGGTAAGAGTGCTGATGCCACTGGTAGGGACTAAAGAATGAGACAGCATGCTCCTCATCATCTCAAACGCCGACGTGTCTGGCCCCGAAGACTTCCCCCGCTCCGAAGAGACGAGAGTCAGCATCGGAGCCAGAGCTGTCAGCTCCGAGATAGATGCAGGGTCCGAACTCACCCTGGCTTAAGCACCGAGAGGAAGGCTCGGAACCAAAGAAAATCGATTCCAACCCTCCCTGTCAGTGCCGACAGGAAAGCTTTGGCCCCTGGACACAATGGACGGCACAGAGCATGTTGGAGCCAAACCCGGCTCCAAGACAGCAACAAAGTGAGCTGGAGCCGGCATTTCCTCCATTGGCACCAAGCACTCCGGCTCTGAAAGGCCAGAATGGCTCGGAGGAGGAATAGCAGACAAAAGCAAAGCTGGGCCAAGTGGCTCCAGAGCCAACAATAATTTTGGTAAGGCAGACGACTTCAGGAGTCTCAGCACTACCCTCTCCACATCTTTTTCTGAAAGGGTCCTGGAAGACATAGTAGGGGATCTTGACCTGGGGGGCACTGGAGACTTAATTGTTATGGAAACCAGTAGGGAGCTTACAGACTGGCTCCGAGTAGCAGAGTCAACTGCTGTATCAATAGGTTCAGAGATCGGTTCCGAAACACCTGTAACCAACTCTGACATCACCATGATGCTCTCCTTCGGCTCCAAAGGCTGAAGAGTCCAGGAGGCAGATTTGGATTGTTTCGACTGTTCAGGTGGCGGCTCCGAGACACCAGCTGGTGCCGAAGAAGATCTTTTTGAGGATTTTGACTTCCCAGACTTAGAGGAAGCTGAAGAACTTCCTCAAAGCATGATTTCAATAGACCCTTGAGTATGAGTTTGTTCTTTCTCGCCTGTAACACTCTATGAGAGAAAACATGGCAGAAAGTACAGTTTTGTACCTACCATAAATGTAGATGTCCGATAGATATGCAACTGCAGTCCTGACATATGGGTTGTCCTGCCTCAGGCAGCCCCTCGGTCGGCCGGATTCCAAAGTCTGGGTCCGGCGTCGGCTGATGTCGCCTCCTCCCCCCCGACGTCAGAGCAGCTGGAGTATAAAGGCATCCGCCGACGCCATCTTCTTCAGTGTTTCTTGCCCCAGATGCCAGGTGCCCTCCATGGAAGGCTAAATTTGTGAATGGATAAGCAAAAATTTCCAGACATGCACAACAGTAATAAACAGATACACCATAACAGATAACCCCAGCTAAAAAGGAGAGGGGGAATGGACCCAAAGGAAAAAAGCAGAGGGGTTGGAGGGTGGGAAAACCTGACTGCAGTTGCATATCTATCGGACATCTACATTTATGGTAGGTACAAAACTGTACTATGTCCTTCAAGAATGCAACCGCAGTCCTGACATATGGGTTGAATACCATAGCCAAGCTGGGGGTGGTAGGATCTAAGCAAGGGATGGTGTAGCTAAAAGACCCTGCAGGACTGCAGATGCAAAGCCTGCTCGGGATCTGGAGTATAAAGGCAGGTTGTAGTGTCTGGTAAATGTATGCACGGAGCTCCATGTAGCAGCCTCTAGAATGTCCTTTGTAGCCACTCCTCTTAGAAAGGCTGTGGATGTGGCTATAGCTCTGGTTGACTGTGGCCTAATATTGGCTGGCACACCCTTTCCATGGTAGGAGTAACAGAATCTGATGCAGTGTCCAATCCATTTTGAAATTGTTTGTTTGGAGACCGCCTTTCCTTGCACTCCGGCAGCATAGACTACAAATAGTTGGTCAGAATTCCTGGTGGTCTTTGTTCTGTCCAAGTAGTAGCGTAGCTGTCTGTGTATGTCCAAAGTATGTAGCAGCTTTTCCCCTTTATTTTGAGGATTGGGGAAGAAAGTAGGCAAATGAATTGCTTGATTTAGAGACACCCAGGATATCACTTTTGGCATGAATGAAGGATTGGTCCTTAGAGAAACTCTGTCCTGATGAAAGATGAGAAAGGGAGGTACTGCCATGAGGGCCTGTATCTCCGAGACCCTTCTTGCTGAGGTAACTGCCAACAGGAAGACTGTCTTCCAGGAGAGAAATTGCATTTCTGAAGATGCTGCTGGTTCTAAAGGAGGAAGAGTTAATTTTTCCAAGACGTAGTTGAGGTCCCATGCAGGAACTGGTGGTTTTCTGGGAGGTTTGATATTCTTTATCCCTCTTAGAAACTGTCTTAGCAAAGGATGCGAAAACACAGGTGGGTCACAGTTGTATTTTGCTGAGATTGCTGAAGCATGAATTTTTATGGAAGAATACGAGAGGCCACTATGAAACATTTCTGTCAAGTATTCTAATATCTGAGGTATGCTCATTACTGATGCATCCTGACCCTTGTTGGCATTCCAGATGATGAATCTCTTCCACTTGGCCGAATAGGTTTTTCTGGTGGAAGGTCTGCATGCTTTCAGTAATATTTCCTGAACCTTTTCGGAGAGGGGGACATGGGGTAAAGTCATTTAACCCTCCAAGCTGTCAGTTGTAATGTTTGCAGGTTTTGATGAACAGTCCTGTAGTTGTGTTGAGTTAGGAGCAGTGGCCATTGGGGCAAGGGCCAAGGTTTGGTGTGAGTTATGCTCAGTAGCAAGGGATACCAATGCTCCCTCGGCCAGTCTGGAGCTATCAATATTCCTTTTGGTTGCTCTGCTTTGATCTTCAGTAACACCTTGGTCAGTAGTGGTAGAGGAGGGAATGCATAGATTTTTAGGGCATTCCAGCTGAAGGAGAGAGCATCCGTTCTCCAGGCTAGAGGATGGTGTGTCCTTGAGCAGAACCTGTCCAGGTGGTGATTGTGATGAGAAGCAAAGAGATCTATGTCCGGTCTTCCCCATGCAGTTGTTATTTGAGAGAAAATGTGTGGATGCAGTATCCATTCGTGTGGATCCACGAAATCTCTGCTCAATCTGTCCGCCAGAACATTGTCCTTGCCCGGAACAAACTGGGATTGCAAATGAATGTTCAGTTTCAGGGACTTTTCCCAAAGAGCCATTGTTAGTCTGCAGAGGGGATACGAGTGAGTGCCTCCTTGTTTGTTTATATACCATATGACCATGGTGTTGTCTGTCCTTATTAGCAGATGGCCCTGTTGAAGAGATTTTCCAAAGGCTTCTATTGCATGCATCACTGCCAACATCTCTTTTTGATTTATGTGCAGAGGCATTTCCGTGGGAGTCCATTGACCTTGAATGCATCTGTCCTCCATGTGTGCCCCCCATCCATGATCTGAGGCGTCTGTTGTAATGGTTTGACTTGCTTGAACTTTGTTGAAAGGCATGCCTTGGTTTAAATGGCTTGCTTGAGCCCACCACAAAAATTCCTTTTGCAGGCATGGAATGAGTGGTATTACGTCTTCTAGGTTGTGGCTGTGTTGAGACCATAAGCTTTTTAGGTACCATTGTAGCTTTCTCATGTGGTCTTGCCAGAGGGATCAGAAGAATGCAAGATGCCATGAAACCCAGGGCCTGCAGGATCTTCCTTGCGGTCAGCTGGGTAACTTTTGCTAGGCTTTTGAAGTAATCTGGTAAATGCTGTTGTTTCTCCTCTGTGAGGAAAGCCATTTGTGATTGTGTGTCCAGGTTTGCCCCTAGAAAAATAATCTTTCGGGATGGCAATAGTCTTGATTTTTGAATGTTGACTGTGTATCCCAAAGCCTGTAGCAACTGAATGACATAGTCCAAGTTTTTTACCAAGGTTTGTTTGCTGTCTGCTTGTATGAGGAAGTCGTCCAGGTAAGGGTATATTTGAATCCCTTGGAGTCTGCAATGTGCAACTACTGATGCCAGGCATTTCGTGAACACTCTGGGTGCAGTAGATAAGCCAAACGGCAATGCTGAGAATTGATAATGCTCTGTTCCTGCAAGAAATCTGAGGTATCTTCTGCAGCTGTGTCTGACTGGGACATGCAGGTATGCCTCCTTGAGGTCCAGACTAACCAGCCAAGACCCCTTGCCCAGCATGGGAAGGAGTTGCTGTAACATCAGCATTTTGAATTTTGGCACAATGAGAAAGGTGTTTAGAACGGACAAGTCCAGTATAGGCCTCCACTGCTTTTCTTTTCTTGGAACAAGAAACAGTCTTGAATAGAATCCCTGGCCTTGTTCCTGAGGAGGAACCTTTTCTATAGCTTTTATTTGTAACAGCTTTGAAACTTGTAAGAGAGCCTCTGCCCTTTGATTTTGTGGCAGGTTTGGCATGCCTTGTCTCGTTGGTAAGGTGTGGAAGTGGAACCTGTAACCTCGGTCTATTATGTCCAGAATCCATTTGTCCTTGGTTAAAATGTTCCAGTTTTTTGAGAATAAGGATAATTTTCCGCCTAGAGGTGCTTCTCTTTGAGCCTTGGTAGGTGGAGTGAAAGCCAAGTCATTGTGATTGTCCCTGTGGTGCAGGTGAACTCCCTGCGCCACTTCTCTGATTTGGTGGTTGCCATTGGCGGCCCATGTAGGAGCCTCGGTATTGCCCTCTACCTCGAGCACGCCTGTTTTTTCCCCTTTGTAACTTGTCTGAGTCTGGAAAGGACCAATTCTTTGAAGGCCAATTCCTGCGGAATCTGGGGGGCTGAACCTGGAGGAAATCCTTGACTGTCTGTACTGATTTAGCCTTTTCCTCAATAGACTTCAACACATCCTGTGCATTAGCACCAAAAAGCTTCTGTTTTTCCAGAGGTGCATCCAGGAGCTTAACTTTAACATGGTCTGGCAGAGGCTGTTCTTTCAACCAAGCATGTCTAATAACGGCCCCTGTCATGGCTGCCCTACATGAAGCTTCCAATGCATCATAACCACACTGAAGAAAATGACTGCTAACCTGCTGAGTGTTATGAACCAGATCCTGCAATGCCTTTCTATCTATAGGCTCAGGAGAGGCTAACTTTTTCTGCAAATCATCCATTAAGTAATCCTGGTACTGAAACATATGAAAAAGACAGTTGAGTGACCTCATGGCAAGGGTGGAAGAGGTATAAACATTTTTGCCCCATCTCTCCAGGGACCTAGCTTCCCTGTCAGCGGGCAGAGGGTTTTTGGCCGAGGAAGTAGCCACTGCCTTGGGGCCCTGTGAAATAGTTTCTAGATCCACAGAGTGGGCCTTAAAGAGATGCTTATGGGTTTCAGGGACCCTGTAATATCTGTCAGGCTTGACAGGAGCAGGAGGGAGAGAATCAGGCGAAGCACTGGAGTGCTATGCATACTATGCTCATCAGTAAACTTATGGCACCAGCATCTCAAGGTACGGAGCCCATTGGGAGTTTGGGGTTGCCGCTAACTCAAACCACACCCCCATTGGTTGATTCTGGTTCCAATATTTCTGGTAATTCAAACATTACAAATACCGCTCGTCATAAGGCTACTTATGAACTATATAATAGTGAGCTATGGAAACATCGTAATTATTAATTTAATCACGAAAAAACTTCAGTTGAACCGAGTGACATTAGGGTGACACTTAATATGAAGGAAATGTTGAAATCCTTCGAGATGAAACTCTTTAAATTAAAATGTACCCAGATGGAAAATGGATACCTTCGTAGGAATATTGAATTGGGACTAGTTCCCAAAGGACTTAGATTGTGGAGGTATCTGAATGGTTGTGAAAGCAACCCTGACATGTTGAAGGAATTACACAAACTGTTTAATAAAACAGGTCTAGCCCTGATGGACATAATGATTAATTATAACAGCAAAAAAATAGAATCATTATTGCTTGAACTTGAGACACTGAATAGTAAGATTTATTGTTTGAGCAATATTATACCAACTATATAAACATCATTAAAGATGTGGATCACAGTTGTGATGTTATATATGAGAAAAAGAGCAATAAAATTCGCAGGGACGTCAAAATATATGAAGCAGGATATGTATACCCAAAATCTAAATGTATTATTCGTAACTATGGTAACGATAGGAGGGACAACGTAACGGGTCATCTAGATGAACTCGATGAGATCACTTCCCCTTTGGAATTTGATGGTTTCAGTCAACATGATTATGGAAGCCCTATTGACGAAGAAGGGCCCAGGAGGTCCAAACGGATAAGGGGACAAAATTTACCCGACGAGGAAAACAATTATGAACGGACAGGTGCGCGTCCCAGGCGGGAGCCTGAAAACAAGAAAGTTAACTTTCAAAAAAACGGCTGGAGGATGCGCAGTAGCCGATGGCGCCCTACTCTATGAGGTTTTGGGTAACCGGACTGTTACCAAAACATCAGGTAACAACTTCATATACATACATACGAATGTTACACCTAGTAATGAGTCAAGTTTTAAAGATAGTTTTCTGGCTGGTTCTAATGAACTTGACTTTAATTGTAGTGATTATGGTACAGTCACAACAGGTGGGATTCAAGTCTCTGCTGAAATTGAAAATATATCTGTCATTGATTCACATCAGATGAATATGGGGGATAATGATTTTATGGCAAGGACGGAGAACATGGATAGTTGTGATACATTATGTGACGTGACGTTACACAGTTACGAAGGCCAAGATCATGACTTTTGCGGAAAGCACAACGATGCCGTTGTGAGTGTAAATAGTCATGACTTTTTTACGACATCTGAGGGGAATCATTGTTCTTTGGACAATTCCAATGTGACTAAAGCATTTAATGTTGTTAATTCTACAGAAAAGGATGATGATTGCCATTTATTTGGTAAACCCACTATTGTAGTAAACAACCAAAAGGATTTTAAGTTATATAACTACACTCATATTGTTTTTGATAGTGATTGTGTTAACTTATTTTCAAAGGGTTTTAGTTTTGTACCATGTAGAAAAGGGAATTTGGTAAACACTATTCTTGATCTAAAACTTTTTACATGCAAATTAAATTTAAAAATATTATTTCAAAATAATCCCTGTGACATTAATATTAATATAGAACAGGGGAGATTATCTAAACCGAGTATATACCAATCCACCAATGAATGAAAAAGTGGCCTTATTTAAAAAAGTCACCGAGAATGACATTAGGGATTTTTTTAACAAATATAATACCAATTCATATAAGAACATGACTGACAAAGAGCAATTAGCACTTAAAAATATTATGTTCACTAAAAATATTAGAATAATGAAACCCGACAAGGGTAGTGGAGTAGTTATATAGTGGACAATCATGATTACATTTCTTATATGAATGTTATGTTATTGGGAGATGCTTATGAAGAGGTCAGCAGAAATGAAATAAACATAGCTTATAAAAAAATTGATATATTACTTAACGACATGTTATATCAAGGTGAACTGGATGAATTTGATTGGCATTTTTTACAAAATGAATATCCTGTTATTAGCGGAATTTTTGGAATCCCAAAAATACATAAAGGGTTGGATAATCTACAATTTAGACCCATAGTAGATGGTAAGCGAAGTAAAACTCTTTTTATCAGTCAATACTTGGATTACCATCTCAAAATGGGAATAGGAACCTTCCCTTATATTCTTAAGGATTCCTGGGATTTTTGGATAAAATTAGTACAATTGAATTCAACTCCGGGGATATATTTGTCACTATGGATGTCTGTAATCTTTTTACGGTTATACCCCATGATAAGGGTCTCGAGTGGCTGGAAGAGCAGTTGTTTTACACTAACTTATATGACCAAAACAAAATTAATGTGTTAACAAAATTAATGGAAACTGTACTGAAAAATAATTATCTGTATTTCGAAGGTGCTTATTATCGACAAGTGAGTGGGGTGGCCATGGGGGCAGCTTGTGCCCCCATGTTTGCTAACTTCATAATGACCTACTGGGAGTTAAATTATTTGTTTAACACTCAGTTTTACACACACATTAAATTCTATGTGCGTTTTTTGGATGATTTATTCATCATATGGAATGGACAACAATCAGAGTTGAATGCATTTTTGGAATATATGAACAACAATGTATGGTTTCTTAAGTTTACACACGAAACAAGCAAATAAAGTATTACTTATTTGGATATAAAGTTAACACATGATAAAGTTAATAATGTAGTAAAGTCTAATATATATAGAAAACCCACCTTTTCTAATTCTTACTTGCACTTTGACAGCTGGCACCCTGACCACCAGAAAAAGGCGGTTGTAAAGGGACAGATGGTCAGGGCTGCCAGAATGGTCAGTGATGAGGTGGATTTTGTTAATGAAATACAATTTATTTTATCCTTATTTGTTAATAGGGGTTATCCAGAAAAATTATGTATAAGTATTTCTGAGGAAGTGAAAAATAAAAGACAGAATGGACTTTATAAAGCCATTTTGAATGGCAATCATAGTATGGCTACGGGTGGAATTAACATTAATGGACGTTATAATTCCAATACAATACCTTTTTACATTACTACATTTAATGACATATCACATGTTATTAAAACTTTTAGTTATGTACTCACCATAACTTCAGATGTTTGGGATCCATCTCGCCTACATTCTGACTGATGGGTTCGGAGCCGATCCCTCGGCTCCGACTCGGCACGCTTATGCCAAAGAGCGAAGTCTCTTATTGGCTGAGCTTACTATATCCCAGGATGCACCACTACCAGTCCCCCAGATCTAGTTTGTCCGCATACATGCACACATGCACGCCCTGCTTATATAACATCGTCAGATGAAACAAGATAAAACAGTAGAACTCAAAACCGTTCAATCTCTTCTGATCTCCAAGGCAGGGGAAGGAGGGTGGTATTAGGAATGCGAGATGGATCCCAAACATCTGAAGTTATGGTGAGTACATAACTAAAAGATGTTATGTGATCCTATCTCCTACATTCTGACTGATGGGACAGCGTCCCTAGCACCTGAATCCTGGGTGGCTCACTGGAAAACACTCCTGAGTACCGTGGAACCAAATGATGCTCGTCCTTTAGATGCCACATCCAATTTGTAGTGGGAAATGAAAGTGTGCGGATTGGACCAAGTAGCCGCAGCACAAATCTCCGATATAGCGAGCTTGGAATGAAAAGCTATAGAAGTAGCCATAGCTCAGGTAGAATGAGCTTTGATAGATGTTGTAAGTTGCTTATTCGAAGAAGAATAGGCCTGAGTTATGCAATCTCTAATCCATTTGGAAATAGTAGCTTTTGTGATGGTTTGACCCAATTTATTATCTGAGAAGGACACAAACAACTGGTCTGACTTACGAAGTTGCTGAGTCCTGTCTAAATAGAAGCGTAATTGCCTGTGAACATCCAATTTATGGAGAGTGTATTCTGCTTCATTGGAGAAATTTGGGAAGAAAACTGGTAGCTCTAGAGACTGTTGGAGACAAAGATTAGAACAGACCTTTGGGACAAAGGATGGATTAGGCCTAAGAGATACTCTGTCCTTGTGGAAAATCAAGTACGGTGGTTTAATGGACAGGGCTTGAAGCTCTGAAACTCTTCTTGCAGAAGTAATTGCAACTAAGAAGGCAGTTTTCCAAGACAGATATTTTAACTCACATGTAGCAGCCGGTTCGAAGGGAAGATGTCAATGCACGAAGCACTAAATCTAGATCCCACGGAGGCGCAGGATGAAAAACTGGGGGTCTCAACAGACCGCACCTTTAATGAAAGTTTTGCATAGTCTGCTGCTCATCAATGGAGGATCCATGGACTCGTGAAATTTAGAGATTGCCGCTAGTTGGACTTTAATAGTAGAGACAGAAGATCCTTGATTAAATAGGGATGTTAAAAATTTCAAAACCTCTGGGATAGGAGCAGTGATAGGGTCTAAGCCCTTGAGTTGAGCCCAGATAGCAAACCTCTTCCACTTACTGAGGTACAATTTGTTAGTGGTGGGTTTGTGGGCGAAGATAAAATGTGAACAACTTCCGGTCTAATGTGTGACTTCTGACTAAAGTCGGAAGTGGAGGAGCCAAGCTGTCAACTTCAAAGATCGAAGGGACTGATGCTGTTGTCCCGACTGATGAATTAGCAGGTCCGAATTAGGTCTAAAGTCCACGGATCGTCCACCGCATGTTTCTTCAGGTAAGGAAACCATACCTGACGAGGCCAGTATGGGGCAATCAGTATCATTGCGGACCCCAATTGAGAAGCTTTTTGAATGACTTTGGAGAGAAGTGGAATCGGAGGAAAGGCATAAAGTAGCCCTGTTGGCCAAGGTTGTGCTAGAGCATCCATAGCTGGTACTCCTGATGTGGAGTCAAGGAGAAGAACCTTTTGCACTTGGTGTTTAGTGGAGTTGCAAATAGGTCGCAGCACGGCGTCCCCCATCTCTGGAAAACCTGATCTGCTACTGTTTTGTTTAGGGACCACTCGTGAGGAGAGAGAATTGTCCTGCTTAATCTGTCTGCCAGTATATTCGATTTCCCCGGAATGTGGGTCGCTACCAAGAAACGGCTGGTAGCTACCGCCCATTCCCACACCCTCATGGCCTCTCTGCAAAGGGGTAAGATCTGGTCCCTCCTTGCTTGTTTAGGTACCAGACCACCGACATGTTGTCTGTGTGGATGGCGATTATGCCCTGAGGGAGAAACCTGTGTAAGGCCTGTAGGGATAGAAGCACCGCCCTCATCTCCAATACATTGATGTGGAGAAGAGTTTCGTCTGGAAGCCAGGATCCCTGAACTAACCTGCCCAGACAATGCCCCCCCCCACCCTGTCTGGGAGGCATCTGTCGTCAGGGTGACCACTGGAGAGGGAATAACAAAAGGACTTCCTTGATTTAGATTGGATGTCTGAAGCCACCAGCGAAGGTCCCGTTTGCATGTTTCTGTAATCATGATGGGATGATTGAGGGAAGGTCCTGAAAGGACCATTGAGTTGACAATAGCCACTGAAGAATCCTCATGTGCAATCTTGCCAGAGGAACTAAAAGAACCGTGGCAGACATTGAACCTAAAACTTGTAGAACCATCCTGGCTGGGGCTTTAGATCTTGAAATCAGAGCTTGAACTTGGCCCTGTAAAGTTTGGATCCTTTCGGCAGGAAGAAAACGCATCAATTTTGAGTCTATCTCTGCTCCTATGAACCTTATGCTGAGAGGGCAGCAAGACAGACTTTGACCAATTGAATGTAATCCCAGGGTAGCACCCAGGAGATGGTGGCTTTGAGGTTGTCCATTAGTAGATGCCTGGTGGTGGCAGTCAGGAGCCAGTCGTCCAGATAGGGAAACACTTGGAATCCAAGACTCCTCAGGTGAGCCGTCACTACTGCCAAACACTTGGTGAACACCCTGGGGGCTGTGGTGAGACCAAAGGGCAGTGCACAAAATTGGTAATGACTGACTCCCAGGCTGAAGCGCAGATACCTCCTGGACGCCTGATGTATCGGTATGTGATAATAGGCGTCCTTGAGGTCTATGGAGCACATCCAAACATCCTTCTCCAACAATGGGAGAATGGATTGTAACGTGACCATTCGAATTTGGATTTCGTGACGGATTGGTTCAGTCTGCTGAGATCCAATATTGGTCTCAGGTCCCCTGTCTTTTGGCACTAAAAGAACCTGGAGTAATTTCGGATCCGATCTGGTCTGTGGGGACCGGTTGGATGACTCCTTTTCTAGCAGCTTTAAAGCTTCTGCGGCTGCCATTTCCCTTTGACTGGGTGGTGGGTCCGGGATTTTTTGGATGGTGGAGGTGAGTATGTGAATGGGATGGTGTACCCTCCGGCAATGATCCGCAGTATCCAACTGTCCTGAGTGATTGTCTCCCAGACTTTTAGGTGCTTGGCAACGACACCCGACTGGCTCCGAGCAGCACAGCCGGGCAATCCCTCATGATGTGTGGGAGGCTGAAGAGCCACGAAAGGACTCATGGTCTCCAGAATTGCGGGGCCCTCTGCCGCCTCTGGGACGGCGTCTCCCAGAAAAATTTCCCCGTCCTCTGCCTCTGGAAGGGGAATCTTCCTGCTGTTGGGGAAAAACTTACGAGATTTACGGAACCACATCTTCCCCTCCTTTAGCCTTGGGGTAAGGCCGAAGGGAGTGGAATAACGGGCACCTACAGCAGATAAAGTTTTTCCCTCTTGCTCACAGCGGTAAGGGTGTCTTTAACCTTAGGTCCAAACAAAGAGGACCCATCAAAGGGAGCGTCGGAAGGAAGACTTGAAGGCCTCCGAACTGACACAAGCGGAGCCAGGCTTGTCTCCGTGAGCCACGCCTGTGCCTGCCGCTCTACCCGCCTTCGCCGCATAGGAAATGAGCCTCATGGACGAGTTAGAAATTGACGTAGGATAGCCAACTGAGAGCTAACCGACTGGGCTAGCTGCTCAGGTAGGTTACCGAGAGGGAATCTGACAACTCCTTGACCAGATCCCTCTGAAGCCTGGTAAAATGTGCCAAATAATTCAGAGACCTTAAAGTAAAGGCCGATCCAGTCAGGGTGCGCTTCCCGCACCCGTCCATGCTCCTAGACTCCCTACTAGGCGGATGGACGGACGCTGAAGCCTCTGCCACGTCCTGTTGTGTAGCAGATGCCACCACCATGGCATCTACAGCCACGCCTTTAGTGAGGAACTCCTTCTCGGTGGGGCAGACAAAATTTATTAGGACGAAGGGACTGGTTCCACGGTATCTGGATGTTCCCACGCCTCCGACAAACTAAATCCAGAAGCTCGTCAAGGGCGGAGACACCCAGGAGGCGGAGGGCTGAGCCCCAAAGGCCTTGAGGAGCACTGACTCATCAGCAGAGGGGGGGTTTGGATATCCAGCCGCCTCGTTGTTTGAGGAGCTCTAAGATGCCTGCGAATGAGACATCATCCGAGGAGGACGGCGCGGACCCCCCTGCATCAGCAAGAGGAGTGTCCGATGTAATAGACTCGGGGAGTCCACGTGCTTCCTCTTGCACGATCTCTTCCTTGGGGTTCCTCCGAAGACAACTCAAGAACCCTCAGGAGGAGGGAACCCCAATGGGGGTAACCTCAGGCCCAGGGGCTCCGCTGCCTACGGACAGGGAACTGCCAAAGACCCAGTCTCCACGCCCAGGGAAGGTGCCGGTAAAGCCGGAGAGATGGCCGAAGACTTGGCCAAGGCACTCCTCATGGCTCTGAAAGCCGGACCCCAGAATCCTGGGAGTGTCCAGTCCCCGAGCCATGATAGCCGACGGAAGTCCCGCAGCAAGCACCGAGAGGGAGGCTCGGAACCGAAAGCATTGGTCCCAAACATCACCCCGGTCCAGCCAAGAAGTCCGTGTACCAAACTCGGACCCGAAGGCCCGGGTTGGAGTAAGGGTCGGAGCCGACCCTAAGATCTCCACCGGCTCCAACAGCACCTGCTCCGACAGAGCCGAAGCGGTCGGAGGAGGAATGGCAATGGGTGGGTCTGGGCTATCGGCTCCGAAGCCAACTGGGTCGGAACCGAAACAAATTTTTGGAATACTGGGGACTGGAACAGTCTTTGGAGCACCCTGTCTATATCTGAATCCGACATCCTCGAGGACCGAGAGGATACTGAACGGGTTCGAGATGGCCTCTCCAACGGCCCCAAAGGGCTAGGGGACCGGCTCCGAGGCGACTCGATGACTATCGGCGCCAAAGGAATACACACACTAGATTCCATCGGTGCCGAGGTGGACTTCGGCGCCGAGGAGGAAGTGTCTGAGCGGGCAACCCTTGTCGGCTCCGAGACCAGTGGAGCCGACGAAGGTGACCCGCCTCTCGATGCCCCAGCCATCGGCTCCGAAGCCAGAGGAGTCGAGACTGGTGGCATCGAGGCAGACCGTTCTGCCCTCGGCTCCGAAGTCCTTGGAGCCGAAGGAGAAGCCTGCCTATGTCTTTTGGCGGTCGGATCCGACGGACTGGTCGGAACCGACGCCCTTTTCTTTTTAACCGGAGAAGGAGAGGATGCCAAGGCTTCTTCAATGGAAGGTTTTATTAACCCTTTAAGAATCAGTTTATTTTTCCTCTCCTGGAGGACCCTTGAGGAAAAAGCGTGACACACGCTGCATGACTCCTGTAAGTGTTTTGCACCCAAACAATACACACAGAGCGAAAGTGATCGTCTGTGATAGACATTTTGAAATTGCATTTGGTGCATTTTTTGAAGCCCGAAGGCCTAGGATTTTGAGACATTATGGCAAAACAATTTCAGTAACCTTTGACAGAAAAATACAATATCCACTGACTTTCTGTTTACTGACACTACCTAATAAAAGGCTTACAGTTATCGCTAAAAGCGCCGCAAATAATAAGGGTACTTTGAAACCCTGTAAGTTAGGAGGGTTGACTGACCGGGAAGGCCCTAAGATAAAGGAGGCCTAAACCAAACTCAACCCAATCACACAACAAGTCTTTCACAAACTCCAAACACACACAAAAGTGAAGAATAGCCGTTAAAACAGCTTTTATGACAAGAACAGCAAAATTCTGACAGAAAAGTTCAGAATTTACTACTCAGCTCAGCCAGCTCGAGACCACGTCTTCGCAGATTAGCGGCAAACGAGATCTGGGGGACTGGTAGTGGTGCATCCTGGGATATAGTAAGCTCAGCCAATAAGAGACTTCGCTCTTTGGCATAAGCGTGCCGAGTCGGAGCCGAGGGATCGGCTCCGAACCCATCAGTCAGAATGTAGGCGAGATAGGATCACATAACATCTATTATTAAGAAAAACTGGAATTTAATAAGTTTGGACAACACCTTAGGAACCTGTTTCAACGGGAATATTACATATATTTATAGAAAAGATATGTCATTTAAGGAAATGTTTGAAAGTGTAAGTATATGTGGAGCCAGTAAATCCAACAAACAGAATGGAAATTATAAATGTGGCAGGTGTTCCACTTGTGTATATATGATAAATACTGGTACAACTGTAACAGTTAACAAACACATTATCAGGATTCATGAACATATTAACTGTTATACAATTAATGTAGTATACATCGCAGTTTGTCAACACTGCGATGCTTTTTATGTTGGTAAAACTAGTAGACATTTGAGAAATCGAATAAGGGAACACCTGTCAGATATTAAAAACATTAAGCTTACTAATGCATTAACTAGACACATAGTACAACATAAAAATCATCAATTTAAGTTTTTTGGTGTGTCGCACTTAATGAATGATCCACAGGGCAAGATTATTAAATACAATTTGGATATATTAGAATTAAGGATGCAGATTTTATTAAATGCTCACCAGTATCCTGGGTTAAATGAATTTGTTAGCATAAAACCCATTTTAAGACTTTGTAATATAAAAGGGAAGTAGCATTATACTGTAATGTTTTATATATTGACTACATTATGTGTAACTTTATGTAGTTAATATTTTTCCATCATTTTACATACATATCTTTTAATTCATATAAATATACATAATTTTTAATTTATATATTTTTAAACATATAGTGTTGCATAGTAGAGATTGAATTCCTCATAGTTGGTGTGTTATTTTATGCATATATTTTATACATGTACACATATATATTTATTTTTATTTTTACACATATTTACATGGGCATTTACTTAACTCAATTAATTGTTATAACATATAATTTATTAGTATAAATAATTTACTAGCTTCATATGAGCATTTAATTTTACGAAGCAGTTCATGAAGCAGTTATGCGTATATTCATTTATTATGCGCATAACATATACTAAAAAACTCATGGTTTTAACGTTTTCGTGTGGGACAATTGAGTCAAGTAATTATAATATACTTTTTGATTTATGACGCCACAGGATATATAATAATATTTTTATATTGTATACATTATTTCATACTGCATATTTATTTGTAGGACATACACAACATACTATATTATACATTATTATATTGTTTACAAGAGTACATTATAGAAAAAATATATATAACTTTAAGTACTCTTTGAATTAATTGATTAATTAAACAATTGTTTGTGCATATTTAAGCGGCTTGATTTGTGTTGAAACTTGTGTTCTGAAGAAGTCCGTGGAGACGGACGAAACCTAGGTCGACGCAAGTTCTGTATTGTTAGTTTTCTTATACAATAAACTACAAGTTTGCAGCGTTTTATTGACCTTGGATTCATTCGTGTTCGTCACGATATATTGGATTTATTGTGGGCAATACAGTCTTCAGCTACCTCCACTACGACTGTGTGCTTTTCCTTCTTTTTGGTGACTGGAGTCTGAGTATACATCATCAAGGACATCCAGCACTGGAGGAATAGCTAAAGGTCTGTGTTGGGGTAGCTTAAGGAAGGTACGCAGCCTTTTCCTGGAGTCAGAAAATTCCTGACCCTGCCACTGAAAATGTTCTCTCATTGAGTGGAGAACTTCACCAAAAGAAATATCCTCTGGAGGGGAGGCAGAGGGAATTGAATCCTCAGCATCCGAGTCCTCAAAGGCCTGGAAGGATTCTTCCTGGGTATCTGAGTGCTCTGAATCCCCAGAGGCTTCATCTGAAGAGAGGGTGTCTGTCTGCTCAGTTCTAGGCCTTTTATCTGCAGGCGGCTGAGAACCTCTGTCTGGGTGCGGCTGAGAACCCCTGATAAGAGAGATTAGATCTGCAGCAAGAGTCATGATCTGTCTATCAGAAGAGGGGCTTTGAGCAGTAGGTTTAGGATGGGCCTTGGCCTGGCTGGCAGCCTTAGCACGTGCAAAGGCCTTGATGGACATGGATACCGGAGGCCTAGCTGCCCCACGTGCAGGGGTAACCTTGTCCACAGGAATGGTGTCAGGTAAATCTAGAGCTTCGGTTTCTGGTGGGAAATCAACAACCGGCACCGTTGTAGTCTCCGGGACCGAAGAACGCGTTAAAGCGATGTCGTCGGCCTGGGGCGGTTGAATTACCGCTTCCGAAGGGACCGATGCACTCGCGGAGGGCTTAGGTGTGGTATCGGTGGACGACGTGGGCCGAGGATGTCGGTCCCGGTCCTTGCGTTTTTTGGGAGCTTGTGTTGTCGGTTGTTCCGATGGCATGATATATGCGAAAGATTCGCCAAAAAAGTCTTCGGCAAATTCTGCCCGACGCCTGAGTGTCGCTTATTAAAGCAAGCACAGGCCGAGACGTCGTGATCTGGGCCCAGGCAAGGGAGGCAGTAAGAATGGAAGTCCTTATGAGGTATTTGTTTACCACAAGACAAACAATTATTAACTTTTTCAATTTTTTCTGACATGGGCTGAGGCAAGAAAAATGTTCAACGGGTACTTAGCTTTTAGATGACTTCGGTAACTGAAACACAGGAGCTGACCGACCGGCACTTGCGAACTGCTTCTGCTTCGGGCACCGCACGGCAAGAAAGACTGAAGAAGATGGCGTCGGCGGATGCCTTTATACTCCAGCCGCTCTGACGTCAGGGGGGGAGGCGACATCAGCCGACGCCGGACCCAGACTTTGGAATCCAGCCGACCGAGGGGCTGCCTGAGGCAGGACAACCCATATGTCAGGACTGCAGTTGCATTCTTGAAGGACATCAAGCACGATTCCTGTAAGTGGATGGCCCCTAGGCAGTAGACACAGCTGCTGTGGCTATCCGTTAAGGACATCTTTTGGGAGCATTTCATGCACTTTTTGAACCTCGAGGGTTTATGCTCCTTACTTTCCTTAGACATATTACACACACAAAACCCAAAGAGATTGAAAGAGAGAAAAAAGGAGGAGGACTAGGTCCTCTAACTAAAACAGGCCTAGACCTAAGGAGGAGTTACACGAGGACTAGGTCCTCTAACTTAAATGGGCCTAGCCCAGTGTAGAGAAAGCTAGCTAAAGGAGTTACACGAGGACTAGGTCCCAGGCCTAGCCCAGTGTACTGAAACTAGGTCTTCTAATTTAAACAGACCAGAAAGGAAAGCCCATTCACACAAGAGAAACCGTAAATGACAAAATAAATTTCTATATTCCTAATAACAGTATACTTGCAATCCTAGTAAATTCAAAAGCGGATTCCCGCCAAAACCAACAACGTCAAAATAGCAGAAACTAGCTGCCAATGATGACCAAAAAAGGTCAGAATAACAACAGACAAAACATCAGGAGCCCCTGTTGACTAAGAGCGGAAAACCGCCAAAAACTCTACCTAATAATCAAAAAATGTGCAATGGCACCTAAAACAAACTGGCACACAGGATACCAATAACCACTAGTAAACTAAGTTGCACTCAAAAAGGGCAAGCAATACAACTGCCTAATATATTAGCAACACTAAATATACCATAAAGGTTCTAATAAAGCATTGAAATATAAAGATTTTTGAAAAACTTAGCCAGAGCCAAGAGAAGCACATCCGAACTCGTCGACGCGGCAAACAAGATCTGGGGATTGTACTGATGCACCGTGGGATACCTGCTTAGCCACAAGCCAACCAGAAGTCTTCCAGCTTGTAAATCGGCAGAGTCGGACCCAATCATCGGCTCCGAACCCAAATGTAAAAATGAAGGTGATATCGGACTAGCTAACACTGTTGGTTCTAACAAGTTTTTAGTACCCACTGGATCTTCCTCATATGCAGCCTTTCCAGAGGAAGCATTGGTATCAAGGATGCCATGTGGCCCAGGACTCTCAGGAATTCTCTGGCTGAAAGTGTTTGATGAGAGAGAAGCTTCTGAAAGTGCTTGAAGAGAGAGAGAAGCTTCTGAAGGTAAAGAGCGAGGTCTTTACCTTCTGGCAGGGAATGAAAGCTGCCATCTTGTCAGTTCTTATCTTACACCTTAGAAAGACTAAGTCTTTTGCAGGGGTCAGGTGGGACTTCTCGTGGTTCACAGTGAACCCCAGGTCTGCCAGGGTTCTGGTCACCAGGTGTAGGTGAAGTTGCACAGTGTGAAGGTCCTGGTGAAGTATTAACAGGTCATCTAGATATGAGTATATTTGAATGCCCTGTGTTCTGCAGTGGGCAATCACTGGTGCTAGACACTTTGTGAACACTCTGAGAGCTGTGGAGAGTCCAAAAGGTAATGCAGAAAATTGGAAATGCAAGGAACCTACTGAAAAACATAGGAATTTCCTGTAGTAGGGGTGAATAGGAATGTGAAGGTAGGCGTCCTTCAGATCCAGGAATACCATAAAAGCCTGGTAGGGAATGAGGGGCAATAGCAGCTGCAAGGTGAGCATTCTGAAGGTGTGAACCTCGAGATAAAGGTTGAGTAAGGACAAATCCAGAATTGGTCTCCAAGGACTATCTTTCCTTGGGACCAAAAATATCCTTGAGTAAAATCCCTTGTTTACCTGCTGTGGTGGGACCTTTTCTATGGTGCTCTGGGCCTGAAGATGATGCAGAATAGAGGGGAAAACATGGAGCTGGCTTGAGGGGTGCTGGGGCATCCCCTGGAAGGGTGATGGAGCTCACCAAATCATAAACAAAGAAGTTATGTACTCACCATAACATTCCATGTTTGTTGTCCATAATCATGCCTTCTTTCTTGCTGGTCGGGTTCAGAACCGAGCATCGGTTCCGACTCGGCCTTATACTAAAGCTAGAGTGCTTCCAGTGGTTCGAGGCTATACTCGATCCCATGATGCCTAAAGAAGGTAACCCAGATCTTGTTTGCAAACCACTAACAAAACAGAACTAACATCCCAAACATAGTGTTAAACATCCTTAGCCTAAGTCTTATGAGGCAAGAAGGGAACAAGAGTACATTTGTAACCAATCCAAAAATTCCTCTCGATCCTCCAGGAGTGAAGGTAGGGGGAAGGAGGGTGGGATGCAAGAAAAAAGGGGAGATTATGGACAACAAACATGGAATGTTATGGTGAGTACATAACTTCTTTATGTTATGTTGTCCTATCTCGCCTTCATTCTTGCTGGTTTGGACAGTGTCCCCAGCACCTTCTTTCTTGGGTGGCTCAAGGGAATAGGCTCTTCAGAACTGTGGGACCAAAGGAAGCCCTGTTCCAGGAGCCCACGTCTACTTTGTAATGAGTGATAAAGGTATGAGGTTTGACCCATGTAGCTGCAGCACAGATTGAATCCATAGTTAATCTGGCCTGAAAGACGACTAAAGTTGAAATAGCTCTTGTTGAGTGGCCTCTAATCTTTCCTGGCAATTGTCTATGCTGAGAATTATATGCATAGGAAATGGCATCAGTTAGCCATTTCGATAAGGTAACTTTTGAAACTGGTGCACCTTTCTTGTTGTCCGAGAAGGAGACAAACAATTGATCAAATTTTCTAAACTCCTTGGTCCTATGCAAGTAGAAACGTAGTTGTATGTGTACATCTAGCTGGTGAAGCTTATATTCTGCCTTGTTGTCATAATTTGCAAAAAAAGTCTGGCAGGTCAACAGACTTATTCAAACTGGTCTCTGAATATACTCTGGGAAGAAAGGAAGGATTATTTCTAAGAGAGAGACTGTCTTTGTGAAAAACTAAATAGGGAGGGCGTATGGACAAAGCTTGCGATTCTGAAACCTTCCTAGCCGAAGTAATAGCTGTCAAAAAGACTGTCTTCCAGGTAAGAAATTTTAATTGACAGGAGGAATCTGGTTCGTATGGAAGCATAGTCAGTGTAGTCAGCACCAAACTGAGGTCCCAAGGAGGTGGTGGTTCCTTTGTTGGAGGTCTTAGTAAGAATGTACCTCTCAAGAAGGCTTTAAATAATTTGTGAGACATTATTTTTGACCCCATATCTCATATGTGATAGTTTGATATGATAGCTAATTGTACCCGTACAGTAGCTGCAGCTGCACCTCCACTGAAAATCTCTGCTAAGAAATCCAAAATTGTAGTCACTGGAGCTGTAAAGGGATCTATATTATTCTTGAAAGCCCAACAAGAAAACCTTTTCCATTTGCTAGCATACAGTTCCTAGTTACAGTCTTATGGGATGAGACCAAAATGTGACGCACTGCAAGGGATATGTCCGCAAGCCTGGCTAAGATTGGAAGTGGAGCAGTCAAGCTGTCAACTTGAGGGACTGAATAGAGGGATGAAGAGTTCCTGGCTGATGGGTCAGAAGAGTTCTGGTGCCTGGTCCAGAATCCAAGGCTCCTCCTGGAGATGGGTCCCATAGAAAGGGGAACCAGATTTGATGAGGTCAGTATGGAGCGATAAAAATTAGCCTGCAACTCAGTGATTTGGCTTTCTATAGAACACAGAAGATTAGTGGAAATGGGGGTGGAGGCATAAAGAAGTCCCGGGAGCCAATCGTGAACAAGTGCATTCCTTGGTGACTCCCCCGGAGGGGGGATCAGGGCAAGGTACCTGCTGCATTTGGTGTTCAAGGATGTGGCAAAGAGGATGCAGCAAGGCTGGTCCCACTTGTGAAAAATTAGGTTCGCAATTTCCTGTTTCAGGGACCACTCATGAGGCATTAGAATTGCTCTGCTTAATTTGTCCACTATCATGTTGGATTTCCCCGGAATGTGTTGCAATCAGAAAACATTGAGAAGATATTACCCACTGCCATACTCTCTGGGCCTCTCGGCACAGGGGGTAGGATCCGATTCTGCCTTGTTTGCTGATGTACCACACCACTGACATGTTTTCTGTCTGTACTGCAATCATACCTGTTGGAAGAGAGTTCTGGAATGCCTGCAATGCCAAAAGCACTGCTCTCATCTCTAGGACACTGATGTACAAATGGTACTAGTGTTCCTGCCAAATTCTTTGGACAGTCTTTCCCAGATAATGCTCCCCCGACACCCTATCTGGGAAGTGTCTCTGGTCACTGTAGCTACTGATTGGGGGAGAGTGAACGGCCTGCCTAGAGTCACCTGTGTGGATTGAAGCCACCAGTGTAGATCCTTCTTGCAGGAGTCTGTGATGAAGATCTTGTGGGACATAGGCAACTACTGCATGGACTACCGAGCAAAGAGTAGCCACTGTAGGACTCTCATATATAGACATACCAGAGGTACTAGCGTTATAGCAGCCACCATAGTGCCTAAGACCTTTAGAACAAACTTTGCCTGTACTTTTTTCTTCAACAACAAGACGGACAACTTGGATGGCGCAGTGTCTGTACCCTGTCGTTTGGCAATTTTTCTACCATGTCTTTTGTGTTTAATTCTGCTCCTATGTATGTAATATGCTGGCAACAAGGCAGATTTTTCAAAATTTATTGTAATGCCTAGTTCTGAGCATAAATGAATTGTGGCGTCTCTTGCCTTGGTTAGTAGATGCTTGGTGGTGGCGGTGAGGGGCCAGTCATCTAAGTATGGAAACACCCGGAATACTAGCCATCTCAGGTGAGCTGAGACTACTGCCATGCATTTGGTAAACACTCTGGAGGCTGTACTGAGTCCAAAGGGCAGAGCTCTGGACTGGTAGTGACTGGCTCACAGCTGGAAGCGTAGATATCTTCTGGATCGCCTGTCCATCTTTATATGGTAGTATGCATCCTGGAGATGGATGGAGCACATCCAATCATCTTTTCTCAGAAAGGGGAGTATAGACTGCAGTGTCACTATCCAGAACTTTGTTTTCTTGACAGACTTGTTTAGTCTGCTGTGATCCAAAATGGGTCTCCAGTCCCCTGTTTTCTTTGGAACTAAAAAGAACCTTGAGTAAGTTCCAGATCCGATTTGGTCTGTGAGGACTTCTTGGATGACTCTTTTTTTTCTAGCAAATCTTTTAATCTCTAGGGTTGCTTGAGCCCTTTGACAGGGTGGAATGTCAGGGACTGATCGTGACAGTGGGGGAGGAGAAGAGAAGGGTATGTGTATCCCCTGGATATAATCGACTGTAACCATTTGTCTTGCGTGATGTTTAGCCAGTCTTTTGGGTACAGTGATAGTCTGCCCTGGACTGACTCCAGAGGTGGGTGGACAGACCTCCTTTTAGGACAGCTGGAAGGGCCTGCCAGAGAAGGTATCTCTGTTGCCCTGATTTTGTGGACTCCCCTCTGCCACGAGGATGGCATCTTCCACTGTTGTTTCCCTCTCTGCCCCTGGGGGGAAAATTCAACACATGCGTCCGGCGAAGCTCTTTGGGATTTACGGAACCACATCTTCCCACCCTTCTGGCCTTTGGGGTAAGGTCTGGTAGGGATGGAAAAATGTACTCCCACTGCAGACAGAGTTTTGCCCTCTTGTTCGCATCTGGTCAGAGTCTCTTTTACTTTTGGCCCGAACAAGGATGAGCCGTCAAAAGGGGCATTTATGAAGGAAAACAATGGGTTAAGCAAACTTGCAAAGGCACATCCAGGAATACCTCCTGAGAGTTATTCCTGTGCCTGCTGCCCTACTCGCTCCATCAGCTGCATAAGAGATGAGCCGCATGGAAGAGTTGCCTAAGGAACCTAAGGTAGCAAGCTGAGAGGAGGCCTTATCTGACACCCCAGCAGCTGTAGAACCTTGGAGGTATCTCCTAGCTCCTTCAGGAGATCCCGCTGAAATCTGGTAAAGTGGGTTAGGTAGTTCAATGACCGAAGAGAAAAGGCCGCTGAAGAAAACATACACTTCCCGTATCTGTCCGTCATTTGAGATTCCTTACTCGGTGGATGGTCAGATGAAGAAGTCTCAGCCAACTCCTATTTGGTGGCCGCCGCCGCCACCATTCCATCTACCGGAACACCTTTGCTCAAAAATTCCTTGTCCGAAGGGGCAGCAATGAACATGTTAGGCCTCCTCGGAACAGGATCCACAGATTCTGGGGAGCCCCATGCCTTTCGACTCACCAGTGCAGGAAGCAGATCGAAAGGCAGAGACACCCAAGAGGTGGAGGGTCGAGAACCAAATGCCTCCAGGTACACAGACATCCCCAGAAGGGATTAGAGTCTTCCAGACACTTCTCTGCTTCAGGATCTCTAGAATGTCTGAAAAGGAGACATCCTCTAAATCTGTGTCCGAAGAGAAAGACTCCTCAGAGGAGTCTAGATGTTTCCTCTTACAAGTTCTCTTCCAAGGGGCCTCTGCAGAGGGATCCTCTGGGGAGGTTTCAGAAGAGAAAGACTCACCCAATGGGGTGTCCTGGGGCACTGATTCCCTACACCTGGGGGGAGGGATGGAACAGAGGTAGAAGCTGACTCTTTAGGGAGAAGAGTGCCAGGATCCAAGAGTGCAGTCGCCTGGAGTGACAGCACACTCCTCATCACCTCACAGGTGCCATGACCCAGGTCCGTGGAAGCCACCGGCTTTGAAAAGCTCAGGTGCCTGCCCTGCACCATGGAGGTGGGCTCCGAGGCCAATGTAAGTGCTGAGCTCACCAACGCTGAAACCTCAAGGAGGAAGAATCGGATATGACAATGGCCCAATCCAACCCTCCTCCCTGGACCCAACAGGGAAGCATCAGCTCCCAGACCTTTTGACAGACGATGGAACCGAAGAGGTCAGAGCAGAAGTCAGGACCGAAAACCCAAGGGTGAGTCTTGGACCAACAGTTCCACCACAAAGACATCCAGACACTCTGGCTCCAAGATCTCTCGGATCGGAGGAGGAAGAGAAGCAGAGGCAGTAGTGGGTGTAAACTTCACTACCTTATGGGCTAGACTGGATAAAATTTTGGCTAGGGCCACCATCTGAAGTAACCTCTTGGCCACCCGCTCCATGTCATTTTCAGACAAGCTCTTGGAGGATCGAGAGGACGGGGCTGAGCACTTAACACAACCAGCTATAGATTGCAATAAAGGTTATTGAGGGACGGAGGAGATCGGCTACGTATTTGACTCCTACTCAGTTCCAATAAACCCAGATGAACTGGTGGAGATGATTTCATGGGCCTGATAGCCTTCGGGTCCGAAGTTGTTTCCTTGGCAACCTTTCTTGTCAGCTCAGACACAGGAGCCAAAGAAGAAGCCCATTTTGTAGATTTTTCAGATCTAGGGGACTGAGAATATTTTTCGAGGAAGTCTGTGTACCTTCTAGCCCCTCATCAAAAGGAGCTTTATAGGTTCAAAGGTTCAACAGGTAGGTACTAGGCTATCGGCCCAAGGGCCTAAGTAAGCCTAGCCAACAAGGTTCCCTGGCTTACGCCACCCAAGAAAGTTAATTTCCTGTGCTGTACCCCTGTCGAGCAGAGCTACAGAAGTGATCCCTGGGGTGTATTTCCTATTTCCCATCCACTCATCAAGATTTTTCTTGAAGAGTGCTAATGTTGAACTTTGCCTGACATAGATGGGTAGCTTGTTCCAGAGTATAGGAAGTCTCTGGGACAGGAATCTATCCTTCCAGCATGTCCTGCTTATTGTAGTGACAAGGTTTAGGTCCCCAGAGCGTGTAGCTCGGAGGGATTGGGATTTCTTAAGGTGTAGCATGTCCAACAGCTCTGAGTTTAACATAGCTTTATATGTTAGGCAGAGATCTCCTCGGAGTAGGCGATATGCTACAGAGTAAAGATGGAGTTTTTTGAGACAATCAATGTAGGGCATCTGTTTGAGGCCAGTAATCCTCTTTGTGAGGTACTTCTGTGGCCTTTCCAGCTGCTGCAGATGTCTTGTGAGCTACATTCCAAAAGGAGCATTGTACTCTATAATGGGTCTAATGAGTGCAGAGTAGAGAGGAACAATGACCTCTTTTTCCTGGATGAGAACCCTTTTGTGATGAGGTGTGCCGCATAGAAGTATTTCCTGACTACTGTGGTGATGTGATTATCAAAGGAGAGACTACTGTCCACCTGGGTCCCAAGGTCTCTTATCACACATTTGGTGTTAAGTAGACTGCCGTTTATGTGGTAGTTCATGGGTAGAGAGTTTTTACCAAAGGGAATGACAATGCACGTTTTGGCATTGAGCTTGAGGCCATGCCTCTGATACCTGGCATCTGTCTCAGTGAAGCCCTTCTGTAGGATGTCAACATCATTTGGGGACTCAACTATGGCTCCTAGTTTGCAGTCATCTGCGAACTTAGTTAGCCAGAGGCCTTGTGTGTTAGCCTGTGCTTCTGAGAAGCAGATACCAAACAGGAGAGGTCCCAGGACTGAACCCTATGGTACTCAACTTGTCACTGGTTTGAAGTCAGATTTAGAGTCTGCAACTTTTACAGTGTGGGTTCTGTCAGTGAGCCAGTTGGCAACCCATCTTGTGACATGGGATTTATACCTAGTTTAGTGAGTTTAGCTATAATTCCAGAATGGGGGATGGTGTTGAATGCCTTGCCGAGGTCTTGATAGCCTGTGTGAACTACCTTACCCTTATCTACGGCTTTGGTGACTGCCTCAAAGAAGTCGATCAGGTTCAGAAGGCATTATCTACCTTTCAAAAACCTGAACTGGGTTAAGCAACCCCTAGCAATTAACTTATTCCTGCATTCCTGTAACACCCTCGAACTAAACCCATGGCAGATGGAGCAGAAATCCTGCAAGAGCACTGCACCGTGACAATAAACGCAACTAGTGTGCCCGTCAGTAAGTGACATCTTTTGGGTACAAGAGTCGCATTTTTTCAAACCAGACTGTCTGGCTTCCTTGCCTTCCTTTGACATACTGACAACAGAAACAAACACCACACTGTCAAAGAAAGGGTATGATGCTACGTATTCTATAGGAATAAATTACAGTTGTATGAACACTGTAACAGGTTAACAAAAGTTTTTTTTTTAACACACAGGCAAGAGAAAGTGGGCAGAGAAAAAAGGCTAGAGGAGAGGCCTCTAAGTTAAACGACAAACTCCTCTAGCCAGAGGAGACATCTCTAACTTAAATGATGAACCTCTCAGGGAAAGGGATAGAGCCCTCTAACTTAAACGGGCAGGAGAAAAAAAAATAAGAAAATAACGAATCTTCTAACTTAAGCAGGTTCGAAGGATAAACAAAACTTTAGAGATGGGATGGGGAGGTTTAGGGCCTAGCGACAGCTACGGCCAAACACAATAGCTCGCAACAAGCAATAAACCAACAATTAGTACCAACTAGAGGCTAAATACACAAAATCTATAACTAACTATTCTCAATCAAAACACTAACAATACTGAAAAAAACAGAAGAAAAAGATTTCAGTAAGCCTGAGCCTAGTGAGAAGCACCCGATCTACTTTAGCGGCAAATGAGATCTGGGTTACCTTCTCTAGGTATCACGTGATAGGGTATAGCCTCGAGCCATTAGAAGCTTTAGTATAAGGCTGAGTCGGAAGCGATGCTTTGTTCCGAACCCAACCAGCAAGAATGACTGTGAGATAGGACAACATAACATTAACTTTTTTGAATTATGGACAGGACTCAGGCTTCTGAGGTGATCTTCTGCCAGGAGGGTAGGGAGAGGGTGAGGCGAAGGGACAGGGGGGTGGAGAGAGGTAGTGATTGATTGGAGATACAGTTGAGGGATTCTGTCCTGGTCAGTCTGCCTCCGAAAGGGGGTGTTATTACTAGAGGAAGGGGTTCTAGGAGTAGAATGTTTCCTAGTTTGCCTCCATCCTTTAGCCTGTGGTGGAGCAGAATGAGATGACTGTCTTCTAACAAAGAAAGTCCTTTGAGGGTAGTTTCTATGGAACCTAGGGATAGGTGAGACCAATACAAATTTTAAATTTTGCAACTACTTTCGCTGTTCTTGCAGGGATTTGAGGAGTTCTGCAGATGCTTCTGCGAAAAGGGCCTTATTATCCAGTAGTGCATCCAGCAACTTGGTTTGTACATCCACACGGAGATGTTTTAGCCTCACCCAGGAGTATCTTTGCAATACAGAGCCTGAAGCTGCAGATTTTGTCGTGGCCTCCACTGCATTACAACTGCACTTAATGGAGTGCATAGTCACCTGTGAGGCAGTGGAAAGAAGGGAGTTTAGTTGGGTCTTAGCAGGCAAGTCTGGTCTATCAGGTATGAGGGCAGAAAGGGTGTCTAAAACAAACCTGGCCATGTGGGTTTGATAGTTTAGGGTTCTGATGGCAAGAGTGGAAGAAGTATAGAACTTTCTTCCCTAGCCTATCCATAAACTTGCTGTCCTTGTCAGTAGGGAATAAAAAGGTAGAAGGCAGTTGTCTAGAGGATTTGTCAGCTGAGACTGCTATGACTGCAGGGTCCGCAGGAGGGTTCTTGAACAGGTACTGAGTAACCTGAGGAACTTTACAGAGCCTGTCTAGGCATTAGAAGCTGGGGGTTGAGAGTCAGGGCCCTGTGAAGTAGCCGAAAAGGCATCTTGAAAGGCTGGAAGCAAGGGAGGGACTGCAGATGGTGAAGGTTGATCCATCTGTAGTAATTCAAAATACCTCTTTTTTGATTATGAGACATCTGAGGCTTGCCATCTGAAGTGTCCTCTCATGAGAGAGACAGTATCTCCAAAAGAAAACTGATAGGGTCCTCTTCCTCAGGGATACTGAGGTCCTTGGAGGATTCAATTTGAGAGCAGTAATTAAGACAGTCTTCAGAGGAAGAGTATTCTTCCTTTGACCCTTCTAAGGCCTGCACAGGAGTAGAAGCAGGCGGAGGTACCAGTGATTGTAGGGCCAGGAATGCCCTGAAAAGATTTTGGGAGAAAACTTCTCATCCAGGGGCAGGTTGCTGTTCTCTATGTTTTAATTTTTGTTTTCTCTTCAGAGGAGCTGAAGGACAGGTCGTTTTAAAGGCAGACATCTGGGAGGATAGTAGAACAGTGGTAGGCCCTTCTGAGCCATGGTTCCCCCTAGCCACTGGGTTCTGATGGCTGATCAACCTCAGCAGACGTACTCAGCGTTTCTGTTGGGCTGGCTTCCATTACGGTTCCAACTAAAAAAAACACGTCCCATGAGACCCTGGGCTAACATCTGCCTCAAGAGTCTCACCGGACTCCTAAGGTGTAGCATGGGTATCGGGCTTAACTTTTTCGGCCTTCTTCCTAGGCGGCTCGTTGGAAGTACCTACCCTGTCCTCCATACCCAAATCCAGATGCCGGATTCTCTGGTCCTCAAGATAGAGTTTGAGAGCAGCTAGATGGCTGCAGAGAGTTTTAGGCACAAACAATTTACAAATGTCACTTATCATGAGTGTCCTTGTGTGGAAATGGTCTTCCACAAGCACACCTCCCCTTTCTAGTTGACATGTACATCTGAAAAGCTAAGAAATTGATAACAAAAACCCAAAGGGTACTTATCTGTAACAGACGACCGTCAAACGAGTGAACTGCTTCCCGAAGCTGGCAATCAGAGGTCTAAAGATCACTGCAGCAGAAAAATTCTGAAGTGGGTAAGGACAGACGTCACCTCTATAGCCAATGTCGGTTTATGGCTCTGACATCAAATGTCACATGTACCCTGCTACTAAGACTTTGGTATACTGGCCAGATGTCCAGTGCTGCAGGCAGCAACCTCCCCACAGTTATGAATACTGCAACATGAGAACAGAAGGACATCTGTCTATGCCAATAAGGAAATTGACTCAGTCATGCACAACACTCTTTGGCCCCTTCTACCATGTATGACATTACTAAATATATAAAGTTCATTATATATAATTCACATCTAACCTTATAAACAGAAGTTATGTTGATCCTTGTCCGTACACTGTAATACTTGGACAGATCGATGCAAGCACTCTCAAAATTTACTACAAGCTTCAGCTTCTCATTTCTTCCTATAATGCACTGCTCTGAGTCTCCAGATCAAAGTAGGCAGCTGACCAAACCAACGAGGAACAAGTTCCTGATTTAAATTTATACAATCAAAAAAATTAAATAGGCTTCTCTACATGAAAACTATAAATATTAAGAGCAAAGTATGTTTTCCCTGACAGGAAATAATCTATCTACACCTGCCTATAAAAGAGGTCAGTGCATAAGTGACCATTTAATAGACAGAAAAGTAGGTGGGTATATTGCTATGTATGGACAAGGATCAACCAGATCTATCACCATGGCCTGTACACAGCATCTGCATCTGCTCTGATCTAGTCCGTACACTGTAATATTTTTACCCCAGCAGAACAGCCTGAGAGGTCTAATAAAAAGACACCCCTTAGTATGATGGCACAACAAGAGGTTCTTGATCTTGAAATTACATCCAGTTTGCAACACTTAGCAAATGTATGCAGTGAAGTCCATATTCATCCATCCATCCATCTATCCACAACCCCTTTACCCATTTTTGCACATGGGGTCGGGGGGTCACTTCAACAGTGAAAATTATCCAGAGCCAAGGTTTAAACTGCTGAGTGGCTAGCCCTGACGCAGTAGTTCTTCAACACACACACACACACACAAACAAACACACACACACACACACCTATGGGCAATTTAGTGTGTCCCAACCACTACTGCACATATTTGGACTGTGGGAGGAAACCCATGCAAACAAATGGAGGACATGCAGACTCCACACAGAAGGCACCTAAGCTGAGAATGGAACCAGGGAACGTCTTGCTGTGAGGTGACAACACTATCGACTGTGCCACTGCACCACCCAATGAAGTCCATATCAATGCTGCATAAATGTCATCTACTAGCAAATTATGGAACTTTGGGCAAATGTCTAACAAAAATAGTCTACACACAGCTCTCTCACAATGTCCAACAGTACCACCTGCTCTCCTCCAAAAAGCATGGATTCCAGCTTGATGAAGTGCTGTGACAGCACTTCAGTCTCTAACTGATGGCATCCTGCAAGATACTGATAGAGGCCACCTTAGAGGTGCCCTACTATTACTAGACCTCATAAAAGACATTTGACCTAATTGACCAAAACCTTCACCTAAACAGACTAACAAACAGGTATCATCCCAGACAGCAGTCCCTGCTTTAAAAACGTCCTATCTGACAGACACTTCTGGGATAAAATAGACTCCTCCCAATCAGAACATGTTGCTGTTATCTAAGGTGTACTACAGGGATCAATTCTCTTCTCCATATTCAATAAAAAAAAAGTCTTTATGACTTCCCCTATCTCCCACTTACCCTCTGTGCTGATGAGGTGGTCAGTTACTGGTCAGGTTACTTGCACATAAACATTCAATTCCAGTGTCATTCAGACTTGCATGAGCTCCACTAAAATTTCATAAACCATAAACTACTTCTCAACCCCCCTCCAAGACCAAAACTCTGCTTTAGGAACTCCACAGAACATTCACATAGCACCTGACTCTAACTATCCTTGACTTACACAACCATACCATAGAATGATAGCACAAAAACAAGTCAACACCTTCAAGTACCTAGGATTATGGCTTGTTCGATCGCTGAACTTCCATTGCCACATACAAAGAGTGAGAGCAAAAATAAACTCCCTCCTCTTTTTGGTAAAAAAAGAATCTCCCCTCTTCTATCCCAACCAACCACAGCAGCCAGCCAGAGCAGGCACTGGCAAAGGAGTTCTCTCTCAACTAGAAAAGTGAATACTAATTTCCACATCCATCTCCAAGAAAACCACCACCACACTCCAGAGAATCTCTGAAAGCATCTTCCAGTTGATTACAAACTTACTCCTTCGTGAGCATTATTCTATCGTTCTAGTAAAAGCTAAATGGCTACACATAAAACAAAGATCAAACCTTTTTCTAGGATCCCAACTCTATAAACTACTCCAGCTCCGGACATTTATTTTCCTTGCAACTAAACTTCATGAAAAAAAACTTCTCAAACAACCTGAAATTCTAATCACAAGCCAGACCAAGTTTAATCACCCCTAGAATCTGCAACACTTCACATGCATTCACCTCTCAGGCACCTACTCTTTGGCAAGCTCTCCACAAAATCAAAACTTGTTCCAAATTTAGAATGCAAATCAAAAAGAACCTCTTCTTCCAAGGCAAATGTTCCGGCTTCAACACAGCAGAAATCACCAAATATACTATCCCTATTGATATCTCCTTTATACTTGTCTTCTCATCTCACAGAATTACTAAAGGTTGGCCCATTTTAGGAATTAACGTATACAGTGAATATTGCACTCTGCTTGTGTTCTGAACTTCTCAGTTACTGCTTACACATTTCTGCCATTTTTTTGTTTGTGAAATATTTTGTATTTCACCTGGGCTGAACCCAAAATTCATCAGCACTGATCAGTGTACTACCCTGGCAAACATAAACAAATAAATACGCATGCTTGCAGTACATGCTTTTGGTCTGGCTTGCAAATTTTTTTGCTCGGATGTGTAGCAGAAAGAATTGCATTTGGACAGTTACATGGACAATGCTATCTTTGTAACCTTTCTCAATCTATTAGGGTAACAATTTGTAAAGCCAGAATCCACTACATTGAGTCTTAAAAAACACGGAGACTGAATGGCTGAAAAAATGGACTTGCACATCCTAAGTCTGAGAAGGGTATTTCCTGGAATATTCTTTTCTCCGAGGTATGGAGAGCATGGCGTTGGTTCTCTTTTCTTAGGAAATTTTAGATCTTTTGCTTTTTTTAGCATATTGGCACTCAACATTTTGAGTGTCAACATTTCAATAAGGAACCTCTGTTTGGTCCAAAGGACACAAATAACTGATAATCTTGCCTTGTGTGTTTGGTGCAATCCAAGTCGAAATGAAGTTGTCTATTGAAATCCAAGCAGTACAATTTCTATTTTCCTTTTCTCAATTATTGTGAGAAGAAAACCAAGAGATTTACCACTTGGTTTAGATTAAGATCGGAGGCTATTTTGGACAAAAAGCCCAAATAGGTTCTAATTCTAAGTACTACACCTTCTTTTTAAAAAATGTAAGGAGCTTTGGAGGAGACAGCATGCAATCTGGAAAATATCTTAGCTGATGTGATAATCACTAAGTATAACATTTTCAGGACAGAAATCTGAGGTCTAGTTTAATTGCTGGGTCAAAGGGGGGACAAAATCCCTTTTTCTCAAATGAAACTGAAATCCCACAGGGGTGATGGATCCTTATATCAGAGTCTGGATACAAACACCCTTCTTAAGAAGTCTTGATATAATCTTTGAGAAGCCAAACATGAATGGCGAAGAGCTTTATGTTAAGCCAAGATAGCAATCAAGTGAACTTTTCTGTAACAAAGTTAGAACCTTTATCGAGTAACTCAAATAGAAACTAAAGAACTGGAAAGAGGTGCTGTAGCTCAGTCTTGTCCTTGCTATATTGCCTAGAAGTTAAATTTGAGACACTTATTTTTATGTTTTTTTCCTAGTCAAGGGATTCTTGGATAAGAACAAAACAGCTGTGGAAATTGGTGCCACAGCTGGGTCTAAGTCCTTGTTATACTGCTCAAAAAAGGTAAATCTGAGATATTTAGTAAATGGGCCATCCTTGCAGGGTAAGCTGGGTCCCTGGCTGTCAATGGAAAAGGAGAAACCATGAGGTTAACCTGAGGGACTGGATGTTCGAGTGAAGCTTCATAGACTGGTGAGATAAGAGTCTTGGATGATGCTCCAGTAGAAGTGGTTTCATTCAGGTGAAATTATAGTAGTAGTAGCCAAACCTGAGAATGGGGCTAGTAGAAAGACTTTGGTTTTGCATAGCCTGACTTTCTGGTGCCCCCCTTAACTTCACACTGAGATGAAAAAAGGGTCCTTTAGTACCTGAAAACTTAAAAAAGGCTCTATCTACACTTAAAATTGCTGCAAACTGCTTGCTACAGCTTATACCATATACAAAGCACTAATGTGCTTTAGTGCTGACCGGAAAGCAGTATCAGTATTCATTTCTTATTTGGAAATTAATGCTAGTACTGCACCATACCAATTGGTATCTGCCAACTGCACTCCATAGCATCTTGCACTCCCTTTAACCCACCAGAGCTATGTCTCTGTGGTGGACAGAAGGCATAGAGGAGACATGAGAGCCAAGGATGAACTACAGTGACTGGGAGTCTGACCCTGTTAAGGGATTAGGGAAAAGGAATCACTGTCTTTGGCACTGGAGCATTAGGTAAAAAGATCACCTCCAAGGTTTCCTCCAGCAGTGAAAAACCATCCAGGTTATAGACATGTTTAGAGACCACTTGTGAGGCATTAAAAGACCTCTGCTCAGCTTCTCTGCCAAGGAATTGGCTTGATATGTTATGTTCTGCCACAAGAAAGTGCTAGAAGTTGATAGCCTGTTCCCATACCCTCACCACTTCCTGACAGAGAGGTCAAGACTAGGCTCCTGCTTGCTTATTACAAAACAGCTATGTTGCTGGAATCAATGAGTATGGCTTGTAATGCCATGAGGGCCACTGTCAACTCCAGGACATTGATGTGGAACTTGACCTTTTGTTGCATCCACTCTCCCGGGACCATCAGTCCCACACCCCAAGGCAGACATGTCCCTGGTGATCATGATGGTTAGATGGGGAGAGGATAAAGAAAAGTTCACCCTGATGGCAGATTCGGCATGAAGCCTCTACTACAGCAGCTTGCAAAATGACTTGGAAATTCTTACTGTTTGAGACTCTAGATTGTGAAGCTGCTGGGAATCTCTCCCATGACATCTGTCAAGGTGTACCAAGTAAATGTCTGCTGCATCAGTCCCACAGTTTGTAAGGCTAAGGCTGCTGTAGGAGTATCATGATGCAGAAGTCTGACCGTCTCTTCTACAGGGCTAATCTGTCTTCACAAGACAGACTCTTATCAATGCAGTGTCCAAGTGGCAACCAATAAGTATTAATATCTGAGCTGATGCCACGTGCAACTTTAGCAGATCACTTGATACTCCTACAGACAAGCACAGGTGGTGCAAACAGTCCCTTGCCTTGGTGAGACTCCACTGAAGTAGTGATGTCATCACAATAAAGGAAGATTTTGGTGCACTGCAGCCTGAGTTAAGCTACTACTGGTGCTATACACATGGTAAAAAGTACAGTTTTGTACCTACCATAAATGTAGATGTTTGAGTGCTAATACAGCTGCAGTCATAACAGATGGGTTTTCCTGCCGTCAGGCGGGTCCTCGGTCGGCCGAATTCCAAAGTCTTGGTCCGGCGTTGGATGTCGTCACTTCTTCCCTGACGTCAGTGCGACGGGTATAAAAGAACCAGCCTATGCCATTTTCTTCAGTTTTTCTTGCCCCAGATGTCAGGTGCCCCCAGAAGGAAGGCAAAACATAAATTTATGTAACAATGCAATGCAATATAATCAAAAACAGTAGTTGCAAGCAAATACACCATAAAAGAATACCCCAATCAGGTTGTATGAGGAGGTGTTAGCCAAAAGGCCTGTCCCAAGAGGGGAAGGAAACCTGGACTGCAGCTGTATTAGCACTCGAACATCTACATTTATGGTAGGTACAAAACTGTACTATGTTCATCGTGCATACAGCTGCAGTCATAACAGATGGGTAGAATCCCAAAGCTAAAAAAGGGGTGGTAGGCACTAGGTGGAACTAGGAGGAGCCAGGATGCCCTGCAAGACTGCAGAGGCAAAGCCTGCTCTAGATTTGGAGTATAATGGTAGGTGATAGTGCTTGGAGAAGGTATGTACAGAACTCCAAGTGGCTGCTTCCAAAATATCTTTGGTAGGAACCCCCCTGAGAAAAGCTGCAGAGGTAGCTGTGGCCCTTGTGGAGTGAGATCTGATGCCTGCAGGTACAGTTTTACCATAAAAAGAGTAACAAAAGCGTATGCAGTGGGCTATCCATTTTGAAATAGTCTGTTTGGAAATAGGCTTCCCTTGAGCTCCTGTAGCATAGGACACAAAGAGTTGCTCTGATTTTCTGAAAGGCTTTGTTCTGTCCAGATAATAACACAGCTGTCTGTGAATGTCCAAGGAATGTAGTAGTCTCTCCCCTTTGTTTTGAGGATTAGGGTAAAAGGTAGGTAAATGGATAGCCTGATTCAAGGCTACCCTGGATACTACCTTTGGCATAAAGGACGGATTGGTTCGTAAGGAAACTCTATCCTGATGGAAAATGATGAAAGGCTGCACAGCCATGAGGGCTTGTAGTTCCGAAACCCTGCGAGCTGAGGTGATAGCCAGAAGGAAGGCTGTTTTCCAGGACAAATATTGCAGCTCTGTTGAAGCAGCTGGCTCAAAAGGAGGCAAGGTTAGTTTTTCTAGAATGAAATTGAGGTCCCAAGCAGGTACTGGTTGTTTCCTTGGGGGTTTTATATTCTTAGCCCCTATCAGGAACTGTCTTAAGAGGGGGTGAGAGAATAACGGAGGATCAGTGTTGTATTCTGCAGAAATGGCTGAGGCATGGATTTTGATGGAGGAGAATGAAAGTCCACTGCTTAGCATCTCAGCTAGGTACTGTAATATTTGAGGTAAATTCAGTATTCCAGGATTCTGACCCTTTTTCTCATTCCAGGCACAAAACTGTTTCCATTTTGCGGAGTAGGCTTTTCTAGTAGAAGGCCTTCTGGCCTCCAAAATGACATCCTGCACCTCCTTGGAGAGTAGGGTCTGTTGTGAATTTAAGGAATCTTCCATGCAGCTAGATTGAGTGTTTTCAGCTGACTGTGAAGAGTTTTGAAGTTGTGCTGAGTCAGTAGAAGAGGCATTAGAGGCAGGATCCATGGTGGGGAATGCGTCAGGCTACTCAGGAGTGGGTACCAGTGTTGTCTTGGCCAGTCTGGAACAGTGAGAATCATCTTTGGTCTGTCTGCTCTGGTTTTTAATAGAACTTTGGGCAGCAGAGGAAGAGGTGGAAAGGCATAAACTGTCATTGTTGTCCGACTGAAAGAGTGCGTCCACTTTCCAGGCCTGTGGATGAAAAGTCCTTGAGCAGAATTTTGCCAATTGGTGATTTCTGTGGGAGGCAAAAAGATCTATGTCTGGCCTTCCCCATGCTTTTAATTATCTTTGTAAAAACTTGAGGATGCAACTTCCATTCGTGTGGATCTGTCATATTTCTGCTTAGGTTGTCAGCCAGCGTGTTTTCCTTGCTTGGCAGGTACTGTGCTTGAACTTCGATTTGTAATTCCAGAGCCATGTTCCAAAGAGACATGGCTAGCCTGCAGAGGGGGTATGAATGGGTTCCTCCCTGTTTGTTTATGTACCATATTACCGTGGTGTTGTCTGTCCTTATCAATAGCTGGCCTGGATGCAGTAGGTCATTGAAAGCTATAATAGCATGTATTACTGCTAGTATTTCCTTTTGATTGATGTGTAGGTGCTTTTCTTTTTGGGACAATTTGCCCTGAATGCACCAATCTGTCATGTGCGCCCCCCAGGAGTAGTCCGAGGTGTCTGTTGTGATGACTTGATTTGCATGAGGCTTGCAAAATGGGAGACCTGTGTTTCTTTGGCATGCTTGAGCCCACCACAGAAATTCCTTTTGAAGACATGTAATCAGTGGTATTATTGTTTCCAAACTGTGGCTGTGTTGAGACCATAGGTTTTTTAGGTACCATTGAAGTTTCCTCATATGCAGCTTTGCACATGGGATTAGTAGGATGCAAGATGCCATGAATCCCAGAACCTGCAGGATTTTCCTTGCAGTCAGCCTGGTGAAAGTTGCCAGTTTTCTGAAGTATTGAGTTAGTTGCCCTTGTTTCTCTGGTGTGAGGTAGGCCATCTGGGTGTTTGTATCCAAGCTGGCACCCAGGAAAATTATTGTTTGAGAGGCTATTAGTTTTGATTTCTTTTTGTTGACTGTGTATCCCAGAGAATTCAACAACATTATTACAAACGCCAGATGTTTCAGAAGAATGTGCTTGCTGTCCACTTGGATCAGGCAGTCGTCCAGATATGGGTATATTTGTATCCCTTGAAGTCTGCAGTAGGCGATTACTGATGCCCATGCCAGGCATTTCGTGAACACTCTGGGCGCAGTAGATAAGCCAAAGGGCAATGCAGAGAATTGATAATGGGTTGAACCTGCAAGAAATCTGAGGTATCTTCTGCAATCTTGTCTGATTGGGACATGCAGGTATGCCTCCTTGAGGTCCAGTGTTACCAGCCAAGACTCCTTGCCCAGCATGAGAAGAAGCTGCTGTAATGTGAGCATCTTGAATTTTAAAATGTGTTTAGGATGGATAGGTCCAAAATAGGTCTCCAATCTTTTCCCTTCCCTGGTACCAGGAATAGTCTGGAATAAAAACCTTGACCCTGTTCTTGTGCAGGTACCTCTTGAATAGTATTCATGTCCACGAGATCTGGAATTTGTTTTTGTGCCGCTGCCCTTTGATTGTGTGGCAGGGTTGGCATGCCTCTCATTTTTGGAAGGGTGTGAAAGTGGAATCTGTAGCCTCTGTCTATAATGTCCAGGATCCATTTGTCTTTTGTGACAATATGCCAATTTTTCGAAAATAATGCCAGTTTTCCGCCTAAAGGTGCTGCCATTTGAGCCTTGCTTGGCATGCAAAGGGGAAAGTCATTGGTTCTGCTTTCTGAATGGCTGTGAACTATCCTCACCACCTCTTTGTGTAGGTGCTTGCCATTGCCTGCCTCTAAACGATCCTTGAGATTGCCCTCTGCCCCCTCGGGCACCTGTATCTACCTCTTTGGGGTCTGTCCGTGGCTGGAAAGGACCAATTTTTGGAAGGCCAATTTCTACTGAAACGTGAAGGTTGTACCTGTAGGAAATCTTTCACTGTTTGCATTGATTTTGCCTTTTCCTCCATTTTCTTTAATACCTCCTCAGCTTTAACACCAAACAATACATTTTTTTGCAGAGGGGCATCTAGTAATTTAGCTTTGACATGATCTGGTAAGTTTTGCTCTTTGAGCCAGGCATGTTTACGTATGACTGATCCTGTAACAGCAGCTCTACATGAGGCCTCTAAAGCATCAAAACCACATTGCAGGGTATGTTTACCCACTTGTTCTGCACTATGTATCACATCCTGCAACTCCTTCAAGTCTGGTTGTTCAGGTTGTGACATTTTGCTTCTCAACTGTGATAACAGAAACTGTTAGTACTTTAACATATGGAACTGACAGTTTAATGCCCTCATGATTAAGGTGGCCGAGGTGTACACCTTTTTCCTCCACCTTTCTAAAGCTCTGGAATCTCTCTCTGAAGGTAATGGGTTTTTAGCAGTGGAGGCCTTAATTCCCTTGGGACCCTGTGAAATAGTTTCTGGGTCAGCCGCATGGCTTTTGTATAGGAATTGGTTTGAGTCAGGAACCTGGTAATACCTGTCTGGCTTGACTGGAGCCAGAGGTAAAGAATCTGGGTTAAGGCAGGCCTCCGAATACACATCATCTAAAATGTCTAAGACAGGAGGTATAGCCAGAGGTCTGTGCTGAGGGAGCAAGAGGAAATCCCTAAGCCTTTTCTTGGAGTCTGAGTACTCTTGGCCTTCCCAGTAGAAGTGTTCCCTCAAGGTATGTAAGGTTTCCCCAAAAGAGTAATCCTCGGGGGGGAGACAAGGGAATGGACTCCTCTGCATCAGAATCTTCAAAAGGGGAGTAAGAATGTTCCTGGTCTTCAGAATGTTCTGAAATAATGGAGGCCTGGTCCGAGGAGGGGGATTTTCTTCCTCCACTCTGGGCCTTTTGTCCGGGGGGGGTTGAGAACCCCTGATAAGAGAAATCAAATCTTCAGCCATTTTGAGCATCTGCTTTTTAGGCATGCGGCCTTGAGAAGGGCCCTGTGGAGTTTGTCTTTTAGTATGCATGGCTGCTTTAGATTTAGTGAAAGCCTTGTTGGAAAAAGAAGAGGAAGGCCTGAAGACACCTTGAGAGGTGGCAGGTCTGTCTAAACTCTGAGTTTCACCGCCAAGAGTGGCTTCAGTGTGTCTGTAATCGAGGTGTGGGTCGAAGAGCCTGCGATCTCGGGCACAGAAGACACCGCCAATGAAGTGTCTTCGGTAGTTAGGGGCTGCGTAGGCACCTCACTGAGAACCGGACCACCTGTAGTCGGCTTTGGCGTGGTGTCGCAGAAGTCGATCGGTCCTTATCTTTGCGTCTTTTACTCAAAACTGGAGTCGGGGTATCCGACGACATAATGTAATTAAATTTTTTGCCAAAATAGTGTTGGGTGGACTCCGCCCGATGCTTAATAGTGCGTCTGTTGAATGTAGCACAAAAACGACAGGCCGAGACGTCGTGGTCTGGGCCTAAGCAAGGAATGCAGAGGGAATGAAAATCCTTATGCGGTATTTGCTTCCCACATGAAATGCAATTATTAACTTTGTCTGACATCGGTCTGAGGCAAGAAAAGTTTCCCCCGGGGTGCTAGCTTTCAAGAAGACTTCGTTGAAAAATATTTGTAATCTCAGGAGCTGGCCGGCGGGCACTTGCGAACTGCTTCGCAAGAATGACTGAAGAAAATGGCATCGGCTGGTTCTTTTATACCCCTGTCGCACTGGCGTCAGGAAGCGGCGGCGACATCCGGACCAAGACTTTGGAATTCGGTCGACCGAGGACCCGCCTGACGGCAGGAAAACCCATCTGTTATGACTGCAGCTGTATGCAAGATGAACATTACCCCGGGGGCTTTGGTGAGTCCAAAAAAGGCTATGAGCCAGTAATGACAGGTTCCCAGTTGGGAGTGGAGGAATCTCCTGGAATCCTTGGCTATTTTTATGTGAAAGTAAATATCCTGGAGATAAAAGGGCACATCCAGTATGCTTCCTACAGCCAAAGAAGGATGGAATGTACTGTTACCATTCAGAATGCTTTTTTTAATGTACTGATTCAAATTATGGAGATCCAGTATGGGCCTGATGTCCTTTGTATTCTTTAATACCAAGAAAAACTGAAAAAAGGCTGGATACTTTTTGGTGAAGTGGGATCCCTTTGTATTTGTTCTTTTTTTAACGAAGACTGGTGAACTCATGAAATGCTGCTGTCTTGTAATGAGATGGAACATGTGGAAGAAGAGGAGAGAGTGGTGTCGGTGGTGATACTTTTAAAAAGGGAACTGAACAGCCTTTGGATATGATTTCTTTGACCCAGCTGTACTGAATGATGGCCAGCCAAACATCAGTATGCAAGGAAATGCAACCCCCAACTGCTTCCAGAGGAGGAAAGCTGCGAAGCCCTTCAAGGGTTCTACTGCATGATCCGAAGGGATGGACTGCGGAATTCCTGATTTTTTGCAGACCACTTCTGTAACTAGACTGGCAGCCATTAAGAGAACCCATTGTATCCACAGGGAGTTCTACTTTTATATCGTTTGTACTGAGACTGTAGGAATCTTCTGAAACAGATATTCTTCACTCTGTCTCTCTTGGTTCCTGGCAAAGGACTTTTCACAGGCTGAGAATTTTACCTCAACAAATACAAGCATCTTGCCTTCCTGCTCACTCTGTTGCAACCAGTCTTTTAGCTTTGGTCCAAACAAAGTGTAGCCCTTGCTGGTCTGTCTGCAGCTTCATGTAAAAAATGCATGGATAGCATGGTAACAGTGTTCATGATGGCTACTTGCAATTCCATTTGCCTCTGTGTCTCTCCAGATGGCAGCTTTCTCAGGGTTTCTAGTGTTGTTTAAATCCCTCTGAAACATAATCATATGCATCAAGTAAGTGAAAGTTCTAACTAAAAAGATACCTGAAACATACGCATACTTCCCTTGGTGATCCATTACCTCTGACACATTATCAGGGCAATGACTCACCCGAGCATCCACTGGATCCTCTGTTTTAGATGCAGCAGATACAACAACATACCCCACAAGAGCACCTTGCTCCAGTGAGGTCTATCTACAGGAGGCCTGAGAACTTTATGGTGTTCCTAGACACTGATTCCACAATGTCAGTCTCTTTCCAGGCTTGAGAGGTGGAAGGACCACGTAAGCTGTCGGATCCGTGGGCAGATTGTAAGGCCACCTAAAGAATCAGTGGACCAGGATTCCCCTGAACATGGTGACTTCTAGAGGAGACAGGAAGGGAAGCTTCCCCATCTCAAGATTCATGTCCGGCGTAGGGAACGTTGAAGGAAAGACCTCTTACACATCTTCTTAGGAATACTCAGAGGGAAAATCCTCTGATTGTTCCAGAGATGACTCCTCTCCAGAACCTATAGGTCTCAAAGGGGATTCAAATCAGTGGTTCTGCTGAGAGAAAAATGAACAATTCAAACAGCCAAGCTGGCAGGTGTGTCTGGGTAGCTCTGCAATAGTAGGCACCAGATCCAATGCTGAAAGGCTCAAGTTATTTTTATTTATTTATTTTTTTTATAACCATCTCTCCTGTCTCAACAGTCAACATGGAAACCATCTGTACACAGGGTGATGGGGCCACCTAGCCCTGGTCAACAGTGAAGTAAGTGCTGAGGCCACAACAATGACAGTCCTCAATACTTTCCTGGTAACCAAAGAGCAAAAAAAATAAATCTACTCGGCTTGGGGCTGACATTGACAACTAAAATTTAGCTATAAATAAGTAAATAAATAAACTTACTAATAACAACTTAACACTTAAAACATATAGTTTAATACAATGAAATGGTTTAAAAACACATGAATATATTTAGCCCTATGCCAGACTTGTAATGCAGTTTATATAGGAAAAACTGTTAAGAGCTTTAGAACCAGAATTTACCAACATTTATATGGGATCAAAAGGAAAGATACATGTAATGCTTTGTATAAGCATCTGGAGGACAATCACACCCACGCATTCAAGTTTACAGTGACAGATCCTATAACCTTAGGACAGAGAGGGGGACCAAAGGAAGATTTTTTAGAATTTCAAGAACTTAAATGGCAGCTAAAAACAAACGCCACTACAAGTCCCGATTTCAATGAAACAGTATCGATCAGCAGCTTATTAAAATTAAAAGCTGCTTTTTTCTGTAATCTCTTTGTCCCCATTATTTTGTTATATGCATATATAGTTTGTATTTTATACAGCAACAGGAATGTTTAGTCATGTATTTTTAGCTAAGTTTTACAACTGTGTTTTATTAACATATTGTTCATTAGTAATCTAGTATATATGTTATTCCACTGAAGTTTTTAAGATGTAATTTACAAAAGTTTTTCTCCGCAAGGTGCATTTTTGATGCATGTGTTTTTAAATTATTTTTGTTAATTGATCAATTCAAAAATGGAAGGGGTTTGCAATGTCTTTAAACCAAGTACATTATGTAATCTGTATTCTGATAAATTCATATTACCAAGGACGAACGCGCTAAATGGTTGAGTAAAAACGTTATATTATTGCTACTCTACTGTGTCCTTTGTTTTTCCTTCCAATGTGTCCACTTGTGGTTTGTCTTGGATTCTGATTACTAATAAATTGAATGAATTTAAATATACAATGAAATGCAACAAACTATACCAAGTAGGACTCTTTGAATGCCTGGATAGAGAAAATCTGTTTCAAATGCAACAACATGCACTCCCTGAGGCCTTGGGCATACTGCATCCCACTGTCATCAAACAACTATACAAAGTATCCAGTTCTCTGCCTGCCCTGGCTAACCACCTTGACAAATCATAATGTGCCTACTAAACTTGGCTAATAAGAAGGTGCAATCAGTTGCTAAAGATGGCAGGGAATTTAAACTGGAAGGCCATAAAGCGCAGGTTCTTTCAAAATTACTTGAATGAGGTTTTGCAAAGCTTAACATTCCCAAACATTAGATTATCATGTTAGGGAGACGGTCTGCTTATATTGTTCAAGTAGCCAGCCACTCTCTAGATAATGCAGCAAGCGGAAAGACAATATGCGGAACAATGCCCCATTCGAATGTATCTGACCCCCGACACTGCAGCAGCTGGAGAGGCCACAGTTCCTCCTCAAAAGAAAAAGGGGTCTCAACATCTGTCTGTCCTATGCCGACTGAAAGAACTCCAGCTCTATTCAGTCGCCACCGCACTGCTGGCTCAGAGGTGACCTTACACTCACATGTCAAATACATGTCCAAATGAATATGCTGATGAATAAATCACTAAAAGAAGATCCCAGGAGCCAAGGGGGGTGGGAGACTTAAACCTCGACGGCTATTAATAGGACGGAGGCTGAGGGATATCATCACACAAAGAAGAGACTCCTGCGCTGTGGAATAAAATCCCTGAGGCAGAGCACCTCGCTAGCCTTGTTCTTTGTTCAAGAGAAATCTTGACCAATGGATATAATTTGTGATGAGGGATTACCCCAGTGTCACTGCTCCAACACGAGCACAGCAAAGGTAATAAAACCTATACATGGGAGCATTCATGTAACAAAAGTAAGCCTGGGCTAGCATTGTAAACTCGGGTGTAAAGCCTAGTATGAACCTATGAACCTATGAACCTATGAATACTTTGAAGATTCCAGAAGGAGACAGAGAACTTCTCCTATGCAGGTTATTTAATGAAAATACCCCCAATCTGTCATTAACTAATTCCACCCCCTTACTTAGCAGGATTCCCATACCATACAGAAAAAAGCAGAGTAAATCTTGTTAAATATGCAGCAGTCTAAAGTCTTTGTCCAGTGCTTTAATACTAGACAGATATGCTACTTAAGTCACACAAGATTCCATCAGTAGCCCTGCTTGCCCTCAAAGTAAGACTGTCAGTCAGCATTTTATCAGATTAGTACCTTTATCGAACAGCAGCAATATGACTCCTTGAAAATGGGATACCAACCAGTCTAATGAAGACGTATGCTTCGATCACTCAAACCAGCAAACGGTTGAGATCAGGTACAGAACATTTACCATTACGTTTTGAAGGTTGAAGGAAGCAAGAGCACATCTTGCTGAATAGAGAGGAAAAATGAGCAACACAAGTACAAAGCATGAACTAATTTAATGTGAATATCAGGTTTTACTTATTCCCAGTCCCTGTCCTGTCCAGTGTATATCTTTACACATGCAGTATTCTAATTTTATGCACTGCACTTAGATGATTTATTAGTGAAGAATAAGACCAAATAGTTTGGACCGTTCTTCTATAGTCCCACATGCTCCAAGTGTCATATATATATATATATATATATATATATATATATATATATATATATATATATATATATATATATACACATATATATATATATATATATATATATTCCTGTTGAGTTCCTGTGTGAAAGGTCAATCAGCTAATGTGCATCTTTTACATGTCACTTTCAGCCACCACAATACATGTGGATTAAACTTGAATATCAAACTGCATGTTTGTCCTCACTCCCTGAAAATATATAAACCAGACATTGTGTCTTTCCAAGAAGTGTCTAGCTATCACAGTAAGGTTTTAAAGTCTTTACATGGAGACTTAGCTTCAATTAGTTTTATGTAATCTTTGAAACGAGAAGTTGCAGCTTATGTCACAAATATCCTTCAGTGGCGTTAGCATGGGTAACGCTTTGGGGGGGGGGGGGTCTATATTATATTCTTGAATGTCGACAATGTCGAATCTGACATTGTCAACATGAGACTATCGAACGCTCATAATCTTGAGCAAGTAAAAATATAAAAACAAAAAAGAAAAAAGTACCCTAACGGGTTTAAGCTGGGGAGTAAGCCCCCCACACCCTCCCTACCTTACGGAGATTTGCGTTTACACGTTCGAGATTCTGAGCATTCGATATTCTTGTGTCGACAATGTCAGATTCAACACTGTCGACATTCGAGAATATAATATAGACCCCTTTTAGGATAGGTAATACAAGAGGATGCAGCCACTGATTTGACTGCTACTATCTGGGAGATAAACATTGTTTTTTGAAAATGTAAATAGTTTTGTCTGTTTGCTTTAAGTTAAAAGGGGATGGGGATTCTGAAAAATCTATTTAACTTGAGTGTTTTCATTTAATAAAAAAGGTTTAAACTGAGATGAGAAGGAGCAACTACATAAGACATCAGCCTGCCAAACATTAGTGTTTGCATGTAAGCTAAAGGTTAGAAATACACAGAGGCAAGGAAGATTAAAAGCTGTGAGCTGATACCAAGCTACCTTCTGTGGTAATGAGTTTGATTCCCTCCATATTCATTTGCCTACTACGTGACTTTGTGCAAGTCACTTGACCAGACAGTTCTTTTGGACAATTTGACAAGTAACTATCTATGACCCTACAAACCTATAAAAGAGCGGTCATGTATAATAGGTGGGAGTAACAGCTTTCTATCATTATGGTTCTCCATCATGAAATGTAAATGGCCTTACAGGTAAAGACAAAAAAGCAAACAGTACTGAATTATATGACAAAGTACAGGATGCAAATCGCAATCTTACCAGAGACACAATGGATAGAAATCATGTGACTTTAACAAAAAAAGGATTTCAGGATAGACATTCAGATGAATATCGAGGACAAAGAAAAAAGGAAGCAATAATGCTCACTACAAGAGAGGCTAAACTAATGACAGAAGAGGAAAACAAAGACCGTAACGGCAGACTTAACAAAACAATGATGATCCAGAGGTAAGCAGATCACTATTGTTGTTGAATATTGATGCAGAAAAAGCATATGATAGAGTCAGCTGGGATTTTATGAGCAGAGCAATGGTATCATTTGCATTCCCTGATCGAATAATATTGGTAATTGGGAGGATATATGAACAGTCAAAGACAAGAATTAAGGTGGGAGAGCTCCTCTCCGACAAACTGTGTACAAACCAAGGAAATAGTGTCTTCTTTCACCTTTGTTATGTGATTTATATTTAGTGCCACTTGCAAAGGAAATAAGGGACACACCCATTCAAGGATACAACTGGTATGGTAATCAAGAAAAGTTGCATTTATTCACAGATTACATTGTTTTGTTCTTGATAAAGCCAGGAAAAAGACATTTCAATGTCTTGGACCATTCTGAAACAGTTTTAAGTCCTTTCTGGACATAAAATAAATGAAGATAAAATAAAGGCCATACCAGTAAACTATGTACCCACACATGAACTGGTTTAGTAATACCCATATTTATGGGAACATGATACGATACAAGTATTTAGAGATACAAATTAAAAAGGATTCTATAATGACAGCTAAAATATGTGGGAAGAGACTAAAAAGAACAACTAACAAACTGGAAGCTCTTGGCTATGGATGCAGATAGCAAGATGCAAACAGTTTTACTGCTTTTAGTCCCTTACTTGTAAATATAGGGTCAGGCATATTTTTATCAACCAGAGAAGAAGCTGTAGATAGTAATTAATAAAAGAGTTGAAGGAATTTATTTGGGAGGGGCAGTGCAACAGTTTAAAGAGATAACTTGATTCTCTCCATAGAACAAGGTGGATTAGGATTACCTGATTTGGACATGGGAATGCAGAAAGGAGATTCTGCCAACAGGGATGACTGCAAGTAGAGATACAGAAAATAGGAAAGAAGGGCCTGGAATTTATTGGAGAAAACTGGCAAAGGAACCAAGGTATTTGGAGCAAACAAATAGGGAAAGGTAAACCGAATGGGAAGACACCAAGAACTTATTTGTACTGTAGGTTAGAGATTGCCTTCCCTATCAAGGATTGATATCAGAGTACAGGCAAAGAGAAAGAAATAGAGGGGTCCTAAAGAAAAGACCAGCTCTGGTAGAGTTTTGAGCAGAATCCAAAACAGAAGTTGCCGTTAAGAAAGGAATAATTAGTAGAGCGTATAAAATATTGTATGATAACTATAAGAACTGATCAGAGGGGGTTAGAAAGGAGTGGGAAGAGAGACTGGATAAGCAATTCACAAAGAAACAATGGGAGGATATATGTATGTCTCCCAAATATGCAACAAAGTCTAAAAGATTTAGGATCTTTGAATGGAAAGGTTTACATATACTTTTATACGCCAAGTAGACTCCAAAACAATTTTCCTCAGGTAGAAAGCAAATGTTGGAGGTGTGATGAAGAAGAAAGAGGTAACTAAGAACACATTTTCTGGGAGTCTAATGAGTTGGCAGACTTTAAAGATTCCCTGCAGACTGCTCTGTCAGAGATGTTGGGTGAACAAATTGGTGTAAATAAAGAAATGATTTTTCTGAGCTAAGATAAAGAATTGGAATTGCCTAGGCATAGTAAGGCCTTGCTGAGTCCAGTTATGATGGCTGCCAAAAAAGCAATCACTAGAAAATGGAAATCAAAGTCTAAACCAACTTTACTAGAAGTAGCAAAGACAGTAAGAGAGACAAAGCAACTGGAATTACAATCTTTACAAAAGGGTAGTAGCAAATTACATAAGAAAAAATTGGAAGTGTGGGATCAACACATGCAGAGGAGGAACAAAAAAGAAGGCGGAAACTGAATGAGCTATGTAATAGCTGACTGACAATGATTGGATATATTATAAGTGATGTATAATATTTCCAGCTACTGTTGTGTTGGCATGGTTTGTAATGTGTAATATCTCAACTGAGATTGTGTCGGTATGGTTTATTTTCATTTATATAAATGTAAGATTGCCTACGTCATACATGATAATTTAATAAAGATGTTTTTTGTTTTTTAAAAAAAGGATTACCTGATTTGAAGGGATATTTCAGAGTCATTAAATTAAGCCACACATACATAAGGCAAGCAGAAGGTTATAATCAAAGCTGAAAAAACGGTGACGATGAAGAGGGTGTTGAGACATAAGGAAAGGGTATGATTTTAGACACAACATCCATACAGAATATTACATTCATAAAAGTAGCAAAAAGTATTTTAAGAACTAAACTAACATGGGCACGTAGAAAGGAGATAAGTGGGGGGGTCTGAAATTTACTAGAAAAGCTAGCAAAGGAACCCAGATAAGCAGCAAATAACAGACAGAAGGGTAATACAGTGGGTTGAGGCCAAGCAGAAGTTAGGACTACAGATTAAAGACTACCTTATCTACCACAGACTGATAACACAGCACAGGTAAAGATTGAGGCTGTTGTTAAAAAATGGGCAATTAGTAGGGCATATAAAATACTGCATGGTAACTAAAAACAATCAATCAGACAATGTTACAAAATATAGGGAAGACAAAATCGAAAGACAATTTGCAAAGGAACAATGGGAGGACATCTGTATGACTCCCGAATATGCAATGAAGTTCAGAAGGTTTCTGATTTTTGCTTGGAAGTGTTTGTATAGGTATTTTTATACCACAAGCAGACTTCAGAGAATTTTTCCCCAGTAAGACAGCAAATGCAGAAGTTTTGTTGAGAAAGAGAGAGAGGTAACTGGAAACATGTTTTGGGTATGTAATGAACTGCATATGTTTTAAAAATCCCCTATAAAGTAATTTATCAGAAATGGTGGAAAGCAAATGATGATAAATAAATGTAAATGTGGAGGAATAAATGGTTGTAACTACGGACATTGTTCTTTTCAGCTGGGATACAGGATTTGAATATTCTAAACATAGTAAGGTCTTACTAAGTGTAACGCTTTTTGCTGCCAAAAATGTGATTAGTAGAAAATGGAAATCAAACTCTAAACCAAATTAAACTGAAGCACTAAGTACTGTAAAGGAGACTGGATCTTTAGAAAATGGAAGGAACAGATTACATACAAATACAGGGAATTTATGAGAACAGTAAATGGAGAATAATGTTCATACAGAGGAATGAGGTTTAAGGGAAGGCAGAAACTGAGCACGTTATGTAAGGCTGTGGTAAATAATTGTTAAAAATAAAAAGTATGTATAACACATGAAAATAATACACGTGACTATGGTTTCATTTTTTTTTCTGCTGATGCATGTGCACAACTATGTCATTGTTAAAAATGTGAACATTTAATGAAGGTGTTGAAAAAAAATAACTTTCAGTAGAAAAACAGGAAGGTAATTAAGGATGGGGCAGGAGATGGGTTATGGTGGATATGGAGTCACAAAAAAGGCCCCATATTATTATGTTTTATCTGTGCACCAAACACAGATGCCAATCCACTATTAAAAATCTTTTTCTAACAACTATGTAAACTGTGTACAGATGATGCTCATGTCCTGAAGGAGGAGAATTTAATGTAGTTACTGACTCTGTTTTGAACAGACTGCAATCTCAGACTGCAGTACACAGTAAAACTCAAAAAGTGCTAAGCCAAAAAAAATCTCTAATTTAGGGCTTTGTGATATACATATGGTTCTTAATGGTGACAGCTGAAACTATACCTTTGTTACTTCAACTTGTAACCTTCACCAGCAGAACATATTACAGATTAGCCTCTTCCAACTTGACTGAATATGCTGAGAAGGTCAGTACAGAGCCTGGTTCCTTAACAGATCACCAAGCTGCTTTTCTAACCTCCAGATGTTATCGGCTCCCAGCACAGCATGTTAAACAATGGAGGGAAGGCTCTACTATTCTACAAGATGAGAGCTCAGTAGCTTAATAAAGGGAAGCTAGGAGAGTTCCTTCATATAAACACAATGTTGATTATTCTGCTCCTTTTTGAGGGGAAACCTTTAAGCATGGCCTGAAAGATATTTTAATTCCAATCAAAGCCAGGTACTTAAGAAAGCTCAATACTGCAATTAAAAAATCTAAGTAGTGGGTACAAGCCGGTTGAGAAACATGGCAACAAAGCAAATTCAAAGCTCAATACTGCAATTAAAAAAATCTAAGTAGTGGGTACAAGCCAGTCAAGAAACATGGCAACAAAGCAAATTCCAAGATATGAAATCCATATGTTCATATAGCCATTAATTCAGTAAGTGCTTTCATCCATAAAAATGACTTGTTCAAACTGAATTAATCAATGTTTTATATAGCAGGGGTGTGGGGGGGACACAGTTCCCCACATCTGGGGGTGAGGGGGGCGAAACCCCACCCACTTTATATATTGTTTTGAACTTTCTATTTATTTATTTTTTTGTGGAGCAGCAATTTTTTTTTCCCTGGGAAAAAAAAAATCGCTGTTCCAAGTGTTCGGCATTGTAAGCTTTCACTTACATGGGGTCGATAAATTAGCGTTCACTTTTTTAAGCATTCGCTGATTTAATACAGACCCGTTTTAAATAGCAGGAAAAAAAATTGCATGATCTAAGAGTCATATGATCCAAAAGAAAGCAAAGAATTATTTCATTCTTTGGTTTTCTTTGGATCATGTGACTCTTTTAGATCATTTGATTTTTCTTTTCTGATATTTAAGATGAAATTTAAATTATTTAATTCAGACTGAAGTCGTCTTTTATGCATGAAAGCGTTTACTGAATTAATTAATATATATGAACTTATGGATTTTATTTCTTGTTGACAATTAAAGTTTTAGGCTTTTAGACTGTTTTAAGTTTTATTATTTTTAAAAATTCAAAGATAATGGCTAAAGTCAAGGAGTACAACGGGGCTAACCATAACAGTGCTCTACAGCATGCAAAGTCATCCTTCTATTTATACAGGGCCGCAATGCAAACCAATGCAGCAGCAGTAAGCCACATACGGTCCTTGCTTACCAGCTCAAACAAAGACAAATGAGAGCATCTATCCCAGTAATTAGACATAATAATATGATAATGGAGTTGGGAGAGACTGCCAAGGTATATGGAAACTATTATTCAGATCTTTATGCCTACCCTCTGTGTGACAGGCAATATCAATGAAGCATGCTGAGGTGCAATTAAGGAGACTGAGCTTAAAAAGAGCATAACATTGAGAAGGTATTTTATAGTGAAGGAGTGAGACAGGTTATTATATTACCCCTATGGGGAATGCCTCAGGCCCTTATGGGCTATCGCAAGGGGTCTACAAACTCTTAACAGACTTTTTAGAAACTTCCCCATACAGCTGTTTAATTGTATGTTCCAGACAAGTACAATATCCTGCTTGTTACTGGAATCTAGAACACTATACATGCCAAAACCTGGGAATGATGCTAAGAAAGCAGGAAAATACAGACCAGTTTTTCATATGAATTCTGAAGCCAAATTATATGCTAAGATTTTGACTTCACACCTTCTGACTCTTAATCCCAAGATAATTCATCCAGCCCAAGCAGGATTTGTAAAAGGCAGAGCAAGTTCAGACCACAATCAGTCTTTAGTCATACTCCTGCAGGAACAGAATACAAATATCAGTATTGTACCGGGTACCCTTGTAAACTTTGAAAAATAGGTGAATTCATTCAGATGGGGTCACTTTTGGCATACAATGGAGAACTGGGCTTCCCCTGTGAAATTATCAGGTCCAGTCATGGGCTTCAGTACTGACATGACATAAGACTTCCCCCTCTTACAGAACTGCATAAAGGAGCAAGACATGAATGTCTCCTCTCAGCAGCTCTATTATTCCTGGTCATAAAACCCCTCAGGCAGTGCTAGCCTCAACATCTCTTCAAGAATGGAAAAGTACAGTTGTGTACCTACCATAAATGTAGATGTTCGAGTGTATTCACTGTTGCAGTCATTACTCTTGGGTTATCCTGCTGGCAAGTCTACCCGCAGTCAGCCTGAATTCCAAAGTCTTGGTTCAGCGTTGGTTGCTGTCGTCTCTTCTCTGACGTATGTGCACCAGGGGTATACAAGATGCAGCCGATGCCATTTTCTTCAGTTTTTCTTGCCCCAGGTGCCCCCAAAAGGGTAGACTAAATAAATTATGCCAATAAACATGCATGCACTAAAGTAAACATTCCTTCATCTACAAACAAATACACCACATAGATTGTATAGAACAGAGAAGTACAGATAAGACACAGCAAAAGAAAGGCGGATGGTGGGAGGGTAACCTGGACTGCAACAGTGAATACACTCGAACATCTACATTTATGGTAGCTACACAACTGTACTATGTTCATCGTGTTTCACTGTTGCAGTCATTACTCTTGGGTTGAATCCCAAAGCTGAGAATGGGTGGCTAGGCTAAATAGGATTAGGAGAGGCTATGAGGCCCTGCAGAACTACAGTGGCAAAGCCTGCTCTGGATTTAGAGTAGAGAGGTAAGTGGTAGTGCTTTGTAAAAGTGTGCACTGAACTCCAAGATGCAGCCTCTAAGATGTCTTTGGTTGGTACTCCTCTGAGGAAGACTGCTGAAGTGGCTGCTGCTCTGGTTGAATGTGGCCTAATGCCCTTAGGCACTGATTTACCATGCTGTGAATAGCAGAAATGAATGCATTGGCCTATCCACTTTGAAATAGTCTGCTTTGAGATAGGCTTTCCTTGTGATCCTGCAGCATATGCCACTAAAAGTTGCTCAGTCTTTCTGAAAGCTTTAGTTCTGTCCAAGTACAAGTGTAGCTGTCTGTGTATGTCCAAAGAATGCAGAAGTCTCTCACCCTTGTTCTGTTGGTTTGGATAAAAGGTAGGCAAGTGAATGGTATAGTTAAGGGCCACACTGGACACCACCTTAGGCATAAATGTAGGGTTCGTCCTCAGAGAAACCCTGTCTGGATGGAAAATGATAAAAGGTTCCACAGCCATGAGTGCCTGTAACTCCGAGACTCGTCTTGCAGAGGATATTGTTAGGAGCAGAGCTGTTTTCCAGGATAAGAATTTGATATCAGCTGTTGAGGCTGGCTCAAAAGGAAGCAATGGGAGTTTTTCCAAGACATAATTGAGGTCCCATGCAGGTATTGGTGCTCTCCTTGGAGGTCTTATGTTTTTGGGCCCTCTGAGGTACTGCCTTATTAAAGGATGAGAAAAGATAGGTGGTTCCGTATTGTAATGGGTGGAAATGGCAGAGGCATGAATCTTAACTGATGAAAAGGATAGGCCTTTATCCAGCATCTCAGCTAAGTATTGTAAAATCTGAGGAATATTTGGTACAAACGTGTCAATTCCTTGTTCCTGGTTCCAAGCACAGAATTTCTTCCATTTTTCTGCATAAGATTTTCTGGTGCTGGGCCTCCTGGCCTCCAAAATAACATCCATCACAGCTTTGGAGAGAGGAGTGTTCTGAATGGCTACATTATCTGCCATGCTGCCAGATTTAAGGTCCTGAGTTGGCTGTGCAGGATCTGATTGTTTTGTTCGGTCAGTAAGTGAGAAATTTGAGGCAATGTCCAGGCTGGACCTTGAGACAAGTTCTTTAGGATTGGGTACCAGTGCTGGTGTGGCCAGTCTGGGGCAATCAGTATCATTTTTGGCTTCTCTTGTCTGACCTTTAGGAGTACCTTGGGGAGGAGAGGCAGTGAAGGAAAGGCACATACTGTTAGGTTTTTCCAGCTGAAGGATAAGGCATCCACTTTCCATGCTTGCTTGTGATAAGTCCTTGTGTAGAATCTCTGTAGTTGGCAGTTGTGAGGGGAGGCAAATAGATCTATGTCTGGGCATCCCCATTTCCTTGTTATCATGATGAAGACTTGTGGATCTAGTTTCCACTCGTGGGGATCCAAGAGTTTTCTGCTTAGTTCGTCTGCCAGAGTATTTATTTTTCCTGGCAGGAATTGTGCTTGCAGGTGAACTTGATAAGTCAATGCTGTGTCCCACAAAGTCATGGCTTGTCTGCAGAGGGGGTAGGAATGTGTGCCTCCCTGCTTGTTTATGTACCACATGACTGTAGTATTGTCCGTCTTTATCAGTAGTTGTCCTGGATGAAGTAGATCCTTGAAAGCTGTCAGGGCATTCTGAACAGCTACCATCTCTTTTTGATTGATATGAAGATGCATCTGGCTTGTGGGCCATGTGCCCTGAATACATTTTCCTGCCATGTGGGCCCCCCAGGCATAATCTGATGCATCCATTGTTAGTGTCTGCCTGGCTATGGGTAAAGTGAATGGCTGTCCCTTGTTGTGGTGACAGGCCTGTGCCCACCATCGAAACTCCTGTTGCAGGCAGGGAATGAGGGTAATTAATGTTTCCAGGCTGTGGCAATGTTGAGTCCAAACACTTTTTAGATACCATTGTAGTTTCTTCATATGCAGTCTGGCATATGGAATTAGCAGAATGCAGGATGCCATGAAGCCCAAAGCCTGCAGAATTTTTCTTGCAGATAACTGGGTCTTTGTTGCCAACATTTTGAAGTAAGGACTCAGTTGCCTTTGTTTGTCTAGCGTGAGATAAGCCATCTGAGCAGTTGTATTTAAGCTTGCACCCAGGAATATTATCGCTTGAGGGGGTACTAGTTTTGATTTCTTTTCGTTTACTGTGTACCCTAGGCAAATTAGTAATCTTTTTACAAACGCCAGATGCTTCAGTAGAATGTCCTTGTTCTCTGCTTGAATAAGGCAGTCGTCCAAATAAGGATATATCTGAATTCCTCTTTGTCTGCAAAATGCAATTACTGGTGCCTGGCATTTTGTGAAGACCCTGGGTGCAATAGATAAGCCAAAGGGCAGTGCAGAGAATTGGTAGTGTATTGAGCCAGCTATGAATCTGAGGAATCTTCTGCAAGATTGTCTGACTGGGACATGCAGGCATGCCTCTTTTAGGTCCAAAATTACAAGCCAAGCCTTCTTGCCCAGCATGGGCAGTAGCTGCTGCACAGTCAACATTTCGAATTTTGGAACGTCCAGAAATGTGTTTAGTATAGACGGGTCCAGTATTGGTCTCCAGGCTTTGTCCTTTCTGGGCACCAAGAAAAGTCTTGAGTAAAATCCTTGTCCCTGCTCTTGTTGTGGTACTCGCTGAATGGCCGTCATGTCCATGAGGGATGAAACTTGCTTTTGTGCCTCTGCCCATTGATTGTGTGGCAGGTCTGCCATACCTTTTGCCCTTGGCAGGGTGTGAAAGTGGAACCTGTAGCCCTGAGACACTATGTTCAAGACCCATTTAGCCTGGGTGATCACGTGCCAATTTTGTGAAAAAGTGCTATTTTTTCCCCCTAAGGGGGCTGCCAAAACATAAGTGCTTGGTTCTGGCACAGGAAAGTCATTGGGACTGTTTCCTGTATGGCTTTGATTTGTCTTCTCTGCTTTTGGAGGTAGAAGCACCCTATTGCTTAGGCCTGTATGAGCCTTGGTGCTGGGATCTGCCTCTGAAGCGTCTGTATCTGCCTCCTTGTGGCCTGTCTGACACTGGAAAGGACCAATTCTTTGTAGGCCAGTTCCTGCTAAATCTGGGTGGCTGCACCTGCAAGAAATCCTTAACTGTTTGCATAGATTTCGCTTTGTCCTCCATTTTCTTCAACACCTCTTCTGCTTTAACACCAAAGTATCATGCTGTAATGGAGCATCTAATAATTTCGCTTTAACATGATCAGGCAGATTCTGTTCCTTTAACCAAGTATGTCGCCTAATGACAGAACCCGTAACAGCAGCCCTGCAAGAGGCCTCCAAAGAATCAAAACCACATTGCAAAGTATGCTTTCCCACTTGTTCAGTTGCATGCAATAAATATAGAAGTTATGTTCTTACCATAATGTTCCATGTTAGTTGTCTTCTTCTCGCCTTCTTCTTGCTGGATGGGTTCGGAGCCGACCTCGGCTCTGACTCGGCCACTCTAAAAGCTCGAGAGTTGGTTCCACCGGCTCGAGGCTCCCCTTATATCCCACAATGCTAGGCGTGAGTTACCTCAGATCTCGTTTGTAAGCTAGGCCCAGCTTATAATAGTAACAGAATAACTATAAACAAAGTCCACCTCTATAAACCAGGGAGAAGAGAAGGGTGACCTACATCCTGATCCAGGAAAATATGCAGAGCAGCATATACCTAAGGTAAAGAGGTGGTAGAAAGAGAGGTCACAATCAAAAACTCCTCTAGGTCTGTCCAGGCCAGGGGAAGGAGGGTGGGACGAAGAAGAAGGCGAAGAAGACAACTAACATGGAACGTTATGGTAAGAACATAACTTCTATATGTTAAGTTGTCTATCTCGCCTTCATTCTTGCTGGATGGGACCGCCCCTAGCACCTTGTCCCGGTGGCCTAACGGAACAGACTCTTGAGAACAGTGGAACCAAAGTTAGCTCTATGCCTAGAAGCTAAATCCAACTTATAATGAGAAATGAAAGTGTGAGGAGTAGCCCAAGTAGCCGCTGCACAAATGGTGTCAATAGGCAGTCTGTCTTGGAAGGCTATAGAAGTAGCCAAAGCTCTGGTAGAATGGGCTTTAGGTTTGTTAGGCAGCTTCTGGTGTCTAATTTCATAAACAAGGGAAATCAAAGATGTTAGCCATCTAGATAATGAAACCTTTGAAACTGAAAGTCCCTTTCTGCCTTCTGCATAAGAGACAAACAGCTGGTCAGATTTTCTGAATTGTTTGGTTCTATCCAAATAGTACCTTAACTGACGATGAACATCTAGCCAATGCAATTTTTGTTCAGACCTGTTAGAATATTCTGGAAAAACACAGGAGGTCAATGCTTTGATTTAGGTTAGACGCCGAGGCTATCTTAGGTAAAAAGACGGGTTGGTTCGTAAAGATACCCTGTCCTTATGGAACAACAGATAAGGAGGTCGACAGCTGAGTGCATGAAGTTCTGAAACTCTTCTAGCTGAAGTAATAGCTACCAGAAAGAGTGTCTTCCATGATAGCAATTTTAAAGAACAGGAGGCTGCAGGTTCGAAAGGGGGTAGGATCAAAGAACTAAGAACTAAATTTAGGTCCCAAGGAGGAGGAGGATTTCTTAAAGGAGGTCTGAGTAGAAAAACTCCCTTCAAAAAAGCTTTGCAAAGCTTGTGGGACATTATGGCAGACTCTGAAATGCCCACATGAAAGTTAGAAATAGCTGCCAATTGAACTTTAAGAGTAGAAGGAGATGAACCTGCATGGAAGAGTTCAGCTAGAAAATCAAGGACCATTTGGATGGAAGCAGTGAAAGGATCTATGTCCCTTCCTTGAGCCCAATAGAAACGCTTCCACTTACTCAAATAAATCTTTCGAGTGGAAGATTTATGGGAAGCTATCAAAATATCTCGAACAGAGTGAGATATTTGAGGAAGCCTGGCTAAGGTTGGAATTGGAGGAACCAAGCAGTGAGGTTCAGAGAAGGAAGGGAGCGATGAAACTGACCCGACTGATGGATCAAAAGATCTGGAACTGGGTCCAGATGCCAAGGTCGCTCCAACAGAAAATGATGTAGAAAGGGGAACCAAACCTGTCGAGGCCAGTAAGGAGCAATGAGGATCAAGGAGGCCTTCTGAGCGATAGCTTTCTGTATCACTTGAGAGATTAGTGGGAATGGAGGAAATGCATACAGAAGTCCCCGGGCCAAACTTGGACTAGAGCGTCTCTGCTGGGCTGGCCTGGTAACGGAATAGGGTGAAATAATCTCTGCACTTGCTGTTTTGGGGAGTAGCAAAAAGGTCGCAGCAAGGCTGACCCCACTTCAGAAAAATTTCTCTCACAACAGAGTCTTTCAGAGACCACTCGTGAGGCATGAGGATAGCTCTGCTCAACTTGTCCGCGATTTGATTGGACTTCCCGGGGATGTGCGTTGCTATCAGAAACCGCTGAGAAGAAATCGCCCATTGCCACAGTCTGAGTGCTTCTCGACACAGGGGGTAGGACCTGGTTCCGCCTTGTTTGTTGATATACCACACTACAGACATATTGTCTGTCTGGATTGCTATCGTTCCCAAGGGAAGAGAGTCTTGAAGGGCTTGCAACGCTAAAAGCACTGCTCTCATCTCTAGAACATTTATGTGCAAGTGGCATTCGTTTGGTTGCCATGTGCCCTGGACAGTTCTGCCCTGATAATGCCCCCCCCACCCGATCAGGGAGGCGTCCGTTGTCAGAGTAGCAACCGGAGGGGAAGGAACAAAGGGTCTTCCCAAAAAGAGCTGAGGGGAAGACATCCACCACAGAAGATGATTTCTGCATGTCTGCGTAATCATAATGGTGTGGGACATCGGAAGTTGCTGGTATGACCATTGCGTGAAGAGCATCCATTGAAGGATTCTCATGTGGAATCTGGCTAATGGAAGCAGAGGTATGGCAGCCGCCATAATCCCCAACACTTTCAGAACTAACCTGGCTTTGATTCTGTTGCTGCTGAAGAGGAGCGAGACCAGTTTGTGTATGTCTGTTATTCTCTGATCTGTTAGTCTCGCAGACATGTTGACTGTGTCTAGATTTGCGCCTATGAAGGTAATAGTACGACAAGGCGACAAAACATACTTTTCGCAATTTATTGAAATGCCTAAATTTTGACAAATGCGAAAGGTGTAGTCCCTGGCCATTAGAAGAAGCTGCTTGGTGGGAGCTGTGAGGAGCCAGTCGTCCAAATATGGAAACACCTGGAATCCTTGTCGTCTCAGGTGAGAAGCTACCACTGCCATGCATTTGGTAAACACCCGGGGGGCAGTGGTGAGACCAAAGGGCAGGGCCCTGAATTGAAAATGACTGGTTCCCAGCCTGAAGCGGAGGAATCTTCTGGAGCGTCTGTTCTTTTTTATGTGATAGTACGCATCCTGAAGGTCTATAGAGCACATCCAGTTTCCCTTTCCCAATAGGGGAAGGATGGACTGCAGCGTGACCATCCGAAATCTTGTTTTCTTGACTGACTTGTTCAAGATACTGAGATCAAAAATTGGTCTCCAGTCCCCTGTTTTCTTTGGAACTAAAAAGAACCTGGAGTAGATTCCGGATCCTTGCTGGTCTGCTGGAACTGGCTGAATTGCTCTTTTTGCAAGCAGCTTTGAAATTTCCAAAGCTGCAAGATCCCTTTGAGCCGGGTGGAACATCTGGAAGGGATTTTTTGATTGGTTTGGAATGCGAAGGGAATGGAATAGCCTTCGGAAATGATGGACTGTACCCATTTGTCTTGAGTCAGGGATAGCCAGGCTTCTGGGTACAGTGACAATCTTCCCCCGACTGCCTCCGAAGGTGGGCAGTCGGGCAACATCTCAGGGATGCTGAAAGGGCTCATCAGAGAAGGTTTCTCGATTGCCCTGGTTCTGTGGACCCCCCCTGCCTCAAGGGCGTCGTCTACCACTGTTGTTCCCCCTCTGCCTCTGGCGGGAACCGACTCTGTCGCCAGGCTAAGTCCCTTGAGATTGTTTATGAACCACATCTTTCCACTTTTCTGGCCTTTGGGGTAAGGTCTAGAAGGAGTAGAAAAACGGACTCCGACGGCAGAAAGTCTTGCCATCCGTCTCGCACCTAGTCAAGGTTTCTTTCACTTGAGGACCAAAAGAGATGATCCATCAAACGGGAATTAGTGAATGACGCTTTAAAGGGTCCGCAAAGTTGCATAGCCGCATCCAGGCATGCCTGCGTAAGGCCACACCTGTCCCTGCGGCTCTGCTCGCTCCATCAGCCGCGTAAGAAAGGAGGCGCATGGAGGAGTTAGCTATGGAGTTCAGGGTAGCCAGCTGAGTGTTCATCTTGTCTTGAAAACCCGCAGCCGTAGGATCCTTCAACATGTCACTCGCTTTGATCAAGTCTCTTTGAAGACGAGTGAAATGGCATAGGTAGTTCAGCGAACGATAGCAAAGGTCGCTGAGAACATCCGCTTCCGCACCTGTCCATAGACCTAGATTCTTTGTTAGGGGATGAACAGGCACTGAAGGATCAGCAAGTTCCTTCTTGGTGGCAGCAGCTACCACCATAGCATCCACAGAAACACCTTTTGTGAGAAATTGCTTGTCAGTTGGTGCTGTTATAAATTTGGAAGGTCTCCTGGGGGTAGGGTCCACTGAATCAGGAGCCGTCCAGGCCTTCTTTGCAACCACCTGCATGAGGGGATCAAAGGGGGACACCCAGGAGGTGGAAGGGCGAGAGCCAAACGCCTCAAGATACACAGATTCATCCTCCGAAGGGTTAAGGGCTGGCCAATTTCTGTTTCAGGATCCCTAGAATGTCTGCGAAAGAGACATCTTCAGAAGGGGAACGGGAAACCCTCGAATCCTCTAAATCTGTGTCAGAGGTGACAGACTCAGGTGAGTCTATGTGCTTCCTCTTACACTTTCTCTTCCTAGGGGCTCCTGCCAATTCAGGGGAGGCCTCGAAGAGGATGAGATCCCACAGGGGATTCTTGAGGAGCTGGCTCTCTGCGGTCTGGGATGAGGGAGTGAGTAGACATAACCAAAGGCACCGAGAAGGAGGGGCGGACGGAGCCGACTGTGGAGTCGAACAAGGTTCCAACACACTCCGCATGACCTCGAGCACCCCTGTCAGGCAGAGCCAGAGGTCCCCGAGAAGCTGAGAACCTCCCTCGCGCTGACAGAGATGGCTCGAGGCGATGTCGGAGCCGAACTCACCAGCGCCGGCACCGAGAGGGAGGGGTCGGACAAGGGTCCGATGCCACTCACCCCTCGAGCCGACGAGGAAGCCCGGCGCCGAGATTCCTCAAAAGAAAAATCGGAGCCGACGGAGCCGAAGACAATTGTATCGGCTCCGGCGCTACCACAGTCTCGGCCCGAGGCAGCCCGAGCTCAAAGGAGTCGGAGGAGGAATATTTATTGGAACAAGTTGAGGCATCGACTGATGAGTCGGACTCTGGAGCATTTGGGCCAGTGCCTCGGACTTCAAAAGTCTACTCACTACCCTCTGGAGGTCGTGATCTGAGAGCCTCGATGACCTGGAGGAGTGAGATCTGTGGCTCCGTTCAGACAGCAGGGGAGACGCTGGAGCCGAATGAACGGAGCCAAGGGACGGTGACCTCGATCTCTTTCTAGATGTCGGCTCCGATGGTCTGATCGGAGCCGACCCAGGAATCTCTAATGCCTGAAACCACAGATACTGCAGTCAAAGACTCATCGGCTCCAGCCGGAGCCGATGAAGCAGTAGGCTTCGAAGCCTTAGGCCTCGACTCTGAAGCTGGAGCCGAGGTCTTGGAAGCCTTAGAAGGTTTCCCGGATGACACAGAAAGGGAACCTTCAGGCTTAATCAAACCCCTTAAAATGAGTTTATTTTTTCTCTCCTGCAGGACTCTAGGGCTGAAGCCATGGCATACAGCACAAGAGTCCTGCAGGTGTAAAGGTCCCAGGCAATACACAAGAAGTGTGACCGTCTGTCAGAGACATTTTCTGACAGCACGAGTCACACTTCTTGAAGCCTGAGACCTTTGTATCCTTGGACATACTCAAGGAACCGAAGTGTAATCACACAAAGAAAACACACACACACAGATTACACTGAAGGGAATTATTTAAACTAAAGGTAAGTTAAGATAAAACTCCCTAATCAAACACATACACACCCTAAGGATAGGGAAGGAAGGGCCCGAAGGCCTTAGGGAAAGAACTATAAGTTCTTTGGAAAAAAAAGGGGGGCTGGATAAAAGGTAGAAGGGATAATATCCACTACACTAAGGGGAAAGAAAAATACACTAAGCTAGCTTAAGTCTAAAGAATTTAAACTAGTCTAACTTTCACTAACCTGGAGCCGGTAGAAAACACACCTCGATCGCTGTAGCGGCAAACGAGATCTGAGGTAACTCACGCCTAGCATTGTGGGATATAAGGGGAGCCTCGAGCCGGTGGAACCAACTCTCGAGCTTTTAGAGTGGAGCCAGGTCGGCTCCGAACCCATCCAGCAAGAATGAAGGCGTGATAGACAACTTAACATCCTGTATTTCTTTGTTTTCTGCACATTCAGAATTTGTTAACATTTTCTGTTTAAGCAGTGACAATAAGTATTGCTCATATTTAAGCATATGAAATTGACAATGTAAAGCCCTCACACCAAGGTAGCAGAAGTGTAAACCTTTTTCCCCCATCTGTCCAGTGCCCTAGAATCCCTATCAGAGGGGATAGGGTTTTTTGCAGTGGAAGCCTTGACCCCTTTGGGGCCCTGAGAAATAATTTATGGGTCAGCAGCAGGGTTTTTATAAAGAAATTTATGTGAATCTGGAACCCTGTAGTATCTGTCTGGCTTAACAGGTGCAGGGGGTAAAGAGTCAGGGGACAGGCCGAACTCTGAAAATACATCATCTACAATGTCTAAAACAGGAGGGATAGCAAGAGGTCTGTGCTGAGGTAGTAAAAGAAAATCTCTAAGCCTTTTCTTAGATTCTGAGTAGTCTTGGCTCTCCCGGTGGAAGTGCTCCCTCATGGTATGCAGGGTTTCCCCAAAAGAAAAATCCTCAGGAGGGGAGGCTGAAGGGATAGATTCTTCAGCATCGGAATCCTCATAGGGAGGGAGAGAGTATTCTTGTTCAGAAGAGGAGCCAGAGGAAATGGAAACCTGATCTGAAGATTCATATTCTGTCTCTTGCCTAGTCCTCTTCTCAGGAGGGGGATTGGAACCTCTGATCAAAGTAATTAGGTCTTCAGCCATTTTGAGCATCTGTTTTTTAGGCATGGAGGCCTGTCCATGGGCATGCAGCACTTGTTTCTTTGCCTTTAGTGGTGCTTTAGTCTTTGCCTTTGGAGCTGTAGTCGGTTTTATATACAACTGTGTAGGCCTGAAAACACCCTCAGAAGCCGATGCCTGCTCAGCGGTTCCAGACCCATCTGAGGGAATATTTTCCAAGTGTCCAATATCTTGAGTTTCCAAAGGCCTAGTCTGCTCCACATGGGAGTCGGAAGCGGCCTGCGGCTCTGAGGTAGCAGGCGTCAGGGGCTGCAAAAGCACCTCACTGAGAACCGGCAACTGGCTTAGAAGAAGCTTCATCAGTTTTGGACCTCAGATGCCTGTCCTTTTCCTTGCGTTTCTTGTGAATTGCGGTAGTCGGACGGCTATCCGACGACATCGTGTAATTAAATCTTCGACCAAAGTAATGAAATGCAAAATCATACTGACGGTTAATAGTGCGTTGGTTAAATCTAGCACAAAATCTGCAATTAGCTACATAGTGATCAGGGCCAAGGCAAGGAATACAATAAGAATGGAAGTCCTTATGAGGTATTTGCTTCCCACAAGAAATACAATTATTAACTTTTTCTGACATCGGTCTGGAGCAAGAAAAAAGTTTCCCCAACGCGGTATTTAGCTTTAAATGAAGACTTCAGATGTGAAATTCGAACAGGAAAATCTCAGGAGTCGGCCGACCGGCACATGCAAACTGCTTCTGCTTCGGGCACCGTGTGGCAAGAAAGACTGAAGAAAATGGCATTGGCTGCATCTTTTATACCCCTGGCGCACTGACATCAGGGAAGAGGCGACAGCAACAGACGCCGGACCTAGACTTTGGAATTCAGGCCGACTGCGGGTAGCCTGCCAGCAGGATAACCCAAGAGTAATGACTGCAACAGTGAAACACGATGAACATCTGTACCAGGAAAAGGAAAAAATAATTATGTCACAGATGAATGCTTATTATTTGCAGAAAACCGCAAATGACATTCCCACCTTCACACATATTCTAGATGAGGTTTACACGATTATCTTGTCTCAAGATTAATTATGTTTTAATCCTGCTAAACAAGTACCAAAAGAACTGAAAGAGGTCCAACCTCACATCTGAAGGGGACACAAGCATACCCTAACTATCTGGGCATTTACATACATTCCAAGCATAGCCGGCCTTAGACATAGGCCAACTAGGCGGCGGCCTAGGGCGCCGCTCTAGTAGGGGTGCTTTTCCAGTATTTATTTGGTATAGGTAGACTAGGATGGGGGCACTGGTTGGTGTGGTGGTGCGCCGTGGAGCCCTTTTGCTTAGGGCACCAGTTGACCTAAGGCTGCTCCTGATTCCAAGACAGAAACACTGAGATTGGTCAAATTTAACTCATTCACTCCAATGAAGCTCAGGAAGTTTGCAGTGTAACTTCCAATGTGCGTAGCCTAAGCCTTTTGGCAGAATCAAATTATGTCCTCACATTTAAAACAAATGTTCATATCTCTGGAACCACAGGGGTTATGAAAGAAGTGTAAATGGCAAACTCTTCAGCACAAAAGTACAGTTTTGTACCTACCATAAATGTAGATGTTCGAAGATCCACATTGCTGCAGTCCTTACATATGGGTAGTCCGCTGTCCTCGGTCGGCCCGAATACCAAAGTATTAGGCTGACGTCGGTCATGGCGCTCAGAACTGACATCAGAGCGTCAGGGTACAAAAGCGCATGACCGACGTCATATCCTCAGTCTTTTCTTGCCCCAGATGTCAGAAGGCCCTAAAAACAAAGGCCATAACCAAAACAAAAAATAAACAACATCTAACCACCTATGTGCAAACAGTATTTACAACCCAAACCAAACAACCACCCCAAACTACAGTGGGGAAGGAGGGAGGGTAAATTGGACTGCAGCAATGTGGATCTTCGAACATCTACATTTATGGTAGGTACAAAACTGTACTATGTTCTTCATCTCACATTGCTGCAGTCCTTACATATGGGTAGAATCCCAAAGCAGAGGTAAAGGGAGGTTGGCAAAATCAGAAAGCATTGGGAGCTGCCAAAATGCCCTGTAAAATTGCAGTGGCAAATCCAGCCCTAGATTTAGAATAAAGTGGAAGGTGGTAATGTTTTGAGAAAGTATGCACTGAACTCCAAGTAGCTGCTTCCAAAATATCTTTAGTAGCTACCCCCCTTAAAAAGGCTGTAGAAGTAGCAGTAGCCCTAGTGGAATGAGGCCTGATTCCAGCCGGAATCTCCTTACCATGATGGGAATAACAGAAAGCAATACAAAAACCAATCCACTTTGAAATAGTTTGTTTAGTAACAGGTTTTCCCTGAGAACCCAAAGCAAAAGAAATAAACAACTGCTGAGACTGCCTGAACCCTTTAGTTCTGATCAAATAATAACGCAACTGCCTATGAATATCCAAGGTGTGCAAAATCTTTTCCCCCTTTATTTTGGGGGTTTGCATAAAAGTAGGCAAATGAATAGTTTGGTTTAAGGCCACACTAGAAACCACTTTAGGCATAAAGGTAGGATTTGTACGCAAAGATACCCTATCCTTATGAAAAATTAGGAAAGGCTCAACTGCCATAAGGGCCTGTAACTCAGAAACCCTTCTCGCAGAGGTAATGGCCAACAAAAAAGCAGTCTTCCATGATAAAAACTTCAATTCGGCAGTAGCTGCAGGCTCAAAAGGTTGTAGAGTGAGTTTCTCCAACACAAAATTGAGATCCCAAGCAGGAGTAGGAGCTCTACGTGGGGGTCTTATGTTCTTTGCCCCTCTAAGAAATTGCTTAAACAAAGGATGAGAGAATAATGGAGGGTCACAGTCATAGTGAGCAGAAATGGCTGCAGCATGAACCTTTATAGAGGAGAAAGACAAACCCTTGTCCAATAACTCAGTAAGGTACTGAAGAGAAACACTTAAATCAGGTTTGGAAACATCAAAGTCCTTTGCTTTGCTCCAAATAAAAAACCTCCTCCATTTATCAGCGTACACTTTCCTTGTACTAGGCCTTCTAGCCTCCAAAATAACATTCAAAACTTGTTGTGGAAGTTGAGACCCTCCAGGGTCTAGAACAGAATATGCCAGGCTGTTAGATGCAGAGACTGAATTTTGACATTGAGTAAGTGATTGCCCTCCTGAGTCAAAAGGTGAGGAATCGAAGGCAAAGGCCATGGAGGCTCCCGTACCAAACTTCTCAGCAGTGGGTACCAGTGTTGTCGAGGCCAATCTGGAGCTATTAAAATCATGGAAGGCTTGTCCTGTCTGACCTTCAAGAGTACCTTTGGGAGGAGAGGCAGAGGTGGAAAGGCATAGACATGAAGATTGCTCCATCTGAATGACAGAGCATCCACCCTCCAAGCTGTGTGATGAAACCTTTTTGTGCAAAACTTTGGCAACTGGTAGTTTAGTGGAGAAGCGAACAGATCTATGTCTGGAGTCCCCATAACACTGTCAACTTTGAAATACATGAGGATCCAATTTCCACTCGTGGGGATCCACTATCTGTCTGCTCAACACATCTGCTAAGGAGTTCTGTGCTCCTGGCAGAAACCTTGCCTGAAGATTTAGCTGTAAACTGAGAGCAGTCTCCCACAAAATCATCGCTTGCCTGCAAAGAGGTATGAATGTGTTCCCCTTGCTTGTTGATGTACCACATGACAGTTGTGTTGTCTGTTTGAATCAACACCTGTCCTGGGAGAAGTAAATCCTTGAAAGCCATCAATGCAAATTGGACTGCTAACATCTCCTTCAAGTTGATATGCAAATGTTGAAGTCTGGCAGGCCACGTGTCTTGTACCCATTTTCCATTGAAATGTGCTCCACATGCTTTGTCCGAGGCATCTGTCGTTAGAATCTGACTCGCCTCTGGTCGGGTCACAGAGAGTCCCTTGTTTAGGTGACATTCCTGAGCCCACCACAAAAATTCCTTTTGAATGCAAGGTATTATTTGAATGACAGTGTCCAGATCTTGGCAGTGTTGTGTCCATACATTTTTGAGATACCATTGAAGCTTCCTCATATGCAGTTTGGCATTGGGAAGCACCAGAATACAAGATGCCATGAACCCCAAGGCTTGAAGGACTGTCCTTGCAGTCAGCCTGGACCGAAGAGACAATTGATGGAAGTAAAGAGAAAGATTCTTTTGTTTGTCCGGGGTCAAAAAGGCCATCTGGGCTGCTGTATTCAGTCTCACACCCAGAAAGCACATGTCCTGAGAGGGTACTAGACTGGACTTTGTTTCGTTCACAGAATACCCTAGGCATCTTAACACTGCCATCACATACTGCAGATGATGAAGAAGTTCATCCTTGTCTTGAGCCAGAATCAGGCAATCGTCCAAATAAGGATAAATTTGAATTCCTCTCAACCTGAAGAAAGTTATCACTGGAGCCAGAACCTTTGTGAACACTCTGGGCGCAGTAGATAAGCCAAAGGGCAATGCAGAGAACTGATAATGAAAAGCCCCAGCCCGAAAACGCAGGTACTTTCTGCAACTGGGCCTGATAGGAACATGTAGATAAGCCTCTTTGAGATCCAGAGTTACCATCCAGTGATCTTTGCCCAGCAGAGGTAAAAGCTGTTGTAACGTCAACATTTTGAACTTTGGAATGTCCAGATATGTGTTGAGGATAGATAAATCCAAAATCGGTCTCCACGTGTTCCCTTTCTTTGGGACTAGAAACAGGCGAGAATAAAATCCTAGGCCCACTTCTGACAGAGGCACCCGTTGTACAGCTCCTATTTGAAGAAGTGAAGTAATCTGCTTGTGAGCCTCTAGCCTTTGCTGAGGAGGAACGTCTGGCATGCCTTTGAAAGGAGGCAAGGTATGGAAATAAAACTTGTAACCTTGGTGTATAATGTCCAGTACCCATTTGTCCTGGGTGATTAAAAGCCAGTTTTGTTTGAAGAGTGCCAGTCTTCCTCCCAAAGGTGCTGCCATGCAAGAAGAATCTGGCAGCTGAAAATGCAGGTCATTGGGCCTGTTTACGAAAGGACTGGCCCCTGCCTTCACCAAGATTGTGCAGGTGAACTCCATGTTCTAGGCCTGAAGGTACTCTGAGCTCTGCCCCTACCACGCCTAGATCTACCCCTAGACTGAGAATCAGAGGAGGGATACGTCCACCCCTTAAGTAGGCCAATTTCTACTAAACTTTGGAGGCTGCACCTGCAAAAAATCTTTAACAGTCTGCATAGACTTAGCCTTGTCTTCCATTTTCTTCAAGACAGACTCCACAGGTGGACCAAACAACACTTCAGATTGTAAAGGAGCATCCAAAATCCTGGTCTTAACATGTTCTGACAAATTCTGATCCTTAAGCCAGGCGTGCCTGCGGAGAACTGAACCAGTGGCAGCCACCCTGGAAGAGGCCTGTAAAGCATCAAAACCATACTGTAAAGAATGCTTACCCACCTGTTCAGAAACATGTACCAAATCCTGTAATTCTTTACACTCTATGCCCTCTGCCAGAGCATCCACCTTAGATTTTAGTTGAGTAAGGAGAAAATTCTGATACTTCAACATATGAAACTGGCAATTCAAAGCCCTCATTGCTAAAGTAGAAGAGGTATAAACCTTTTACCCCATCTATCCAAAGCTCTAGCCTCTTTATCTAGAGGAACTGGATTTTTACAACAGAGGCCCTGACACCTTTAGGTCCCTGGCTAACAGTTTCAGGATCTGCCCTAGGACTCTTATAGAGATATTTATGAGCTTCAGGCACCCTGTAATACCTATCCGGTTTAACTGGCGAGGAGGCAGAGAATCAGGATTAAGGGAAGCCTCTGAGAACACATCTTGAACAACATCCAAAACAGGGGGTATAGCCAAGGGTCTATGCTGAGGTAAAAACAAAAATTCCCTAAGCCTCTTCCGTGAATCAGAGAAATCCTGACCTTCCCACTTAAAATGTTCTCTCATAGAGTGAAGGGTTTCTGAAAAGAAAAATCCTCTGGGGGAGAAGCAGAAGGAGTGGAATCCTCTGCATCAGAATCAGAATAAGGAGTGAAATCCTGCAAGTCTTCGGCCGAAGACTCTGAATCATCTGAGGCCTGATCCAAACTTTCCAACTCAGGCTCCACCCTAGGCCTCTTATCAGGAGGGGGCATAGAACCTCTAATCAGAGTAATCAAATCTTCTGCCATTTTAAGCATGTGCTTCTTAGGCACAGACCCTGCAGAACTAGGACTGACACCAGCAGAAGACAAACCAGGCCTGCCTTTGGAAGAAGCCTTAGAAACAGAAGGAGAAGGCCTGACCACCTTAGGAAGGGAAGGGAGAATAGTAACCTGAGAAGCCCCTCAGCCTGACCTGCCTCCTGAGAGGCCACATCCTGTAAAATCAAAGTCTCCCTGAGACTCAAGTGAAGCCTCCGTGAACCACCGGGTTCCACGAAGCCTCTGAAGAACCGGGCGTCCGAACGGACGACTCATCCTGTCTGGGTTTTACAGCTTTGTCTTTGCGCTTCTTAGTAGCGGTGGCGCCGGAGTATCCGACGGCATATTATAATTACACCGTTTACGAAGACCAGCCTAGCGCAATCTAACCTTCGCTTAATGGTGCGCTTATTAAACCTAGCACAAAAGCGACACCCGACTACGTCGTGCTCAGGACCCAAACAAGGAATACACAAAGAATGATAATCTCTATGCGGTATCTGTTTCCCACAAGAAATACAATTATTCACTTTTTCTGACATCCGTAAATAACTGAGGCAAGAAAAACCAAAATATTCTAACGGGTACTTAGCCAACTTGATTCGGTCTGAAACTCCGAACTCGAAAAATTTCAGAACGCCGAACGGCACTTGCAACGCTGCTTCTGCATCGGACCATGCGGCAAAAAAGACTGAGGATATGACGTCGGTCATGCGCTTTTGTACCCTGACGCTCTGATGTCAGTTCTGAGCGCCATGACCGACGTCAGCCTAATACTTTGGTATTCGGGCCGACCGAGGACAGCGGACTACCCATATGTAAGGACTGCAGCAATGCGAGATGAAGAACATCTACTTTTATAGTGGTAGCATTCTTTTGATTCTAGTTCTTAAACTGAAATTTATAAGTCACAGTAAACACAGTAACCATTATGTTTGTAATATTCTGTAAACAACTTACAATACCTCAGCAACCACTCAATTTGCACACATACTATCAAGCAGCATATTATTTATCTTGCAGAGTACTACCATATGAGGCTAAGGAGTTCAGTCTCTGTTACTTGGTTATTGAAATATTTAGAAGAATGTGAAAATTATATCTATATAAATTAGTATAATAAAAAACAGTTAATATCTCTACCTGCATTCAACAGAGGTCAAATATTAATGTAGTTGAGTTCGCCATTGTGTAAGTTTTAAGATGAAATGTTTTAAAGCCTGGTACATAGCATAGTTTTAGATATAGGAAAAGGAAAGGCCCTTGTGAAGCATCTCAGTTAAGTATTGAAGAATATGGGGTAAAATGGGCGCTGCTGTGTCTATCCCCTGAGCTCCAGGAACAGAATCTTTTCCATTTTGCAGCATAGGATTTTCTAGTACTAGGCCTCCTTGCCTCCAGAATGACGTCCATCACTTGCTTACTGAGGGATAGTAACGGAGAGATCAGGTAGTTAGCCAGGCTGCAAGGTTCAGGGTTTGAAGCTGTGGGTGCAGAATCTGGCCCTCCTGTTTGCACAGCAGGGGTCTGAGGCAGGTGCCATGGTGGCAGCAGTGAAATACTGCACAAGAGCGGGTACCAGTGTTGGCGTGGACAGTCTGGTGCAATCAGTATTGTCCTTGATTTGTCCTGTATGATCTTTAGTAGTACCTTGGAGAGGAGAGGCAGAGGGGGAAAGGCATAAACTGATAGGTTTTCCCAGGTGAAGGACATTGCATCCACTTTTCAAGCTTGTTTGTGGGTAGTCCTTGTGTAGAATTTGTCCAACTGGTAGTTCTGGGGGGAGGCAAACAGGTCTATCTCTGGGCTCCCCCATTTGTTTCTCAACATGCTGAATATCTTTGGTTCCGGTTTCCACTCATGTGGTCCATGAGATTTCTGCTTAGGTCGTCTGCCAGTGTATTTAGCTTTCCTGGAGGGAACTGAACCTGTAAGTGCACTTGGTAGCTCAAGGCTGTGTTCCACAGAGCCATGGCTAGTCTGCAGAGAGGGTATTAGTGGGTCCCCCCCTGCTTGTTTATGTACCACATAACAGTGGTGCTGTCCGTCTTTACCAATAATTGTCCTGGAAGAATGTGGTCCTTGAAGGCTGTCAGAGCAATCTGTACAGCTAACATTTCTTTTTGATTGATATGCAGGTGCATTTGATTTGGGTTCCATTTGCCCTGAATGTACTGCCCTGACAAGCGAGCCCCCCATACATAATCTGATGCGTCTGTTGTTAGGATTTGGGCGGCAGGGAGTAGAGTGAATGGCAGTGCCTTGTTTTGGTGGCAGGCCTCTGCCCACCAAAAGAACTCTATCTGTAGACAAGGTATGATAGGAATAATTGATTCTAGATCCTGAGAATGTTGACACCATAGGCTTTTTAAATATCATTGTAGTTTCCTCATATGCAGTCTTGCATATGCAATTAGTAGAATGCAAGAGGCCATGAACCCCAGGGCTTGCAATATTTTCCTTGCAAACAGCTGGGTCTTTGTGGCCAGTAATTTGAAGTAGACTGTCAAATGAACTTGTTTCTCTGGCGTGAGGTAGGCCATCTGGGAAGTTGTATTCAAGTTTGCTGTCAGGAATACAATTTGTTGACAGAGTACAAGATGTGATTTCTTTTTGTTTATGGTGTACCCCAGAGACGTTAGCAATTTCTTTAGGAATGCCAGATGATTTAATAGTATGTCCTGGCTTTCTGCCCGAATTAGACAATCGTCCCGGTATGGGTATATTTGAATATTAATTTGCCTGCAAAAGGTAATGACTAGAGCTAGGCACTTTGTGAATACCCTGGGCGCAGTAGATAAGCCAAAGGACAGTGCAGAGAACTGACAGTGCATGTAGCCTGCACTGAAGCGTAGGTATCTTCTGCAAGAGTCCCTTATTGGAATGTGCAGGTAGGCTTCCTTTAAATCCAGTGTTGCCAACCAGCCATCTTTGCCTAGCATGGGAAGCAGCTGATGAAGAGTTAGCATCTTGAAGTTTGGGATTACCAAAAATGTTTTAGGATTGACAGGTCCAGGATAGGCCGCCAGGAATAGTCTCTTCTGGGTACCAGGAAAAGTCTTCAGTAGAAACCTTGACCCCATTCTTCTTCTGGGACAGGTTGAATAGCCCTGATGCTTAAAAGAGAACTTGCTTTTGAGCCTCTGCCCACTGACTTGGGGGTAGGCCTGGCCAACCGCTTGGGGTTGGTAAGGAGTGGAAGTGAAATCTGTATCCTTGGGAAACTATATTTAAAACCCATTTGACCTGGGTAATGAGTTCCCAATTTTTTGCATGCAGGGCAATCTTTCCGCCTAAAGGAACAGTCAGTTGAGCAGGGCTTGGAAGATTTAAAGTTAAGTCACTGAGACAGTTTACCATAGGGGGAGTCTTACTACTCTCTGCTTTGGAAGTGGGAGCCCCCCCACTGCTTAGGCCTGTGAGTACCTTGGGACTGAAGCCTGGGTGTTCTGCTGATTCTGGGTTTGGACTGAGAAGGCAGGAACTGACCAATTCTTAGAGGGCCAATGCCTACTAAATCTGGGAGGCTGTACTTGCAGGAAATCTTTAACAGTTTGCACAGATTTAGCTTTTACCTCCATCCTTTTAAGTATTTCTTCTGCTTTCGTGCCAAACAGGTGGTCTTGGTTTAAGGGAGCATCCAGTAATTTAACTTTAACAAGATCTGGCAAAGACTGCGCCATAAGCCTAGCATGCCTTCTAAGTACAGACCCAGTGACAACAGCCCTGCAAGATGCCTCTAATGAATCAAAACCACATTGCAAAGCATGTTTTCCAACTTGTTCAGCAGAATGCATTAAATCCTGTAAATCTTTATTTTCAGCACAGTCAGGAATCAACATCATTTTCTGTTTAAGCAATCCAATAATATGCTGCTGATACTTTAACATATGAAACTGACAGTTTAAGGCCGTAATGGCCAAGGTTGCAGAAGTGTATACCTTCTTACCCCATCTATCCAACACCCTGGAATCTCTATCAGAGGGGGTAGGATTTTTGGCAGTAGTAAGCTTAATGCCACTGGGTCCCTGTGAAATGATCTCAGGATCCGCAGTAGGATTTTTAAAGAGGAACTTGTGAGAGTCACGTACCCTGTAATACCCACCAGGTTTTCTGGGAGCAGGAGGTAAAGAGTCAGGGGCCAGGCTAGATTCCGAGAAGGCATCATCTACAATGTCCACTACAAAAGGGATAGCTAAAGGCCTGTGTTGAGGTAGGAGTAAGAATTCCCTAAGCCTCTTTTTGGTGTCAGAGTAATCCTGGCTTTCCCAGCGGAAATGCTCCCTAAGAGTATGCAAGGTTTCACCAAAAGAGAAATCCTCTGGAGGGGAAGCAGAGGGAATGGAGTTCTCTGCATCAGAATCCTTATAGGTAGATAAGGGTAAAGATCCTGGTCATCAGAGAAAACAGAAATTTCAGAATCCTGATCAGAAGGGAAATCAGACCTAGGTCTCTTAGCGGGGGGGGGGGGGGGGGGGGGTGGCTTCCCCTGATTAGAGTAATAAGGTCTTCAGCCATTCTTTATCATTTGTTTTTTAGGCATAGGGGCCTGACCATGCAGTCTGGTTGTCAGTTTTCTAGGCATGGATCAAGTTTTAGGCCTTGAAGAAGAAGATGGCGTTGGTTTAATATGCAAGTAAGTAGGCCTGAATACACCCTCAGAAGCCGGTGCCTGCACAGCGGCTCCGGACCCATCCAAGGTAGAGACATCCGCAGGTTCCACAGTTGAAGAAGCATCTTGCGGTATACCAGACTCCGAATGGCTCTCAGTAGAGGCCTGCAAATCTGAAGTAGCAGGTATCAGGGGCTGCGAAAGTGCCTCACTGAGTACCGGCGAACTGGTGACTAGCTTAGGAGAAGCGTCGTCGGCAGCTTTGGACCTATGCAGTCTGTCTCTGTCTTTATCTTTGCGTTTTTTGGGAATGTCGGTAGTCAGGTCACTTATCGAAGCCATTTCTGGATAATTGAACAGAGTACCAAAATATTTAGATGCGTAAATGAACCAACAATGAATAGTACGAGGTTTGAATAAGGCACAAAACCGACAGCGAGGTACGTGGTGGTCTGGGCCTAAGCAAGGAATACAGTACGAATGAAAATCTTTATGAGGTATTTGCTTTCCACAAGAAATACAATTGTTAACTTTTACTGACATCGGTTTAGAGCAAGAAAAAGGATCCCCGATGGGGTAGTTAGCTTAGTTGAAGACTTCGGATCTGAAACTCGAAAACGAAAATTTCAGGAGTTGGCCAACCGGCACTTGCGAACTGCTTCTGCTTCGGGCACTGCACGGCAAGAAAGACTGATGTAATGGTGTCAGCTGCATGCTTTATACCCCCGACTACCTGATGTCATGGAAGATGAGACAGCAACCGACGCAGGACCCAAGACTTTGATAATCAGGCCGACTGAGGGCTACTGCAAGCAGATAACCCAAATGTGATGACTGCAACAGTGAAACACAAAGAGCATCTGGGGATAGAATCAGAGACTCAAAGTCATCCTGTGAAACAGTCATCCTTACAGCATGAACCACTGATATCCACAATTAGCTGCAAGCAGTGGTCAGAAAAGGTTCTGAAGTCAACAGAGACTAGGCAGAAGATCTGGAAGCTAACTGAAGTGAAAGCACAAGAATTTAAATGAAATATGCAGAGCTCTGGTATCTCAGGAAGAAGAAGAATTAGGTGAAATCAAAGAAGAATGGCATTACCTCAAAACATCATGAGTGATGACTATAGAACTGATATGCGTCAATAGTCAGGTATGGAAATAAGGCAGATAAAGAACTTTAGTTGAAGAATGCAGAAATCCAAGATGTTATAAACAAAAAAAATAATAAGAGAAGAAATATAGGAAAAAGTGCGAGACAGAAAAGACAGACCAAGCTAGAAAGGAATAAGAAGTTATGTACCTACCATAACGTTCCATGTTAGTTGTCTTCTTCTCACCTTCTTTCTTGCTGGATGGGTTCAGAACCGATCTTAGGCTCCGACTCGGCCTTCTACTAAAGCTCGAGAGCTATTTACCGGCTCAAGGCTTCCCCATATCCCACAATGCTAGGCGACAGATACCCAGATCTCGTTTGGTAGAGCTAACACCATGGAGACACCTGTCCCCACTACAAGGTTTACCTACAGTGCTAAAATCAGAGGAGGATGTAACCTAGAAAAGAGTCAAACAGAGGAAGAAGGCCTCAAAGGGGATTCTTCTCGGTCTGTCAAGGCTAGGGGGGTGGAGGGTGGGATGCAAGAAAGAAGGCGATATGAAGACAACCAACATGGAACGTTATGGTAGGTACATAACTTCTTAATGTTAAGTTGTTTATCTCGCCTTCATTCTTGCTGGATGGGATAGTGTCCCTAGCACCTTAGCCCTGGGTGGCTCATCGGATCAGACTCTTGAACACAGTGGAACCAAACTCAGCTCGACTCCTGGAGGCCGGATCCAACTTGCAATGTGAAATGAAAGTATGAGGAGTGGCCCATGTGGCTGCAGCACAAATAGATTCCATTGGAAGTCTTGCCTGAAAAGCTACCGACGTAGCTAATGCTCTGGTGGAATGAGCTTTTGGTTTTGTAGGGAGTTCTTTATGTCTCAGTTGGTAAATCAAAGTGATAATAGAGGCCAACCACCTGGATAAGGTTACTTTAGAAACTGGCAGGCCCTGCTTGCCCTCAGCATAGGACAGGAAGAGTTGGTCCGATTTTCTTGTTTGTTTAGTCCTATCCAAATAAAAATGTAATTGCCTGTGAATGTCCAAATAGTGTAACTTTTGTTCAGCTCTGTTCCAATAGTTAGGAAAAAAGACAGGAAGATCAATAGCCTGATTCAGATTTGTCTCTGAAGGTATTTTGGGTAAAAAGGAAAGATTAGTCCTGAGTGAAACTCTATCTTTGTGAAAAACAAGATAAGGAGGACGAATACAGAGGGCTTGAAGTTCTGACACTCTTCTAGCTGAGGTGATGGCTACTAAGAAGAGAGTCTTCCAGGGGAGTAATTTTAAGGAACAGGAAGCTGCAGGTTCAAAAGGAGGGAGAATCAATGAAGTTAATATCAGGTTCAAATACCATGGAGGCGGGGGATCTTTAACTGGGGGCCGAAGTAAAATAGTCCCTTTAAGAAAAGCTTTACAAAGTTTGTGGGACATGATGCTGGTCTCTGACAGGCCAGCGTGGAAATTAGCGATAGCAGCCAACTGGACTCTAATGGTGGCAGATGAGGAAGGAACCTGCTCGAAAAAGTTCTGCCAAAAAATCTAGAACGTTATGGACAGGGGCTGTAAATGGGTCTATATTTCTAGCCTCTGCCCAGAAAGACAAACGTTTCCACTTACTAGCATAAGTCTTTCTGGTAGTAGATTTGTGCGAAGAAAGGATGATTTCACGCACTGGCTGAGAAATATGTGGAAGCCTGGCTAAGGTTGGAAGTGGAGCAACCAAGCTGTGAGGTTGAGAGACTGAAGGGATTGGTGCAGCCCGCCCGACTGATGGATCAAGAGGTCTGGCATTTGGTCCAGATTCCAGGGCTGCTCCAGCAGGTGACGATGCAGGAATGGGAACCAAATTTGTCGAGGCCAGTAAGGGGCAATGAGGATCATCCTGGATCCCAATGCGGTTGCTTTCTGAATCAGTTTTGGAATTAAGAGAAAAGGAGGGAATGCATACAGAAGACCCTGGGGCCAATCATGAACCAGAGCATCTCTGGGGGAGTGGCCAGGGAGGGGGAAGAGAGTGAAGAAGTCATCGCACTTGCTGTTGAGAGGGGTTGCGAAAAGGTCGCAGCAAGGTTGACCCCATCTGCGGAAAATTTGTCAGCTACTAACTGATTGAGAGACCACTCGTGAGGCATGAGCATGGCTCTGCTTAACCTGTCCGCTATGACGTTAGACTTCCCGGGGATGTGCGTTGCTATCAGAAACCGTTGAGAGGAGATCGCCCACTGCCAGAGTCTGAGTGCTTCTCGACATAAGGGATAGACCTGGTTCCGCCCTGCTTGTTGATGTACCACACTACAGACATATTGTCCGTCTGAATTGCAATAGTCCCGTAAGGTAGAGAGTCCTGAGGAGCTTGCAACTCTAAAAGTACTGCTCTCATCTCCAAGACGTTTATGTGCAGGTGGTCCTCTAGGGGTTGCCAAGTGCCCTGGACAGTCCTGCCCTGAAAATGCTCTCCCCCACCTGATCAGGGAGGCATCTGTTGTCACCGTGGCAACAGGAGGAGGAAGAACAAACGGTCTGCCTTGAAGTACTTGAGAGGAGACCATCCACCAAGAAAGGTGGTCTTTGCATGACTGGGTGATTATTATGTTGTGAGACATCGGAAGCTGCTGAAAAGTCCATTGGGTAAAAAGCATCCATTGAAGAATCCGCATGTGAAAACGAGCCAGGGGAAGTAACGTGATTGCTGCTGCCATGAGACCCAAGGTTTTCAGTACAAATCTAGCCTGAATTCTCTTGCACTGTAGTAAGGTTTGAACATGTCGGTGAATGTCTGATACTTTTTCTAAGGGAAGTTTTGCCGACAGCTCTTTTGCATTCAATATTGCGCCTATAAAAGTTATAGATTGACAAGGCGACAGTGCAGACTTTTCGAAGTTTATAGATACCTAGCTTGGAGCAAGTATGGATGGTATAATCCCTGGCTCAGAGTAGCTGATGCCTGGTGGAAGCAGTTAGGAGCCAGTCATCTAAATATGGAAACACCTGGAATCCTCGCCGTCTCAGGTGAGACGTAACCACTGCCATGCATTTGGTGAACACCCTGGGAGCTGTGGTGAGACCAAAGGGCAGGGCTCCGAATTGATAGTGACTGGCTCCCAGCTGAAAGCGAAGAAACCTCCTGGATCATCTGTCCATTTCGATATGGTAGTACGCATCCTGAAGGTCTACGGAGCACATCCAATTGTCCTGACCCAAAAAGGGTAGAATGGACTGAAGCGTGACCATCTGGAACTTCGTTCTTTGAACAGATTAATTTAACCCGCTGAGATCCAAAATGGGTCTCCAATCCCCTGTCTTTTTTGGTACCAAAAAGAACTTGGAGTAAATCCCGGATCCTTGCTGGTCTGCTGGGACTGGCTGGATGGCCATTTTTTTCTAGCAGTTTTGAAATTTCTAGTACTGCTTATTCCCTTAGACCGGAGAGAACATCTGGAAGGGACCTGTTTGTTTGTACAGGGGTGTGGACAAAGGGGATTTTGTAACCCTCGGATATGATAGACCGTACCCATTTGTCTTGTGTGAGGAGTTGCCAGGCTTCTGGGTACAGTGACGATCTTCCCCCGACTGCCTCCGAAGGTGGACAGTTGGGCAGCCCCTCAGGGGTGCTGAATGGGTTTGTCAGAGAAAGATTCTCTGCTACCCTGATTTTGCGGACCCCCTCTATTATTGTTCCCTCCTCTGCCTCTGGAGGGGAACTCGCCACATGTGTCAGGCACGACTCCCTGGGGTTTCCAAAACCACATTTTTCCACTCTTCTGACCTTTAGGGTATGGTCTAGAGGGAGTAGAAAAACGGACTCCCACAGCAGAGAGAGTCTTGCCTTCCTGCTCACACCTGGTAAGGGTATCCTTCACCTGTTGTCCAAACAATGCCGAACCATATCGAAGGAGGTATTGGTTAAGGATGCCTTAAAGGGGTCAGCAAAGTTACATAACCGCATCCAGGCATGTCTTCTCAAAGCCACGCCTGTACCTGCGGCCCTACTCACCCCATCGGCTGCATAAGAAATGAGCCGCATGGAGGAGTCGACTATAGAGTTAAGGGTCACCAGCTGGGAGTTGATCTTTTCCTGAGACCCCGCAGCTGATGGATCCTGAAGGGTATCACCCAGTTCCTTGAGAAGATCCCTTTGAAGGCGGGTGAAATGGCACAGATAATTCAGCGACCGCATGGAAAAGGTCGCTGAAGAAAACATCCACTTCCCGTACCTGTCCATTGTCCTAGATTCTTTATTAGGTGGATGGACAGGCACCGAAGGGTCAGCCAACTCCTTCTTAGTGGCTGCTGCCACCACCATGGCATCAACAGGGACACCCTGTGTCAGAAACTGTTTGCCAGATGGGGCTGTAATGAATTTAGTGGGCCTGCGGGGAGTTGGTTCCACTGTGTCTGGGGCTGTCCACACCTTCCGAGCCACCACTTCCATGAGCGAGTCGAAAGGCGGAGACACCCAGGAGGTGGAAGGGCAAGAACCAAACGAGTCCAGGTACATCGACTCATCCTCGGAAGGGTTAAGGGCAGTCCAGTTCCCCCTCTGTCTGCCTAAGGATCTCAAGGATGTCTGAAAAGGAGACATCCTCAGAGGGGGACCTTGGGGACCCTTCCGAATCCTCCAAGTCGGTGTCAGATGTGACTGACTCGGGGGAGTCAACATGTTTCCTCTTACATTTTCTCTTCCGAGGGGGCTCCTCTAAATGATCAGGGGAGGCCTCGGAAGAGGAAGAAACACCAAATGGGGCGACCTGGAGCGTCTGTTCTCCACGCTTGGGGTCAGGAGGGTGGACAGAGACCAATGCAGGCACCATGGGAGGAGGAGCCGAAGGGGCCGATCGTGGAGCCGACACAGGAGTCAGCATGTTCCTCATGACCTCGAAGGCGCCACTATCAGGCAGATAAGAGGGTTCCCGCTCCGAAGAGATGTGAGCCCCTCGCGGCACCGAGAGGGATGGCTCCAAGGCCGATGTCGGGGCAGAGCTCACCTGCGCCGAGCCTCCGAGAGGGAGAACGGCGTCGGACAAGGGTCCGATGCCACTCGCCCCCTCAGAGCCGATAAGGGAGTCTCGGCACCCGGATCCCTCCAAGGATGGAAACAATGAAGAGATCGAAGCTGGCGAGGGAGCCGAAAGGTGTGGTATCGGCTCAGACGTTCCGACGATTCTAGCCCCAACGAGCTCCGGCTCTGAACACAGTGGAAGAGTCGAAGGAGGAACTGTTGAAGACACAGGGATAGCCGCAGTCTGTTGAGAAGGGCTGGTCAACAGTTTGGCCAGTGCCTGTGACTTTAGGAGCCTAATGACCACCCTCTCCAAGTCATGATCGGGATAGCCTGGAGGACCGAGAGGAGTGGGACCTATGGCTCCACTCCGATTGAAGCAATGGAGACCTCGGAGCCGAACGAACGGACTCTAAAGAGGGGGACCTTGAACGTTTTTGGCTCAGAGAAGGTTCCGACACCAAGGTCGGAACCAACTGAGGTCTTGAAGTGTCAGTTCCAGCCGGAACAGACGAGGAGGCAGGAGCTCCACTCGGCGACGGCTCCAAACAGGGAGCCGATGGTTTGGCAGGCTTTAAGGATTTTCCCGACGGAGGCTTAGCCGAGGATCCTTCTGGCTTAAGTAAGCCCCTCAAAATGAGCTTGTTCCTACTCCCCTGCAGGACTCTCAGACTGAACGCATGGCAGACTGAACAAGAATCCTGCACGTGTAGGGGGCCCAAGCAATAAACACAAGAAGTGTGGCCATCTTCTGACAGCAATAGTCACACTTCTTGAAACCTGAGACTTTGGTATCTTTAGACATATTAAAAAAAGGATACCAAAGGGAACAGGTAACTAGTGCTTAAAACAAGGCACACACACACACGCACTAGGTGAAACTAACAGTAATAATAACTATAATCACACAACTATTACTAACAAATATATATATATATATATATATATATATATATATATATATATATATATATATAAAATACAAGAACAAACTATAAGACTAAGTAAAAGTAGCTAATAAGGCCTAACACTACCCTAAAGGGTGGGGTGGGGGGGACTCATAAAAAACGAGTTTCTAAGTGGGATCTCAAGGGGTACACAATCTAATTAAACTAAGAGGGAAGATTATCAAAGAATAAGAAAATATTGACAGTAAAAATACAAGAAAAGATTTATACGACCTGGAGCCGGTAAAATCGCTAGCTGAAGCGGCAAATGAGATCTAGGTATCTGTCGCCTAGCATTGAGGGATATGGGGAAGCCTCGAGCCGGTAAATAGCTCTCGAGCTTTAGTAGAAGGCTGAGGATCGGCTCCGAACCCATCCAGCAAGAATGAAGGCGAGATAGACAACTTAACGTTAATTGTTGTCTAACAAAAGAGGCTGAGAGAGCAGCTCCAATAACAAATAACAAGGCATCACAGAAATACTATTAGCTTCTTGCAGTGACTCAGCAGATGACACAAGGAAACTTTAGGAGGTTGCAAGACAAAGACAGAAAGACAAAGAAGATAGCCATCAGATACCATTCATATGGGATGCCAACAACAATGTGTTCACTAATCCATAGCATATCACAGGCAGATTGAAGGAGTACTTCCAGCAGCTTAAGAATGAAGAAAACCCTACAGAAGCTATATTGCCCCATGCAAAGCAGACAATGACAGAGGAAGAAGAACCTACCACATAAAAATGAAAACAACACTAAGGAAAACAAAGTCAGGAAAAGTAGTAAATTCAGATGAAGTCGTGTAAGATATGATCAAGATGTTGAGTGAGTTAGGGAGAAATGGCTCCTGAAGATACTCATGGCAATATGCAGAGAAAGGCATACCACAGATGACTGGAGAATAAATATTCTAGAGCCAACATACAAGAACAATGGGGACATATGCAACTGTGACAGTACCAAAGTATCAGACTCCTATACCAGTGCATGAAAGTGCTGGAGAGAGTGACTGAAAAACAAATACTCTTGAGTAGTAGAAAGTAAGATGGGAGATTAGCAGTATGGATTCAGATCAGAATGCAGCACAAATGATTTGACATCTCCAGTGAGAGAGAGAGAGAGTGGAAAAGAAGCTGGAGAAGACAAAAGAATTCAAGTGGACATTACAAGACTTGGAGAAAGCAAATGACAGGTAGTCTCACAGGAAATGATGAAGGCTCCTCAGCTACAGTCCAACCTGCTGGTACCATTAAAGTACAGATATGTAAGCTGCACTTACACATAGCAGTACATGTTCAAATTCCTCACTGCTGCAGTAGCCTTTAAGCTATACTAGTTGTATCTCGCCCAAGACTCATCAACTGGCTAGTTTCCAAAAGCTCTGGCTCCTTCCCACACTTGCACTTTAACTGCATCTTTAGTACTTTCTTGCTGCCTCATGAATAATCAGTTAAAGGATTCACAATAGCAGTAGTTGGCATTTCAGCTCTTTTCTGGCAGATAACCCCCCTCCAGGGAACCGTTCCATGAAAGAAAACTGAATTATTTTTATTGATATTTATTATACATAAAATATTTTTAACTTGTTTTTACTTTAGAAGTTCTGACTCAAACATAATATGCAACCATTTTTAACACATACCTGCTGTCTTTCTCTTTCTCCTGGGATGACAGAACGGATTTCCGCTCTGCAAATCCATTTTACTGGATATTCTGTAGTTTCATTTTAGTGTTATTTCCTGCTCACAATCATTGGCTCTCCACATACTTACAATGGCAATAATTCCTGTCTTTATCATCACTCTTGTCACTTTGATGATGCAAAGTTGGATCTTGCCGGCTCTTTCTACACTAGTAGGCTAGGTCTCTTTCCTCCCTTTTTTTAACTAAATAAATATTACGTGAATGCTGTACACAAGCTGAGTTTTGCATTAGCATGCATTTTCCGGGCAAAATGAACTATAAACTATGAAACTTTAATATCTAGCATTAGTATTTGACTACAATCCTCAGTGATTTACTAGAAAATTTAATTTTTATGGAGCACTAACATGATAAAATTATGAGGCAAAATCAGGGGCATTCTGTAAAAATTATGGACAGATGAAAGGCAAGGTTCACTGATATTAAGTAGAATCAGAGACAGTTAAGAGTTATGGACTGATGTGCTTGTATGAACGTGTGCTTTCACATAAACACAGAATGCAAGGGGGTCTGAAGACTGGATTACCCTACAATGTGTAACTAACTTTAAAATTGAAAATTAGACAAAAAAATACTAGTAAAACTGCCCCAATCTGAAAATCCTCCCTCTGTATGCCTTTTTTCCTCTTGCTGACTAGGTTATGTATTCTTCTAACTACACACTGGTGTCAAGCAAGGAAGCAGAACCCCTGCAGAGTGGGGGTGTAGCATGTTATGGCTGTGGAGGACATGTTTTAGATGAAATCTTCCTTATAAAGAAAAGTGAGAATGTAAACTTGAACAAAAGAAAGACTGCCAAAGTAAGCAACTACTGTGGAACTACATCTTGAGAAAAGATAGACTAGTTTGATTTTGTCAGTCTGAGACGATCTTTATTTGAAGTATACAGAATACTTAGTAAACCCTCATTAGAGAGCCTATGAGCCATTGGACAGCCTCTCCAGTCCTGAGGCAGCTAAGGCATTGGTCCCATTTATTTGATCATCAACTGAAGTTCATACACAGTGGGTACTGCGCACCCTTCATGAGTGCTGAGACTGGATTCAAACATGAAAGGCTTTAAAGGGTGTAATTCCAGGAACCCAGACTTCTAACATAAGTTTTGAAATTGCTCGTGAGTTTAAATGATACGGACTGAGGTGGCCTTGCTTGTGAGTAGGGACCTTAATCACCAGTATTTAGTAACTCTGGATAACTGTACACTTTTTTCTTCCTCTGATTTTTACAAATGAAGGTTTTGAAGGTTGGGCCAAAACTTCAAACTGTGCAGTTATCAGTGGAATCCAAGAAGTATACAACATCCTTATGGAAATATTCCAAAAATCTCTCATTGAAGGGCTGAGGACTTTTTGCACAGTATATGCCAAGCTGTTATTAGAAAACATTAGCTCAACAGGTGTATTTCCCTTCCCAAGGGCATTAAGCCATTCTTGTTAAGGAAGTACTGGATGGACTCTAAGGCTGAAACAGCAAATATTCTAAGTTACAGTACAAGTGATGGCCATCGGGATATCATATACAATTATCTTTGAATATGACTTATTTTTTTTATTTATTTATTTTTTTTACTGTTCATGTTAAAGCTGTTTTCTTAGTATGTAATAAGGGGAAAATGGCAATGAGATTTGGGACAAGTGTGAAGAAGGGTGGAGCTCATGCTTGCAAGAGAGTTTGACAGTTGTCAAGAAAAGATACCTGCAGTGACAGGTCCAAGTATTACAACATACAGACTGGATCAATGCAGATTAACCTTTCCCGGTTTCTGCCCTGCCCCTCCAACTAACCCAGTGACCCATATAGTCACCCCCATTCAGGCAATCTGCCCTCACTGTTAGTGGGCCATAAATTAAAACACAAATTAATTTGTTTATCAATATGGAGAACAGCTTTTCAGTAAAACCTTAACAAACATTTTTCTTAAACAAAAAAAAAAAAAAAAAGATGTGACACATCCACTAACTAGTGAAACTAGAAAAGCAGGTGGGACATATCCTCATCAAATGACAATTTTTATGTTTGTAGATGCAAGTGACAAAAGATGCAGAGTAATTTTCATAACTCAAGCTATCATCTCTTGGAACACCAAACTACTAAATCTCTCATTTACTTTAATATCATTCACAGGACATTTACAAAACCAAAACATATTGTACAGACAGAAATACAAATGATACAATTTCAGTTTTGGTTAATTATCCACAAAAAATCCATCGGTGCAGTAAACTATACTTCCAAGTAACAACTCACCCATTTTCATTAGTGTCCAGTTTTCATCCATCTGCTGGGCTGCAGCCAAAAAATAGCGCCCATCTGTCCACATTGCTGCATGCTGTTCTGTAATAATTGCAGTTCCTGCCAAAAAAGTGAGGTGTTAGTATTACATTAAGGGCTGAATCCCACTGTTAAAAATGTATACTTTTGCTTCCTCTTTGTTACCCCCTCTTATTAATCAACACATACAAGCTACAGCTGTATACATTCTGCACCTCTTATCACATCTGTATGAAACAAGATGTCAGCACACAGTATAAAAGCAAAATAAGTAAGAAAAATGTGGTGTAGTCTATAAGATCATAGTATCATAGGAGGTTAACTAGGCTATTGATAGGGAGGTCATTTCAAGTCTAGTCATTTCATCCAAATGTAATACCACAGATACTCTAGTCAATACCCAGGAATGTATTTAGTAATGACTGCCCCCTGGGCGCTATCCCCGGTAAGTATTTACAGTGCCCCATCCACTCGTCCAAGTTCCTTTCAAACACTGTCATAGAAGTGCTCCGATTCACATGAATTGGCAGCCTATTCCAAAGACGCAAAAGTTACTGGGAGACAAATCTCTCCATCCAGCATGTCCTATTCAAGTCGCAGGCTATATTTACATTCTTGGAACGGGTAGCTCTAGTCCCGTTTGATTTACGGATGTGCAGCAAATTCATTAGGTTTGGGTCGGAGAGTGCTCTGCCAGGTATAAGTCTCCCCTAAGAAGTCCACACAGATACTGAGTATACTGACATGGACTTTAGTCGGTCTGTGTAAGGCATGTGCTGGAGTCCCTTGATCTTCTAAGTTAGAAACTTCTGAAGTCTCTCCAAATGCTGCAAGTGCCTTGTACAGTACATGCCGAAAGGGGCATTATACTCAATTATGGGCCTGATTAGTGACGAGCATAGAGGGGTTATAACCTCCACTGCTCTAGAGGTGATGCCTTTGCTAATCAAATGTGCTATGTAGAATGCCTTCCTTACTCAACAGACACATGCTGGTCAAAGTTAAGGTCACAGTCTACTTGTGATCCCAGATCTCTTACCACTTCATAGGTACACAGGGTATTGTTAATTTGATAGTGTGACATTGTTTTGCCAAATGGAATGATAATGCATTTCTTTGCAATTAGTTCGAGACCATGACTAAGACACTATTTGTTGGTCTGCGTAAGACCCTCCTGGAGTATACTGACATCATTTGGAGATTCAATAAATGCACCCAGTTTGCAGTTATCCGCAAACCTTGTCAGCCACAACCCCTTAGTTTTGGCCTGAACCTCTGCAAAGTATATACCAAACAGTAGGGGCCCAGCAATGACCCTTGTGGTACCCCACTGGTGATAGGTCCACTGGTTGATGTGAAGTCACCCACCGGTTTGTGAGCCAGTTGGCAATCCATATTATAACAAAGGGGTGGTTTACATTCAGTTTGCTAAGTTTATCGGTACTCCTTGGAAGATGGGAGCACAGACTCCTTTTTTTAATTTATTAACATCAATAATACAATATGTCAGTTAAACCAAATACGCATAACATTTTTATACTTGATTCAATAACTAATGAACTACCTAAAGGGAAAATGCAAAAAAGTCTACAAGGGACAAAGGGGGAAAAAAACAATGAAATACATTAGGCGACTCAACTGTTTTTATACCATCGTGATGCACAGTCTGTGTAAATTTGACATTCTGTGTATATCTGCACTCTCGACTGCATTCCTGTAATCTAATACATATTGTATGTTGTATGCTTTAAATTTCTGGGGACCTTTCTCGTTGGGTCTCTGCTGAAAAGGGTCTCTACCCAGTCAGACTTCACTGTAAAGAAAATCTTAATAACTAACTGAATAACTAGGATACAGGAAAAGGAAGGTGGCCTAAAGACTCCCTTGTTCAACAGTACCAGGACTCTTACAGGAAATTAGGAATTATCTGGCAGAGTTGCTAAAAAATAAAGAGAAGTAGGCAGAGACAGAAGTAGCATCCTTGTATAAGTGAAGGTTAGCCTACCTTTGGAGCTATCAAGTGGGTACAGAATAACATAAGAAGCCCTTGCAAAGCACAGTGATGGCTAGGATCCTGGCATCCATGTCACTGATCCACAAGGGAAGAAGTGTGTCTAAAAAAATGGCCAACAGAGTTACATCAGAGCATCTACTGAACTGCAGCAATAGCAGTTACACCAAAATAATGAACACCAAACAAAGAAAACAAATATCATGCCACTGAATGGGCAGCCATCTTATTCTTTTATCTGAAGATGCCTGCAGTTCCCCTTATAGTACAGCTCTGAAGGCTACATAGTGCATTGTGTGCAATAACAAAAGGTACTTCTCTTACCATCAGGATGGTACCAGCCTGCAGTGAGATAGTAAGATTAGGAGATATGGGGGATTAGGGGACTTGCTCTCCTTTAAAAAACTTGAAATTCATGCATCATGCTGTTTCTTGTCTAGCAATTACTGTGGCATTTCTACTTTTGTTCTTTTGCAATTGGGATGCAATTTGTTTAAGTAGGGGAGGAGACCAAAAATGCAAAAGTATGATATTTTACAAGAATCAGATGGACAGCTATTGAAGTCTACAGCAAAACTGTCATGTCAAACATATCCAAAAAATCCCTTTGTGGATGTTTGATGGAAAATGTTAAGTCTAATACAAATAAATTGATGAAAGTGTGGGGGAAAACAGTACATCTTTCCTACAATAAATACTGTGCATTTCAAAATCTACAACCATGTTGCTGACCAAAAAAAGGAGACTTGTGTAATGTACAACTGTAACAGATCTTAAAAACTGTTCTCTTGCAGAAGGACAATTACAAAAATTGTGGGGCTCCTGCAGGTGCTACAACTGGTCTGTCAATCATGTGACTCTCTAAGACTAGTCGGCTCAGACACTGGTGTATTTTTTACTATATTACTGCAGTCCATTCATCACCACCATTCTTGTTTTTTATACTTATAAGACTGGTCCCTTCATATCAGTCCATTTTTTGCAGAAGTGTCTTTTCAGTATATAAAAAAAATAGATACATACATAAACATTAAGCAACCCAATGACGCCAACAAGGAAGCGAATGAGCACAGGGAATAAAGACGTAAATGTGATAAGCCAAAAAGAACAAATAAAATTGATTTTTACGAAGAGGTTCAGCAGAGCTTGTCCAACAGCTCTGGGTTTGACACAGCTTTGTATGTTAGGCAGAGATCACCTTTGAGTAGGCAATATGCAACGGAGTAAAGCTGGAGTTTTTTGAGACGGTCTGCATAGGGCATCTGTTTGAGGCAATCTGGTAATCCTCTTTGTGAGGTATTTCTGCGGTCTTTCCAGTTGTTGTAGATGTCTTGTGAGGTACATACCAAAAGGGGTGTTGTACTCTATAATGGGTATAATGAGTGATGAGTAGAGGGGAACAATGATCTTTTTTTCCTTAATGAGAAACCTTTTGTGATGAGGTGTGCCATGTAGAAGGATTTCCTGACTGCTGTGGTGATGTGATTATCAAAGGAGAGACTACTGTCCACTTGTGTCCCAAGATCTCTTATCATGCTTTCAGTGTTAAGTAGACTACCGCCTATGTGGCAGTTCATGGGTACAGAGTTTTTGCCAAAAGGGGTGACAATGCACTTTTTTGGCATTGAACTTGAGGCCATGGCTTGGACACCAGGCATCTGTCTCAGTGAGGCCTTTTTGTAGGATATCCATATCATTAGGAGTTTTGATTATGGCTCCTAGATTGCAGCCATCTGTGAACTTTGTAAGCCAAAGACATTCTGCGGTAGCCTGTACTTCAGAGAAGTAGATACCAAACATGAGAGGACCCAGGACTTAACCCTGTGGTACTTCACGTGTCATTGGTCTGAAGTTGGATTTAGAGTCTGCTACTTTCGCAGTGTGGGTTCTGTCAGTGAGCCAGTTGGCAACCCATCTTGTAACATAGGGATTTATACCTAGTTTAGTGAGTTTATCTATAATTTCAGAGTAGGGGATGGTGTCGAAAGCCTTGGAGAGATCTAGATAGGCTGTGTGAACCACCTTACCCTCATCTATGGCTTTGGTGACCACTTAAAAGAAGTCTATCAGGTTTAGGAGAAATGATCTGCTTTTTACAAACCTGAACTGGCTAGAGTCCAGAGTTTGGAGATTACCAATATCATTGTTTATACGTTCCATGATGATACATTCCATAGCCTTGCAGACCTGACTTGTCAGGCTAATGGGGCGGTAGCTCCTGGGGTCCTAGGTGGCTCCCCCTTTGTGGAGTGGGATAACCGTTGATGTGCACTATTCAGTGGGCACAAAGCCTGAGGTGAGGCTATGATTGAAAACGGTACTTAGGTGAGGTGCCAGTTCATTCTGTAATTCATGTAGAATGCAGCCTGGAATGTTGTCAAGTCCCATGGATGCTGTGTTTTCGGCTTTGAAGACTGTGTTTTTTACTTGTGCAGCCATGATTACAAGAACTTTGCATTCTTCCAGTATAGAGATGAGCCCTTTAGGGGGTGAGAGAGGGGTAAAGTTAACACTGAACCTATCTTCCAGGATGTTGACAATATTAGTTGGTTCTGTATATTTAGTGTCATTGTGCTGTAACTCAGAGCAGATCTGAGTGTTGCCATTGAGATTCTTGACATAGCTATAGAATGCTTTGTGGTTGTCTTTAGAATCAGTGGTAATTTTGTTTTCATAACTGGCTTTGGAGGATTTTATGAGGGATCTCAGCTTCTTACTGAGGCTGACCAGGTAGTTTCTACAATCATGGGATTTTACTCTTTTTTGCAACAGTTTCTTTCTTCTGTTGTAGAGTTTGCTTATGGCAGGGGATCACCAAATTGACTTCCTTTTATGGAGGATAGCATCTTGGTTCTGTTGGAGATTGCATGATCCATGCACTCATGTAAGTGCTTATAAAGTGCATTTGTATAGAATTCAGCAGTCGTACCTCTATTGCCTGTCAGCATGGGTGTCATGAAGTTTGCCACTTCTGTCTTAAGAAGCATGAAGTTGGTTTTGGAGAAATTTTGTACGGTGGTTTCCCTAATGGGAGGTGGGGGTGGGATGCGGATGTCTAGGGTGATTAGCTTGTGGTTGGATCTGACCAATGAGGAATTGACCTCTGATGTGGAACACCGGTTGCCCATGTTGATAATGACCAGGTCAAGGATATAAGTTCATGCAAGGAGTTGGAATTTATGAATTCCAGAAAATGCTGAGTAAAAGAGTTGGTACATGAATAATTTTCCCAGTTATTGGGGGATAGTTGAAATCACCCATTATTAGGGTGTTAGGTTGTACCCTAATATTTCCAGTGTATCAAGAAATGCTTAGTCAACACAACTCAAATGCATGGATCTTGCCATACCCAATAAAACCAAGACGCTCTCCTCAAAAAAAAGGAAGCCAGTCTGGTGGTCCCCTGCCATAAACAAACTCTACAACAGAAAGAGGAAACTGATGCAGAATAAGGTGAAGTGTCAAGATTAGAAAAACAACCTTATCAGCCTCAACAAAAGGTTGAGATCCCTCATCAATCCTCTAAAGCTAGCAATGAAAACAGCATTGCACCAGATAGTAAAGACAACCACAAGGCCTTCTATAGTTATGTAAAGAATTTCAATGGCAATACCCAGATTTGGTCTGAGCTACTGCACAATGGTTCCTCCTATACCGAGCCAACAGATATTGCCATTATACTACCCAACACATTCAGTGCCAACTTTACCCCTCTCTCCCACCTAAATGACTAATCACAATACCATTAGCTTGCCAGGCACCTAGTATTACTGCTGCACAGGTTAAAACAGCACTGTTCAAGGCCAATAATACAGCTTCTATGAGACCTGGCAATATCCCCGACTGTCTTCTACATTAACTACAGAGTGAACTGGCACCTCACCTGTGTGCCCTGTTCAATCACAGCCTCACCTCAGGCTTTGTCCCTACTGAATGGCACACTGCTACAGTTATCCAGTTCCACAAGGGAGGAGTGACTACAGACCCCAGGAACTATTGCTCCATTAGCCTGACGAGCAAAGCTATGGAACGTATCATCATGGACCTAATAAACAAGGATATAGGGAATCTCCAAACTCTGAATCCTACACAGTTTGGTTTTGTGAAGGGTAGATCATGCCTGCTCAACTTGGTCGACTTCTTTGAGTCAGTCGCCAGAGATGTGGATGAAGGCAAGGTGGTTTATACAGTCTACCTTGATCTGGACAAGGCCTTTGATATCATTCCCCACTCAGGAAACATAGAAAAACTCACTAAGCTAGGCATCAACCCCTATATCACTAGCTGGGTTGCAAATTGGCTCACAGAAAGAACCCACAATGTGAAAGTAGCTGACTCCAAGTCAGACTGTCTACCAGTCACAGGTGGAGTCTCACAGGGTTCAGTCCTGGGTCCTCTTCTGTTTGGTGTCTACTTCTCTGACATCCAGGCCAGCACAAAGGGACTCTGGTTGACAAAGTTTACAGACAATTGCAAGTTGGGAGCTATTATTAACTCCCCACGTGATGTTGACATCCTACAGAAAGACCTCACTGAGACCAACGACTGGTGTCAAAACCATGGCCTTAAGCTCAATGCCAAAAAATGTGTCATCATCCTCTTTGGGAAAAACCTAGTTCCCCTTGAATTACCACATCAATGTTAGTCCACTGAACACAGAAGGCGTTATAAGAGATCTAGGAACACAGGTTGACAGCAATCTCTCTTTTGACCACCACATTTTTCTACTGTGGTCAGAAAATCCTTCTATGTGGCACATCTCATTACTAAGGGTTTTGCATCCAGGATGAAAGAGGTCATGGTCTCCCTCTACTCTTCCCTCATTAGGCCAATCATTGAGTACAATGCCCCATTTGGCATGTACCTCACCTGACACCTGCAACAACTGGAGATGCCACAAAAGTACCTCACAAAGAGGATCCTAGGCCTCAAACACTTGTCCTATATGGACAGACTCAAAAAACTCCAACTATTCTCTGTCTCATATCGCCTACTTAGAGGCTATCTCTGCTTGACTTACAAAGCCATGTCTGACCCAGCTCTGTTAGAAATGCTACATTTAAAGAAATCCCAATCCCTCCGCACCACATGCTCCAGAGACCTCAACCTCATTGCCACAATCAACAGAACATGCTGGAGGGACAGGTTCATAACACATAGACTGCCCATGCTATGGAATAGACTTCCCATACATGTCAAGCAGAGCACCTGACTGGCCCTCTTCAAGAGAAATCTTGATGAGTGGATGGGAAATGGAAAATGTATCTCGGGGATCACTCCAGTGGCTCTACTCGACAGAGGCACTAGTAACTACAGTCAGGTGGCATGATGCCAGGGTAATCCTATGGGCTAGGCTTGTAAAGGCTCCAGGGCCATTAGCCTAGTACACACCTATGAACCTATTAACCTGTGTATCACCTAGTGTGATGTTGCTGCAGATGACCATTCGATTTTGGTTGTTTTCTGTTGGCAATCTGTGGTAAAGAGCATCCAGGATGTTTTTGAGATGAACCTCATACAGGCACAGGAAAGTTTGCCAATTCAACACAAGTATTGGTCAAAGTTGAGAGTAAAACCCTGTACCTGGTAATAGGTCAATAAAGGCCATAACCATTACACTAATGCAACATTAGTACTGCCCTCCATACCTTCCTGAGAAGACTGCACCCTTGCTTTCACTTACAGTTTGTATCAACTTGAAGACCACTAAACCCCAAGGAAGATATATTCCCCCTGCACTATCGTCTAAAGTTGGGAAATGCTGTCTGTACAATTTAACAGTTTCTGCCCAGCAGTAATTACCTGCAGTCTACTTAGACTGGAAAATGCTACTTTAAAATCAGAATATGGAGCTCACACACTGAGAATGTCTAATCCAGGGGTAGCTTATGGTAACAGCTATTGGGCTGCCATCTCTTCAAAAAAAAAAAAAAAAAAAAAAACAGGTATTTTTAATTTACTTTTTTTATTTTTCATCTGTTGTACAATAGTAGCTTTAGTTTTATCATTACTGTTATAGTTACTGCTATAGAGATTAGAACTCCATGCATGTGCTGAGTTCTGAGACCTTCCATGGTAAGTGAAAAGAAATCTGCTTACTTCACTTGCAGGTCTGGCACTAAATCTACTCCACACTCAGAATAAGGCCCTCATTCAATACAGGTATCCAGCTTTCTGCAAAAGACTGAATCATCACAGAAATACTCATGGAATACTGTCTGAAGCAGTGAGTAGCCATTTATATAATCTCAGACAGCGTCAGGTTACTTGCTTACACTGTTGTATCCTGAGATTGAATGTGAAATATATGTAAGTAATGGATTATTGCTTAAATATGAATGTGGTAGCATTTTTTAAATAGGCCCTACATGCACAACTTACCTACTATGTTGGAAGGTAAATATTTTATTATAAATGAGTGGGTCTAACGGGGAGGCATACAAATTCTGAATGTCTCCAATTTAGCCTTACACCAACATTATAAGGTAAATTCATGCCAGACTATACCTCCATAGCTCATCCAAATTATTCACAGCTTCTTAGCATGTCTGCTCCACCCCACAAAGTAAGTCCTAAGTACTCAAAGCACTAACTCCATGGGCCCCGACAATATGCCAGGTTGTTTTTCTGTCACCACCTAGTACTGACTGATTGACTGTCCTTATTACATTTCTGTCTCAGATTCTCCACTGGATTTGCTCTTGAAGCATAAAGAACTGCTATAGCCATACAGCCCATGAAGGTTTGTAGGGGAATGGAGAACATCATTATAGATCTCATTAGTAAGGAAATTGACAGTTTTCAAACTCTGAATCCTAACACGTTTGGGATTGTTAATGGCAGATCCTGCCTCTTAGAACCAGTGGACTTTGTTGGACATGGCACAAAGGCATTAGACTCAGGTAAATTAGTTTACACAGCATATCTGGACTTGGCCAAAGTCTTTGATGCCATTCCACACACAAACACCATTGTTAAGCCAATCCAGTTAAATAGGGAAGTTACCCAATGGGTAGCAAACTGATCATCAACAGAAGCCTGTCTGATTGCTGGCATTTATCCTCCCTCGTCCCCATTATTTTAGTCTTGTTTCCAATTTTTGAGCAAAATGTTGAGAGCTGTTTCTACACATCCTGTCTTGTGCATGTCTCTGAGCACACCACTCTCTGTAGTTATTATTAAATGCTAGACAGCTGGCTTTGAACAACTAGAAAGCTGATTGGCAACACTGAAAGAAACAGAAGGCTGAAAAAATGAAAAGACGCAGCATGAAAATTCTGATCTCATCAACTGGTATCACCGGACAAACAAAATGCCATAACTGGTGTCATTTAATAAACAAACATTCAATCCTGCTATGTTAAATTAATTTTAAACATTTAATATCATCAAATGTTATGACCTCACAAAGAAGTACAGTACAGATTTGTGGTAAAATACCACAAAAAACCTCCATCCAGTTCTGTTAAGATATCACAGTTAGTGGTCACATTGTATTACACAAGGAATCTTCCATCAAATAACAGTAAAGAATGAATATGAATATAAACATATTAAAAATTCCCAGTCCTCAAATACACACATATTTACTCTTTGATGTCTGAATCCTATTTGTCAGAAACAAATCTTTTCTTTCCTTTTCAGTATTAAAAATAACTTTGATATTTCTTTTTTATTTTCACACTAAATTTTTAGTGTATTATATGTGAATCTTTATCTCAAGAAAGTTACAATTGCCATTGCAAAATTCTGTCTGAAAATGTCATTTTAAATTCAGCTTAGGAAACAGCCTTTTTTGATAGAACTGTACAATGGCAGAAGGTAGTTCTTAACATGAGGGCTTTAAGATGGTATGTTAATAATGTAGCTTAAAATGACAAGAGGCCCATAGTACTTTCTAACACATTGTCATCAAAGGTTGTTGCTGAAAATGAACACTGACACCAACCCAATGCACCTACCATTAATCAATCAATTAGTCAATCAATCAATCAACCAAAGTTATCAGTCTTTTTGAAATGATTCTTATAAAACAAAAATAAATAATGTAATAAGACTATTTTTTCATTCAGATGTAACTAAACTAAAAAAAAATAAACTAAACAACTAATTTAAAATATGGTCCTTTGATAGGAGGGTGATGCAGTTTATCAAACATGATAAATTGCAGTCACAAAGCTTTGATCATTCATCCGTTCATGAAACATGAAAAATGAAATCTTTGAAAGAGTTTTTGTTGTAGTGTGTTATCCTGTCCTTACCCACACTAATTTTATACACCATCTGTGAGACTGCTTTACTTCTGGGAAAGGAGAACTGTCAATCATACAATAATCTGCGTCGGTGTACAGATTACAACCATACAAGGTTAGTGGCAATAGTTATTAGAGATGGTCAGTACTGCGGCACAGTTCTAACTGACACCTCAAAAATACATTGGCATATGTAAATGTCAACCCCATTTATCCCAAGTCGACACAGGGAGGCAAATGCAATCAATTTATTAATTACCATTAGTAAGTGTAACTTGTCACCAAGACACTGTAATGTATTCAAACTTCTTTCATCAATATTGGCAAACCAGCGACTGTATTTACCACCAACAGGACAGTTGAGGGCCAGGTTCCATGTCCAAATACCCCCCAAACAAGCTCATCCAGCCAAAGGACCCAGTGGTGCCCCAGGCCAGATTTACTGTGCAGAATATTGTACCCCTCCCTCAGCCTTAAAACATAACAACCAATTGCACAGTAAAGCAGGGAGACTACACTGCAATCATCTCTTCCCCTGAACAAATAACGGTTGTCTGTTATTTCTGCCAAAAATGGCACTAGCTGATGCCAACCTAGTGGCAACCCTTTTTATTCAGTGACATGGCCACCTGATGAGGGTCATAACAAAACACTTCATGAACAAAGTCTATTTGTCCCAAGCAAGTTCTCCAATAACACACTCCACAGAGGGAGGTAAATGTGACCTGACAGAGGTTTGAAGGGTCTTTTATGGTTAAAATGTTCTGAAATGGGCAGTTTTGGCATTATTGGTTCATACATTTTGTTTCATTGCTTACTGAAAAACTGTTTAGAACTATAAATTTAAAACAGACCCTTAACAAGTGTTGCTGTATTATACAAGGAATATAATTTAATACAATCATGAAGGGTAATCAAAGAATACATGCATATGTGCATGGTCCTAAAAATGTGTGCAAGGGGCCTATGGTTTGAAAACAACCCAAGGTAAACTTAATCCACCACTAGCCAGATGTATTTTCTTTGAATGTGGGTTTCAATGCTGTTTCAATGAATGTGAGTTTCAAGGGCAGAGAAGTTTACTGTTAATTCAAATGCTATTTTCATTGCGGGAATATATTATTTTGTTTAGCAAATGTCTATCAGTGTCTGTGCTATAGAATTTGAAATAAAACTTTGAAATTAAATCCAAATATCTGTAATAATTGTAGAAATAAAGAAGAAACTAGTATGTGCACTGACAGCTTTGAACACTGTTTATGGTAACTGTGGAGAAATTGCCAAGTAATGGGAAACTAAGCTGCGTGTGTGTGTGTATGTGTGTGTGTGTGTGTGTGTGGGGGGGGGGGGGGGGGTACAATCCATTAAGTTGCCTGAGGCCCCATTTGACCATGATCTGTACCTTCTCAATTCTAGTGTTACCAACTGATAGTATTTTAAGTCACAGTAGTCTGCTGGGTTGGAAAAGAAAGCACCATTACCTTAGTTTTGTTTGGATTTAGGAGTACTTTAGATCACTAAAGCAATTTTTCATATTTTGTAAAGGACTGCTATAGGTTATTTTTTAGCTGTTTGACTGAAGCGCTTGGACATATTAGTGTTTAATCATAGTATATTGGATTAAGTTTGCTTTCAGAGGCACTATGCATTTAATTTCTAAAGATATTAAAGACAAATGGTCCTAATTTAGTACCTTGCTGCATAATAAAGAACCTTGTGGCACACCTAATGTTATATGAGTTGCCAGTTTATCTATCCAGCATACATACTGTGTTTGGTGTCCAGGGTAATTGTTAAATCAACTGACTGTACTATTTGTGAGGCCCAGATCCTTGAGCCTAGATAATAATATGGGATAGAAAACTGTATCAACTGATTTGGATATATCTAGAAAAAGAGGTGCAGCCATTTCATGTTCATCTACATCTTTCATGAACATAGTCTCTGAAAGTTAGTAATGCAGTTCCTGTGCTGCGGTCTTGTTTAAATCTATGCTATGCTGAGGAAAGTAATTTTGTCTATAATAGGCAGTTGATCACATGTAGGTGAACACATTTTTCAGGTATTTTAGATACAGGGGATAAGATGGCAATAAACATGTACTTTACCAACTCAGGACATTTGCACCTTTATGTAAAGGAACAGCACTGGATTGTTTCTATATTGTGTGATTATAGTTTATGCAATATAATCTGCATCTATTTTGAGATATTTTATTGGAAGGTCATCTGCTGCAAGAGAGGTAAACCTAAGTTTTTGATTAAGTGTTTTTTTATATATAATAAAAATAAAAATAATAACAAAAACCTTCTTGACAATAATGGGACCAATAATTTAACTAGGCAAGAAATTACATTGCTCTGTGATATTTTGGAGAATGATGAAATCAGGATTATGAAATCGGATAAGGGGGGAGGAATTGTTATCATGGATGTATGTGATTACAATAGTAAAATGACTGACTTATTGTACAGTGACACATACACAGAGGTTTCCAAAAATGAGCTGAATATAACCTACAGGCACATAGATTTAGACATTGAACAACTTTTACTCAATGAGCAAATTACTGTAGAAACTTCTAGATTTTTTGGAAACTAAGCATCCCAAGATTCCTACCATTTTTGGAATCCCTAAAGTACATAAGAGTATCTCTGACCCCCCTCTTACGACTGATTGTCGATGCAAAAGCTTCTAAAACCTTCAGTTTGGCTAAATATATTGACAACACTGTTAAGCACACCCTCAATAAAAGAGACCTGGTGATCAAGGACTCCTGGGACTTTCTGTCTAAAGTTAAGAACAGTATGTACCATGAGGACTTGATCTTGGTCACCACTGACATCTGTGATCTCTTCTCAGTAATACCCCATGATGTTGGACTAGAATGGTTCTATGACTATTTAAGCTTAAACAGTACATTGAACCATGACACTATCCTTACTATCAGGTCCTGTATGGAAATGGTTCTGGACAACAATTTTATCACTTTTGAGGGGCATTTATTCAAGCAGGTGCAGGGGGTGGCAATGGGCAGATGTTGCGCACTGTCATTTGCTACATTGTATTAGCACAGTGGGAAAACCTCTACGTAGTGAACTCTGAATTCAAGGACATGTGGGTACTATATGGACGGTACCTGGATGATATGGTCTTTTTTTGGCATGGGAGCAAAGATGACCTGAATAGGTTCTTCGTTTACATGAACAACACAACCAACTTTTTAAAATTTACCATGACCAAGGACCTTGACACCTTGAATTATCTGGATGTTACTATTAAGAAATATCATTTTAAGGGTAGGTTTACTTCGCACCTTTATAGAAGACCTACCTATTCTAACTCTTTGTTGCATTTTGAGAGCTGCCACCCTCTGCATCAGAAAAAATCCCTTGGCAAGGGTCAATATGTGAGATTAGCCAGAATGGTGTCTGACCAGGATGATTTTGTTAAAGAATGTGATGTCCTAATGGGAATGTTGCAGAAAAGAGGTTACACCTTTAACTTTGTCAGTGACATAGCTGAAGAAGTCAAATCAAAAAAAGCTGGGGGTATTTATTCTACACTCTTGGAGAAGCCTGAAGGTTTGAATAGAACCTCTGGTTTGGTCAAAACTGACAGTTTTACTAGGGCATGTGTCCTGCCCTTCACTAGGGATTTTTTTAACATTAGAAACATCATTTATGATTTTTGGACCATTTTTTTTTGGATGAGAAGATCAGCAAAAGGTTGGGGGAAAAACCTCTTGTGGTTTACAAAAAGGGCACCTCCTTGAAAGGCCTGGTGGAGAGGAAAAAGTTAAAGGCAGGCCTAGGTGAAACTTTTAAATGTGGGAGGTGTGGACAATGCCCCTATATATTGGACACTGCTTCCATTAGAGTCAGGAACTATGGTAAAATTACTACTAATAAGTAGTGTTATTGTTACACCAAGCGAGTGGTATATATTGCAACCTATATGGCATGTGAGGGGTACTATGTGGGGAAGACAATCAGAGCCCTCAGACAAAGAATATATCAACACAACTATGATATACTAAAAAACAAAGAAACCAATGCTTAATTTAAGCATATAAAGGTACACCCGACACATTATTTTAAATTTTTTGTACTTGAACAAGTAGACCTGAGTCCACGAGGGGGGCCTGATGATGACTTCCTTGAATATTTAGAGCTCAAGTGGCAGATCAAATTAAATGCATGTCAACCACCTGGGCTCAATGACAAGTTATCCATTCGTTCTGTATTAAAACTAAAATCAGCTTTTTTATGTGATTTTATTCAAGAACTGTCTTTTAAATCATGCTTCAATACATAATATATTAATGTCTATGTGGTTGGTAGGTGGCAATTGGTGTGTTGTAGTGGGCAGTTACTGCGATTATGTGTTACTGTCTTTTTAAACTGCTTAATTATTTTACAGGAAATGATGTTTGCTTTGTTAACCAATGGCTGTAAGGGTTAGGGTATTTAAATATGGCATTTTTTATTTGTTCTAGTTCTGATGAAGTCTTGTGATTTTGAAGAAAGCGCTTAACTTTTTTCAATAAATCTTTTGGATTTAGTGCTGCAGTGTTCCTTTGGTGATCCTCTTCATATATTTTTTACTTGTTTTTGGTGTTCGTTATTTCTGAGTCTGTTTTTTTTTTATATTGGTAGGAGTTGTAATAAGTGAGAAGGTAGTAGTGACACTATATATATATCACTTACTGTTATATTAAGCATGCAGCATGTATTAAACGATCTGGCAGCTTTTATGTAGAATGAATTACATTTGTCTAATATTTTATAGTTAGTTTCATCTGTGAAAGGGCAGGGTTGTGATTATTTAGTTAAACAAGTCCAAGCCAATTTCAACGAAAGGCACTTCAACAATGGCAAACCACAGTGGGTCTTTATCCATAAATTCACAATCTTTGAGTACACTGAAGACTAACAAAGGAGCTGACCTGGACACCCTAAGGAATATAAACCTGCTGGCCAACTTGAGAGTTGTTGATTATAGAACTTGATGTCAAAACAACCTAGGGATGATTGTCAACCAAATGACAGTAGTAATGGGAAGAAGTCTCTTGAGTGAGGACAAATGGTGAAAATGCTTCTTTGGAACCAAACACAGCTTATTGCTTCCAGGATGAAGTACCAAAATTATACACTGTCCAATCTGGTGCAGAACCTCATCTACTATGATGTTATGGTGCTCTAAAAGTAGGACAGGAAAACCTTTCCACAATACCTCAAAAAAGGTTTGATCTAAGCCCATATTGCTGCCATTCAGATGCACCACTGCCCTGGAGGGAGGACAACTGATGAAAGAGCACCCCAAAGCCACCTCTGAAAAAAAAAACATCAGTAAACAACAAATACACAAACTAAATTAAGTAACTCAAAAAGGCTGCAGATGAGCATCTTCGTATTACTTGAATAACTTAAACTGGCTGTACCTCCCTGGCAGGAACAGATGTCCTGCCAATGTGGAGAGAATGGGGGAGGGGGTAGTCAGCCAAAGGCAATTTGTGGTTAATCATAGATCTTCTTAGCATATTGTCCAACACTTTAAGTTTAATAGGCTGCCTACCTGGGAGCTGAAACTCATGGTTCACATCCACAAAAAATGAGAACAAACTATGGAGACTAGCTATTCTTTCAATGGAGCAATAACTGGCAAGGTAACTTGTCAAAAAACACTTCATGCTCTTTGCCAAGTTGATTGGTCTTGTATCTTTGAGCAAAGATACGACCAAGCCCTGAGTAATCAGCATATCGTTATAGGTTAGGACCATTAGAAGCTCCCAAACCTGGAAGCCCCCCCAACACATATAGGTGACAAATAGTCAGTCCACATGACATATGTGTGATAATTATACAATAAGCATTGCACACCGTGCAAAATGGAACATAAACTCTTAGCAGTAGGTCTTCTGGAATCAGTGGATACCCCTTTCAGCTCTTCACAGTCTTTAACAGCCTACCAATAATCCATGACCTAGAAAAATTAGGTAGGTCAGTAATCCTGAAAAATGTACTGATTGCTGCCAAATGAATATGAATATGAATATGAATGGTGCTAACAGCCTCAGTGTTCATGCATCTAAAGAATGCATAGTGGAGCAAATTTGTTTGGGGAGGGAGTAATGTGGATCTTAAAACTATGACCCAACAGGAAAGTACAGTTGTGTACACTTACCATAAATGTAGATATTCGAGTGCATTCACTGTTGCAGTCATTGCATTTGGGTAATCGGCTGGCAGGTTGCCCTCAGTCAGCCTGAATAACAAAGTCTTGGGTCCTGTGTCAGTTGCTGTCTCCACTTCCATGACATCAGGCCATCAGGGGGTATAAAACATGCAGCCAACACCATTTTATTCAGTTTTTCTTGCCCCAGATGGCAGGTGCCCCCCAAAATGGGGAGCAAAAATACATATATATATATATGTATATATATATATATATATATACATATATATATATATATATACATATATATATATATATAAATGCACTTTTAGAAACATAAACTTTACTTTCAACTAAAAGCAAATACACCCCAAAGGCTTTTGAGTATAGTGAAGAAAAGAAAAAAAGTATAGAAAGGGGGGTGGCGGGTGGGTAACCTGGACTGCAACAGTGAATACACTCGAACATCTACATTTATGGTAAGTGCACACAACTGTACTATGTTCTTTGTGTTTCACTGTCGCAGTCATTACATTTGGGTAGAATCCCAAAGCTATGGATGGGAGGATGGAACTAAACTGCATTAGGAGCAGCTATAAGGCCCTGCAGGACTGCAGTGGCAAAGCCTGCCCTGGATTTGGAGAAAAGAGGTACATGATAATGCTTTGTGAAGGTATGAACAGAGCTCCAAGTAGCAACTTCTAGAATGTCTTTGGTTGGGACCCCACTGAGAAAAGTTGCTGAAGCAGAGGCAGCCCTGGTGGGATGTGATCTGATCCCCTTGGGCACAGGTTTACCATGGTGTAAATAGCAGAAACGAATGCAGTGGTTTATCCATTTAGAAATAGTCTGCTTTGATATAGCCTTCCCCTCTGATCCTGCAGCAAATGCTACCTGTAGTTGCTCAGACTTTCTTAGAGATTTGGTCCTATTTAAGTAGAATCTTAGTTGTCTGTGTACATCCAGTGAATGCAGAATCTGCTCCCCCTTGTTCTGCAGATTTGGGTAAAATGTTGGCAGGTGAATGGTCTGGTTAAGAGCCACACTGGATACCACCTGAGGCCTAAAAGAAGGATTGGTCCTGAGGGACACCCTGTCCGGGTAAAATATAATAAAAGGCTCCACTGCCATGAGAGCCTGTAGTTCTGAAACCTTTCTTGCTGAAGTGACTGCCAAAAGAAAAGCTGTTTTCCAAGATAGAAATTTTATACCCGCAGTAGCTGCTGGTTCAAAAGGAGGCAGTGTGAGTTTTTCCAGCACAAAATTGAGGTCTCATGCAGGAGTTGGTGCTCTTCTGGGAGGCCTTAAATTTTTGGCCCCTCTAAGACACTGTTTGAGCAGTGGACGAGAAAAAAGGGGAGGCTCTGTGTTGTAATGAGCCAAGATAGCGGAGGCATGGATTTTTATTGAAGAAAAAGATAGGCCCTTGTCAAGCATCTCAGTCAAATATTGTAAAATCTGAGGAATATTGGGCTTTGCTGTGTCTATTCCTTGTGCTTGGTTCCAAGCACAGAATCTCACATTTATCAGCATAAGATTTTCTAGTACTAAGCCTTCTGGCTTCCAAAATGACATCCATTACAGATTTACTGAGAGGTGTTTGAATAATTAGTTGATTAGCCATTCTGCAAGATTCAGAGTTTGGAGATGAGTGTGCAGAGTTTGATGGTTCTGCTGAGACAGTAGATGAGGTATTTGAGGCAAGTACCATGGATGAAGGTGAGACATATGGAATTAGTAGAATGCAGGATGCCATGAACCCCAAAGTCTGCAGAATTTGTCTTGCAAATAACTGGGTTTTTGTTGCCATTTGTTTGAAGTATGTTGTCAGTTGCCTTTGTTTGTCTGGCGTGAGGTAAGCCATATGGACAGTTTTATTCAAGCTTGCACCCAGGAATGTAATTATTTGAGAGGGTACCAGTTGTGATTTCTTTTCATTTATGGTGTATCCTAAGCATGCTAGAAGCTTTTTTACAAACGCCAGATGTTGAAGAAGAGTGTCCTTGTCCTCTGCTTGAATGACACAATCGTCCAGATAAGGATAAATTTGTATGCTTCTTTGTCTGCAGAATGCAATTACTGGTGCCAGGCACTTTGTAAAAACCCTGGGCGCAGTAGATAAGCCAAAGGGCAGTGCAGAGAATTGGTAATGCAAATAGCCTGCTTTGAAGCGGAGGTATCTTCTGCAGAATTCCCTTATTGGGATATGCAGGTATGCCTCTTTTAAGTCTAGAGTTACTAACCAAGCATTCCTGCCTAGCATAGGCAGTAGCTGTTGTAAAGTCAGCATCTTGAATTTTGGAATGTCCAGGAATGTTTCAGAATCGATAAGTCCAGTATTGGATGCCAAGAATTGCCTTTTCTGGGTACCAGGAAAAGTCTTGAATAAAAACCTTGTCCTTTTTCCTTTTCTGGTACCAGTTGAATAGCCCCCATATTCATGAGGTACATGACTTGTTTCTGGGCCTCTGCCCACTGGTTTTATGGCAGATCCGGCCATCCGTTTAGAATTGGCAAAGTATGGAAATGAAATCTGTACCCCTGGGATACTATGTTTAATACCCACTTGTCCTGGGTAATTAACTGCCAATTTAGAGCATGAAGTGCTAGTTTTCCCCCCAAGGGGGCTGCCAAAAGATAAGTGCTTGGTGCTGGTAGAGGAAAGTCATTAACACTGCTTACTGTAGGGTTGTGCTTTGTTTCCTCCAGATTTGGAGATGGAGGCACCCCATTGCTTTGATCTGTAAGAACCCTGTGATTGGTATCTGGGGCCTTTTGAGCACATGGATTTGCCCTGAGTGGCTCTGTCGGACACAAGAAAGGACCAATTTCTAGTAGGCCAGTGCTTACTGAACCTGGGTGGCTGCACTTGCAAGAAATCTTTTACAGTTTGCATAGATTTAGCTTTGTCTTCCATTTTCTTTAAAACCTCTTCTGCCTTAATAGCAGAGTATCATGCTGCAAAGGTGCATCCAACAATTTAGCATTAACATGATCTGGCAGATTTTGCTCCTTGAGCCAGGCATACCTTCTAATCACAGATCCAGTAACTGTGGCCCTACAAGAGGCCTCCAAGGAATCAAAACCACATTGCAAAGTATGCTTTCCAACCTGTTCTGCTGAATGCAGTAATTCCTGTAACTCTTTATTTTCCACACAATCAGAAATCAACATCATTTTCCGTTTCGGTAAGCCCATAACATGCTGTTGATATTTAAGCATATGAAACTGGCAGTTTAAAGCCCTGATTGCCAAGGTTGCAGACGTATAGATCTTCTTACCCCATCTATCCAGTGCCCTGGAATCTCTATCAGAAGGGTAGGATTTTTGGCTGCAGAGGCCTTTACACCCTTGGGACCCTGAGAAATGGTCTCAGGATCAGCAGCAGGATTTTTGAAAAGAAATTTGTGGGAGTCAGGATCCCTGTAATATCTGTCTGGCTTACTAGGAACCGGAGGCAGGGAATCAGGAGCCATGTTTGATTCTGAAAACACATCATCAACAATATCTAATACAGAAGGTATTGCCAAAGGCATATGCTGAGGAAGGAGGAGGAAATCCCTAAGCCTCTTTTTTGATTCAGAGAAGTCCTGACTCTCCCAGTGAAAACGTTCCCTTAAAGTATGCAAAGTCTCTCCAAAAGAGTAATCCTCAAGAGGAGATGCAGATGGGATGGATTCCTCTGCATCAGAATCCTCATAGGGTGGAATAGAAAATTCCTGATCAGAAGAGGAATCAGAAGAAATGGAAACCTGATCTGAAGATTCATAATGTGTGCCTTGCCTAGGCCTCTTAGCAGTGGGGGGGGTTGGGAACCCCTGATCAAGGTAATTAAATCTTCAGCCATTTTGATCATCTGTGTTTTAGGCATAGGGGCCTGAGCACATGGCTCATGTGTCGGTGTTTTACACATAAAAATTGTTTTCACCTCGTTTGTGTTGCTAGCATTGGTTTAATATAAAAATGTTGAGGCCTGACAACACCTTCAAAAGCCGGTGCCTGCTCAGCAGCTCCAGACCCATCCAAGGGAGAGACATCCGTGGGTTCAATACTCTGAGAATCCTGCAGCATACCGGACTCCGAATGTGTCTCAGTAGAGGCCTACGACTTAAAAGTAGCAGGTATCAGGGACTGCGAAAGCACCTCACTGAGTACCGGCGACTGGCTTAGGAAAAGCTTCGTCGTCTGTTTTGGACCTCGACGGTCTGTCTCTGTCTTTTTCTTTGCATTGTTTATGAACTCCGGTAGTTGGATTGCTAACCGATGACATTTCGGGATAATTAAATCTTGAACCAAAATATACAGAAGCAAAAATATACTGGCGCTTAATAGTGCGTTGGTTAAATCTAGCACAAAACCAACAGCAAGGCACATTGCGATCAGGGCCTAGGCAAGGAATACAGTACAAATTAAAATCCTTATGAGGTGTTGCTTCCCACAAGTAATGCAATTATTAACTTTTACTGACATCGGTAAGGATCAAGAAAAAGTTTCCCCAATGGGGTACTCTTTAGTTTGAAGACTTCGGTTCTGAAACTAGAATACGAAAATTTCAGGAGTCGACAGACCGGCACTTGCGAACTGCTTCTGCTTCAGGCACCACGCGGCAAGAAAGACTGAATAAAATGGAATCGGCTGCATGTTTTATACCCCTGACGACCTGACGTCATGGAAGAGGAGACAGCAACTGACGCAGGACCCAAGACTTTGTTATTCAGGCCGACTGAGGGCAACCTGCCAGCAGATTACCCAAATGTAATGACTGCAACAGTGAAACACGAAGAACATCAGAAGGATCAAGACTTCTTTACATAATACAGAAAAAAGAAGTTATGTACTCACCATAACGTTCCATCTGAGTAGCTGGACTTCATTTGTCATCAACCTGTGGGTATTCGGATCCGGATAGGATCCAAGACGGCACCTTCACCAGCATCTGATCCGAGCTCCAAGCTCCTCCCCTTACCCATAATAACCCTCCATCTCCTTCCTTCCCTCAGATCGAGTTTGCTACACCATACACATAAACCTGATCAGATATACCTTACTAACAATGATGAACAGGAGAGGTGCATAGGCAGTCTCTCCTGCCTACCAAAATAAGAACATAATGAGAAGGTCAGGGGGAAGGACGGAGGGACAAATGATGACAAATTAAGTCCAGCTACTCAGACAGAACATTATGGTAAGTACTTAACTTCTTTATCTGAAGTAGTTTCCTTCATTTGATCATCAACCTGTGGGACAGAGTGCCCAGCTACCAAACTCTTGGGTGGCCCTCATGGGAGGATATTCCGGAGCACCGCAGAGCCAAAGGATGCTCTCTCTCCCCCTAGATATCATGTCCAGTTTATAGTGAGAAATGAAGATGTGAGATGAGGATCAAGTAGCCACCGAACAAATATCATCCAAAGACACCCTAGACAAAAAGGCCACTGACATAGCCGTGGAACTGGTAGAATGGGCATTTATCTGTCCTGGAAGTGACATGCCTCTGTCTTTGTAAACCTGAAAGATGCAAAGGGAAAGCCACCTGGCAATGGTTACTTTAGAGATTGGTTTGCCCAGAAAGGGGGTAGAAAAGGACACAAACTGGTCAGACCTGCGAAAGGGCCTAGTCCTATGTAAAAAGAAACATAGCTGTCTATGTACATCTAATAAATGCAATTTATATTCACCCTTGTTCTGAAAATTTGGAAAGAAAACAGGTAAACTGATTGCCTGACATTAGTTTCAGAGGCCACTTTAGGAAGAAAAGAAGGATTAGTATGAAGCGACACCATGTCCTTATGGAAAATCATACATGGGGGTTTGACAGATAATGCCTGGAGTTCTGACACCCTCCTAGCCTAGGTGATGGCCATTAGGAAGGCTGTCTTCCTCGATAAAAATTTTAGATCCACAGAAGCAGCCGGTTCAAAAGGTGGAGTAACCAAAGCTTGTAAAATTAGGGTAAGATTCCCAAGGAGAAGGATCTTTAACCAGGGGCCTTAAGAGAAAGGTACCTTTAATAAAGGTTTTACAAAGACTGGAGGAAGCTAACAAAGCTATGTTCTCACCTATATGGAATTTGGAAATGGCAGCCAGTTGAACTTTTACTGTAGATGAGCTAGCACCCTGCTGGAAAATGTGTGCCAAGAACTCAAGGACTGCTGGGACAGGAGCTGCAAAAGGATCCAGATCCCTCTGAGAAGCCCAAATGGGAAAATGCTTCCATTTGCTATGGTATAGTTTCCTGACGGACGATTTATGAGCTGCCACCAGAACAGTCTTGACCGGAGAGGATAGACTGGAAGTCCTAGCAATCAATGGAATTGGATGAGCTAAGCTGTAAGCTTCAGACTGACCAGGTCTGGATGAGGGGCCCTCGAGGGGTGCGAGATGATATCTTGTATTGGATCTAAGGTCCATGGAGGAACTATTAGATGAGACCAAAGGAAGGGAAACCAGACTTGGTGAGGTCAGAATGGGGCAATGAGGATTACTTTGCCCCCCAACCTGCAAGCCTACTGGAGGAATTTTGGTATGAGAGGTAATGGGGGGTAAACATAGAGAAGACCGGGAGGTTAAGCATAGACCAGAGCATACCTGGGGGATTTCCCCTTGTGGGGAGAATCAGAGCTAAGAACTCCCTGCACTTCACGTTGGAAGGAGATTCGAAGAGATCACCGCAAGGTCGACCCCACTTGAGGAAGATCTTCTCCACTACAGAAGGATTCAGAGACCACTCGTAAAGGCATCAGAACAGTCCCACTCAGTTTGTCTGCCAGTATGTTGTATTGAAAAGGAATGTGCTTTGCTACCAGAAATCATATGGTGGAGATCGCCCATTCCCACACTCTCATGGCCTCATGACAAAGGGGATAAGATCTGGTTCCTCCCTGCTTGCTAATGTACCAGACCACTGACATGTTGTCTGTCTGAACTGGAATGGTTCCCAGAGGAAGAAAGGCATGATGGGCCTGCAATGCTAACAGGACCACCCTTATCTCTAGAACATTGATATGCAACTTGGTCTCGTTCAGGGACCACATGCCTTGAACTGTTCCTGCCCGAACAATGCCCACCCCACCCTAGTTGGGAGGAATCCATGGTCACCGTGGCTTGGGGAGGGGCTGAAATAAATGTTCGTCCCTTGACTAGTTCTGAGAAGTGTATCCGCCAGAGGAGGGACTTCCTGCAAACGTTGCTTATATGAACAGGATGCATCAACGACAGATCTAATAATGACCACTGGACCACTAGTGTCCATTGTATTACCCACATATGCAGAAGAGCACAGGAAAGAAGAGTAATGGTGGCTGTCATGGAACCTAGGGCTCATAATACTGCTTCTGCTGAAAGAAGCTGAGACTGAAAGATCAAGGACACATGAAGTCGTAAGCTTCAAACTCTCTCCGGAGTTAGAAAAACCTTGGTTTGCAACAAATCTATCCTTGCTCCAATGTAGTCTAAGACCTGAACTGGGTTTAGAGAAGACTTGTATGCATTGATCGTAATTCCCAGAAAGTGTGACAGCTTCGTGAAATAGTCTCGGGCCTGATAAAGTAGACGCTTGGTGGGAGCAGCAAGGAGCAAATTGTTCAGTAATGGAAAGACCTGTATCCCCTGAAGCCTCAGGTCAGCCGCTACTACTGCCATGACCCAGGTGAACACCCTGAGGGCTGTGGTGAGACCAAAGTGTAGAGCTCAAAAATGATAATGATTGGTCCCTAGACAAAAGTGGAGGAACCTCCTGGAGCATCTGTGCATCTTCATATGGTAGTACGCATCCTGGAGAGCTATTGATCACATCCATTTATTATCCTGCAGAAAAGGCAGGATGGATTGTAAAGTGACCATCAGGAACTTCTCTTTGGCAACTGACAGGTTTAGGGTGGAAAAGATCCAGAATAGGCCTTAGGTCCCCTGTCTTTTTTGGCACCAAAAAAAATCTGGAATAGATGCCCAATCGGGACTGATCTTGGGGAATGGGCTGGATGACTCATTTCCTTAGCAACTTTTCTATTTTGAGCACTGCTGCCTCCCTTTGTGCGGGTGCTACGCCCGAGAGGTGTTTTGGGGGAATGGGAGGAATAACAAAGGGGATGGTATAAACTCTGGATATAATTTGAAGCAATCGTCTGTTGACATGGACTCCCCTGCCATCAGGTGCAGCAAAAGACGACCCCCAACTGCCTCCAGAGCAGAGCAGTCGGGCAACCCCTCAAGGCTGCTGTGCGAGCCTGTTCAAGAATGGTTCTCGAGACCTGAAATTTCTCGGACCCTGGCCCTGCTTCTGGGACGGCATCTGTCTGATCCCCCTCTGTCTCTGGGGGAAGATGAGTCCCAAGTGTCTCAAGAATACTGAGACTTCCGGAACCACATCTTCTTTTGTCCTGCTGATTCCTGGAAAAGGATCTTTGAGGGTTAGAGAAGTGGATCCTGACAGCAGACAGCGTCTTCCCATCCTTTTCACTTTGGACCAACATGTCACAAACAGTCTTCCCAAACAAGGAAGATGCCTTAAAGGGTTCTGTGAACTGACGCAGCCGGAGCTAGGTGTGTCACCTCATGGCAATGCCGGACCTGGTTGCCCTTGCCACTCCTTCAGTGGCATGCAAAAGGACGTGCATGGACATATTAGAAACTGCTCTGACAGTGGCCATTAATGTGGAGAATATGCACCTATCCTCCATGACATGGACTCCAGTGGTGACTCAGTTAGCTCCTTGACAAGGTCACGCTGCAGTCGAGTGATGTGGGCCAAATAATTGAGCACCCTTATGGAAAAGGTGGCTAAAGCATACACCCACTTTCCTAGACTATCCATTGTCCTGAACTCTCGGTTAGGGGGATGGACCACAGAACTTTCCTAAGCTAATTCTTTCATGGTGGTGGCTGCTACCACCATAGCGGCTACTGGGGACCCCTTGTTCCAACGAGGTCTGTCTGCAGGAGGACTCAGAATCTTGTCAGGATGCTTGGGGAGTGGCTCCACAGTGTCCAGTTCCTTCCATGCCTGTGTGATAATAAGATCCACCAAGGGATCCACAGGGGAGGGGAGGACACCCAAGAGGTAGATGGGCCTGTGCCAAAGGCCTCCAGAAACACCGACTCATCCGAGGAAGGCTTGGGGGGCAGACCAATCCCCCACTAGTGCAGGAGTTCCATGGTGTCTCCAAAGGAGACATTGTCGGGGGATGATCTGGGGGAACCTTCCCCTTCCTCCAAATCGGTGTACTCAGTGAGGAGGTCCAGGTGCCTCTTTTTGCATGTTCGTTTGCAAGGCACCTCTTTGGTGGGGCTCTCTGGAGAGGACTCACAAACCATCTGTGGTTCCGCAAGGGGAACATTCTGGGGCACATCCGGCATCGGCTATCCATGAATGGGCAAAATGGTTGAAGTAGCACTCAGAGCCAGTCAGGGCGGTATCCATGGAGATGGTCAGGGGCCTCAATCCACTGGAGAGAACCCTTTCCACTATGTCAAAAGCCAAGGTAGAGCAAGCCGCTTAGGAGACTAGTAAGGAAGCTGCTCTCCCCGATCCAATGAGGGGATCAGAGCAGAGCCTGACGGAGCCAAGATACTGAGGGGAGGGCCGTGACCCGACACAGTCAGTGCCAACAGAGAAAATCTCAACCCCTTGGATCAGACACCCAGGCTTTGGCTAAAAGAGCCACTCAGATCCGAACTAGTCGGGTCCAACGGGCTCAAGGTAACGGCCGGCATCGAGGTACCTGGTACCATCGGCGCAGACTCCCTGACTCCGGGACATCTCAGATCCAGAAACTCTGATACCGGGTGTCAGATCGGAAAAGGAGTTATCGGGGTGAAAAACGGAAGTGAGCTACTCCCTCCAGAGGGAGAGGGGGCTGGCAAGACCCCATCTAAATGTGGGTGCGAATAAACCTTAGCATCATTATGTCCATGTCTGCCTCAGACAAGCTTCTGGTGGAATGCGGTGAGGCCACTGAAGCTGACCAGGAGATTTGATATGCAGAGGCCCTAGAAGAAGGTCTAGGCTCCTCCGGCTCCGGCGAGAATCTGGGCAAGTGGAGCCGGGGAGTACTAGGCCTGGACATCACCTGTTGCTTTTGAGGAGGACCCACCGGATCCGACCGATCTGGAGATCTCTTCCTCAATTTGTCTTTACCTTTCCTGTGCTCCCTTTCTACAGACCTCTTGGCAGGAGGTTAAGTCCTAGCCTGGGAGGGAGGGGAAGAAACAGTAGCAGAAGAAGATGCAGTCACCACCGTGACAGTAGCCGAAGCGCAGACAGCCGCCTCCATAGCAATAAGAACTCCTTTCAAAACTAATTTAGCCCTACAATCTTTCAGGGCCTTGGGGTTAAATCCCACACAAATAGTGCAGGAAGTAACAAGATGGGGGACCCCCAAACAAACCACGCACAGTGCTTGGCCATCAGCTGGAGACAACTTGTGGCCACACTCTTCCTAAAAATAGTCTTCTGCTGACCCGCTATCACGAGGCAGAATGCCCTAATGCACCGACCACACACACTTACACCCAAGCTAATGAACGAGGAGAGGGTGGGGGAGGAAGGCACTACATTAACAAAAATAAACTAAACTTTTTGTTTTTTAAACATGACGCAACAGCAAAAGGGGAGGTAAAGGCGAGGGAAGAAAACCTACCTAACACTACCACAAAAACACAACAAACTTACAAAACTATTACTAAGACAACTCACCACACCTGGAGTTCTAAGACCATGATGCTCGGCATGCCGCAGCAAACGAGATCTGAGGGAAGGAAGGAGATGGAGGGGTATTATGGGTAAGGGGAGGAGCTTGGAACTTGGATCAGATGCTGGTGAAGCTGCCATCTCAGATCCGATCCGGATCCGAATACCCACAGGATGATTATCAAATGAAGTCAACTACTTCAGATTTATAATTATGCACTTACCATAATGCTGGGTCTTAATTATCCATGTCTATCCACTGAAACAGATGGGATTAGCTGGCCACTAACTGCCAACATGGTAAAATGCTTTCTGCACACAACTCAAGTTTCTCAATTACCTCCCAAAATGCACCACTACTCCCTGTTACCTCAGTTTGTGCCTAACATCCTGACCTTCCAAAAATTCTTTTCCTAGGATAACAAGGGAATACCACATGGCAACATAAAAGCAGACAACCTCAGGGAGATGATGAGATCTGTCAGGAGGTCATCATCTTTGTCACCTCCCTTTTTTCTACATTTTCTAAACAGGGTCAGGATGTCATGTCAACTGTCAGCATCTCTCTCAATTCAATGACACTCCGGTCACAGGTCTTTTCTTAATACAATCCATTCATGTCTTTGCTGGGAGCTGTCTCACAGAGTTTTTTCTTCTTGACTACCAGAAGGGGGTGTTTGAGGCACTGGCACTACATTCCACAGAAGTTAAACTAATGCCTTTAAGCAGCTGGTTTTCAACATACAGTCTTGAGGGAACTAGACCAGCTCCTTATGGTTTTAGGTTTAAATGATAAGCATATAGAGCATGACCAGACATTGTAATCCTCTCCTAAGCAAACAAGACAAGCTGTATGGGAATCGCTATATGAGGTTTGGCATCAACCAAGCACTCCCCCTTTTGTTCGGACATAAGCAAAAAAGTACAGTTTTGTACTTACCATAAATGTAGATGTCCGATAGACATGCAACTGCAGTCATAACATGTGGGTTGTCCTGCCTCAGGCAGCCCTCGGTCGGCCGGATTCCAAAGTCCGGGTCCGACGTCGGCTGATGTCGCATTTCTCTCCGACGTCAGAGCGGCTGGAGTACATAAGCATCAGCCGACGCCATTTTCTTCAGTGTTTCTTGCCCCAGATGCCAGGTGCCCTCAAAGGAAGGCTGTAATCAAATTGGAAGACAAAAACAGGATTCCAGACAAATAAATGAGCAATAAAACAAATACACCATAACAGATATCCTCAGCTAAGAGTAACAGGGATAGGAGTGGACCCTAGGCATAGAGGGGTATGGAGGCAGGGAAAATCCGACTGCAGTTGCATGTCTATCAGACATCTACATTTATGGTAGGTACAAAACTGTACTATGTCCTTCAAGAATGCAACTGCAATCATAACGTGGGTAGAATACCATAGCTTAGCTGGGGGAGGAGGAATGCTCTAGGAAAAAGATGGTGTGGCAATCAAACCCTGCAGGACTGCCGAAGCAAAGCCTGCTCTGGATCTGGAGTATAGAGGGAGACTGTAGTGTTTGGAGAATGTATGCACGGAGCTCCATGTAGCAGCTTCTAGAATGTCCTTAGTAGGCACCCCTCTTAAAAATGCTGTAGAGGTGGCTGCAGCTCTGGTGGAATGTGGTCTGACATTGGCTGAAACAGTCTTTCCACGAAAGGAATAACAGAATCTGATGCAATGTCCAATCCATTTTGAAATAGTCTGTTTTGAAATTGCTTTTCCTTGGACTGCAGGGGCGTAAGCTACAAAAAGTTGTTCAGACTTCCTACTGGCTTTGGTTCTGTCCAGGTAGTATCGAAGTTGTCTGTGAATGTCCAAGGTATGCAACAGTCTTTCCCCCTTATTCTCAGGATTGGGGAAGAAAGCAGGCAGATGAATGGCTTGATTTAAAGAAACCCTAGATACCACCTTTAGCATAAAAGTAGGGTTGGTCCTTAATGAAACCCTGTCTCTGTGAAAAATTATGAACGGTGGTATTGCCATTAGAGCCTGTAGTTCTGAAACCCTTCTTGCTGAGGTAAATGCCAACAGGAAAGCTGTCTTCCATGAGAGAAATTGCAAGTCAACTGAAGCTGCTGGCTCAAATGGAGGTAGAGTCAGTTTTTCTAGGACAAAATTGAGGTCCCAGGCTGGCACTGGGGCCTTTCTTGGTGGCTTAATGTTCTTGATTCCCCTGAGGAATTGCCTTAGCAAAGGGTGTGAAAAAACAGGAGGATCAGTGTTGTATCTAGCTGAAATAGCTGATGCATGTATCTTTATGGAAGAATATGAGAGGCCGTTCTTTAGCATATCTGCCAAATATTCCAAGATGAGTGGGATGTTCAACAATGATGCATCATGTCCCTTGCTGGTATTCCAATTGCTGAATCTTTTCCACTTTGCTAAGTAAACCTTTCTGGTGGATGGTCTTCGAGCCTCTGTTAGTATCCGCTGAACCTCCTTGGAGAGAGATAGGTTGAGGTTATTTATGGGATCTCCCAGGCTGTTAGCTGCAGTGTCTGAAGGTTTGGATGCACTGTTTCGAAATTGTGTTGAGTCAAAAGTAGAGGTCATTGGGGAAGAGCCCACCTCCTGGTGTGACGTATGCTCCGTAGTAGTGGGTACCAGTGTTGTCTTGGCCAGTCCGGAGCTATTATGATTCCCTTGGGTCTCTGCTTTGATCTTTAGTAATACTGAGGTCATCAGTGGCAGAGGTGGGAATGCATAGATTGTTAGGAAGTTCCAGTTGAATGAGAGAGCATCTATTTTCCAAGCTTTTGGATGGTATGTCCTTGTGCAGAATTTTGGTAGAAGATGGTTGAGGTGAGAGGCAAATAGGTCCACTTCTGGCCTGCCCCATGTCGAAGTGAGTTGTGTGAAGACTTTCGGATGTAACCTCCACTCGTGTGGATCTGTGAAATTCCTGCTTAGGCTGTCCGCCAACACATTGTCTTTGCCTGGAACAAACTGGGATTGTAACTGGATGTTTAGGCTCAGTGATTTTTCCCAAAGATGCATTGTCAGTCTGCAAAGGGGGTAAGAGTGGGTGCCCCCTTGCTTGTTTATGTACCACATCACAGTGGTGTTGTCTGTCCGTATCAGTAAATGGCCTTGCTGAGGTTGGTGTTGAAAAGCCTCGATGGCATGCATTACTGCCAGCATTTCCTTTTGGTTTATATGCAGATGTGTTTCCTTTGGAGACCATTGTCCTTGTATACATCTGCCTTCCATGTGCGCCCCCCATCCAAGGTCTGAGGCATCTGTGGTCATGGTCTGTGTTATCTGTGGTTTTTTGAACGACATACCTGTGTTTGCCTGGCTCACTGAGGCCCACCATAGGAATTCCTTTTGTAGGCATGGAATGAGCGGTATGATTGTCTCCAAGTTGTTGCTGTGTTGAGACCAAATGCTTTTTAGGTACCATTGAAGCTTTCTCATGTGTAGTCTTGCTAATGGAACCAGGAGAATGCAGGATGCCATGTAACCCAGGGCCTGTAGGAATCTCCTTGCAGTCATCTGGGTGAGTTTTGCTAAACCTTTGAAGTAATGAGTTAACTTCTCTTGCTTGTCTTCTGTCAGGTAAGCCATTTGAGAGGCTGTGTCTAGTTTGGCTCCTAAGAAGATGGTTTGCTGGGATGGCTGCAGTCTTGACTTTTGGAAGTTGACTGTGTATCCCAGAGCTTGAAGTAATCGTATGACATAGTCCAAGTTTTTTGTCAACATCAATTTGTCGTCCGCTTGTATGAGGCAGTCGTCCAGGTATGGGTAAATTTGTATCCCCTGGAGCCTGCAATGAGCAATTACTGAAGCCAGGCATTTTGTGAATACTCTGGGTGCAGTAGATAAGCCAAATGGCAATGCTGAGAATTGACAATGCTCTGGCCCTGCAAGAAATCTGAGGTATCTTCTGCAGCTGTGTCTGATAGGGACATGCAGGTATGCCTCCTTGAGGTCCAGAGTAATCAGCCAAGACCCCTTGCCCAGCATGGGAAGGAGTTGCTGTAGAGTCAGCATTTTGAACTTTGGTACTATGAGAAAGGTGTTTAATGCGGACAAGTCCAGTATTGGTCTCCATTGAGATTCTTTTCTTGGAACAAGGAACAGTCTTGAGTAAAACCCCTGGTCTTGTTCTTGTTGTGGAACTCTTTCTATTGCTTTCATCCGAGTCAGCAGAGTGATTTGCTTGATAGCCTCTGCCCTCTGGTTTTGTGGTAGGTTTGGCATGCCTTGTTTTCTTGGCAAGGTATGAAAATGGAACCTGTACCCACGGTCTATAATGTCCAAAATCCATTTGTCCTTTGTCAGTCTGTGCCAATTTTCTGCAAACAGAGATAATTTCCCGCCCAAGGGAGCTTCTATTTGTTCCCTGGTAGGCGGAAGTACAGAAAAGTCATTGAGATTATGGCTGTGGGGCAGGTGAAACCCCTGCGTCACTTCTTTGGTTTCCTGGCTGCCATTGTCGTCCCCTGTAAGGGCCTCTGTATTGGCCTCTTCCTCGGCCATGTCTGTTTTACCCCATTGAAATTTTTCTGGATTAGGAAAGGACCAGTTTTTTGAAGGCCAATTCCTACTGAATCTGGGGGGTTGAACCTGGAGGAAATCTTTCACCGTCTGAACTGATTTTGCTTTTTCTTCGATGGTCTTTAACACATCCTTAGCATTGGCACCAAAAAGCTTGTTCTTTTCCAAAGGTGCATCCAGAAGTTTTGCCTTTACATGATCTGGTAGAGGTTGATCTTTTAACCACGCATGTCTACGAATGACTGCCCCTGTCATAGCTGCCCTACATGAAGCTTCCAGTGCATCATATCCACACAGCAGGAAGTGATTGCTTACTTGCTGAGTGTTATGTACAGCTTCCTGCAAAGCCTTCCTGTCTAAAGGATCAGGAGTGGCTAATGTTTTTTGTAAATCTTCTAACAGGAAATCCTGATATTGTAACATATGAAAAAAGGCAATTCAAAGCTCTCATAGATAAGGTAGTGGATGTGTAAACTTTTTGCCCCATCTCTCTAATGACCTAGCTTCCCTGTTGGAGGGCAATGGATTTTTAGAGGTGGAAGCTGAAACTCCTTTAGGCCCCTGTGAAATAGTTTCCAAATCAGCAGTATGGGCCCTGAATAAATGGGAATGAGTTTCTGGGACCCTGTAATACCTGTCTGGCTTGGCTGGAGCAGGAGGAAGAGAATCGGGGGTAGCACTAGAGTCAGAATATAAATCATCCAAAACATCAAGTACAGGAGGAATAGCTAAGGGCCTGTGCTGGGGCTTCTTAAGGAAAGTCCTAAGGCGTTTTCTGGAATCAGAATATTCCTGTCCTTGCCACTTGAAATGTTTTCTCATGGTATGCAGAACTTCCCCAAAGGAAATATCCTCAGGAGGGGAGGCCGAGGGGATGGAATCTTCTGCATCCGAGTGCTCATAGGTCTGGAAGAGCTCTTCCTGGCTATCAGAGTGGACAGAGCCCTCAGAATCTTCATCTGAAGGAATAGGGTCAGAGGGTTCAATCCGGGGCCTTTTTTTATCAGAAGGAGGCTGGGATCCTCTCTCAGGATGGGCCTGTGAACCTCTAATCATAGAAATTAAGTCAGCAGCCATGGACATAATTTGTGTCTCTGGAGTAGGCTGAGGTAAGGTTTTAGTAGTAAGATGCTTTGTTTTGCTGGCTGCCTTAGCCCTAGTGTAGGCCTTAATAGACATGGCCATAGGAGGCCTGGCAGCTCCATCGCAGGAGTGACCTTGTCTACAGCAATGGTCTTGGGCATTTCCTCGGTTTCGGTATCCGGAGGAAAATCGATAACTGGCGGAGTGATGTCCGGAATCGGAGTCGTTGGTAATGCGTGTCTTCGGTTCGAGCGTGGAGAGACCGCCTCAGAGGGAACCGAGCACTCGCGCTAGGTTTTGGCGTGGAGTCGGTGGTAGACGCGGGCCGAGGATGTCGGTCCCGGTCTTTTCGCTTCTTGGGAGTTTGCGATGTCGGAAGTTCCGACGGCATGGTGTAAGCAAATTTATCGCCGAAAAAATCTTCAGCGAACTCCCCCGGCGCCTGAGAGTGCGCTTGTTGAAGCGAGCACAGGCTACACAGGCCGAGACGTCGTGGTCTGGGCCAAGGCAAGGAAGACAGTAAGAGTGGAAATCCTTATGAGGTATTTGTTTACCACAAGAAAGACAATTGTTAACTTTTTCAGTAATTTCTGACATCGGCTGAGGCAAGAAAAGGTCCCCAATGGGGTACTTAGCTTTTTTGATGACTTTGGTATCGAAGAATACAGGAGCTGACCGATCGGCAGTTGCGAACTGCTTCTGCTTCGGGCACCGCGCGGCAAGAAAGACTGAAGAAAATGGCGTCGGCTGATGCTTATGTACTCCAGCCGCTCTGACGTCGGAGAGAAATGCGACATCAGCCGACGTCAGACCCAGACTTTGGAATCCGGCCGACCGAGGGCTGCCTGAGGCAGGACAACCCACATGTTATGACTGCAGTTGCATTCTTGAAGGACATCAATACCATCTTTCACATAAATATGCATAAAAGTCCCCAATGGGTTACTTATGTGCCTAGTATCTTTAGCTAGCCAACTGCCAAACCACTAAAGATGCAGGGAAGAGAAAATCTGACTGGTTGCTTCAATGGCAAACAATTTTTGAATTTTGGTGCCTGTACATCTGCATTTATGCCAACATGCTCTGTGTCTTATCAAATATATGAGTGCATGGAAGGTACCCAAATGCTTTGGATACTGGCCTGATGTCTGATCCTTGGCAGAATACATCCCATGTAGCTTAGGGCTACTGCAACAAAGACCCAATGATTATCAATGGGAACAGGTCCAAATACAAATATGTACAAACTACATCAGTGAGAGAAAGTACTCTGTAGCATGTGCAACAGTATGTGGATCACTTTCTTAATGAATTGATGCACAGCATCAAAGAAAAAAGTGAAAAAAGGAGGAAAAACAGGGACAGAGGGAAAAAGAAAAGAAACAGAAAAAAGAGAAAGTAGAGTGAGGGAAGATGAAGATGACTGGGTAAAAAGGATCTATGTTTGGGCACTTGTACTTTGTTTTTGAAGAAGTGTTTTCAGCTGCGACCTGAATTCTGAGATAGATGGTACTGTGTTTCAGGTTGGGTGATATTCGAAGTACTTAGGGCCTAGAAAGGAGAAGCAGTGTCAGATGGATCTCCGGATGTGAAGAAGGGTTCCACAGTAGTCATGACTCCCTAGATTATAAAAAGTAGTTAAGGGTAGCCTGTGTTCATTTTCTTGAGGCTAAAAGATAATATATAATGAAACCATACAAGTTGTTTTTCACATCTGGAAGGGGAACAGAGAGAGGTACAGACAGCAATTGGTGTAAAACGTAAATATATGTTCTAACATGTCCATTAGCAAGGTTAACCTTAACTTCACAACAGGCAATAACCCAAAGGATGCAGACATCGATGTGGGTCATCTATTCATATTTGGAAGGGTAGACTTCCTTTGGGAAAAAACACACAGTTGTGTGTGTTTGTTGTGAGTTAAAAGGCAAGATTTTTGACTTTTTTAATGCATTTCGTTTTTTTTTATTCTTGAGTGATTTTATTGAAACACGGCATCTATTAAAATGTAATATGGCTTCTACTAAAGATGAAAAATATCAAATATATATGAAATTACTTGGACAGTCATCAGTATGTGTCTGTAAGATCCATTTTCAAGGGAGTAATAGCTGGCAACTCGGCACATAAAAATCAATTACCAATCATTAGCGGACCGGAGTTCCGCTGTGGCAACCCCTAAACGGGAAAAGCCAAAAGACACAAACAAACAAACAATAGCTTGTATCAATGGCTTTGTCATTATTAACATGGAATGCAAATGGCATAGGTATACACAAAAAGTAGAGCACTGAACTATATTAAGCAGTACAGGGTTTAACTTGCAATGTTACAGAAGTATCTGGATAGAAATCAACACATGAATTTGATATAGAAAGGCTTTCAAGGTAGACATTTAGCAGAATATTAGGGACGAGTGAAAAAAAAAGAACTATAGAACACACAAACTTTTAGCACAACGACTTAGGTAAAGCAAATAGAAAAACTTAGGAAGCTTATGACAAGAAAAATAACCAGAGATCCAACAGTTATTAAGAGATATTTCAGAAATTTTATGAACATTTGTATACAGCAAATGAATGGGAAAACAAGAAAGGGTACAAATAGAAATACATAAGATTACGCCTAAGTTAGAGGAAGTCAGGGATCAACAAACAGTAGCTAAAATAAGAAGAGATGTAATAAAACAGTGATATGTACTCAACCCACAGGGAAGTCTCTTAAAAGAATCTGATAACAACACTTCAAAGGATGGGAATACCATCATCATGAAAGTTAACAGGGTCTATATTACATCGTCAAACTCACAGGAGTCCAAATGATGTAATATCGAACTGTGAAGTTTGAAACCCAAAAAGTACCAACACATAGAACAGCGATTTTTTCCCCAGGGAAAAAAAATCACTGTTCCGATACAAAAAAGGGAAAAAAAACACATTCACTTTAAACTTAATCTAATGTGGGGGCTTCACCCCCCCCCCACTTAAATATACCAACTCTGAGATCACACCACAGTGGAGGAAACAGCAAAGCTGCAAAAACGGCCCACCAATTTTTTTTCCCTGGGAAAAAAATCAGTGTTCCGTGGCTTCGCTATTTCCGTGTTTCGAACATTTGGGTTCAACATTACAACGTTCGGACTCCTGTGGGTTCGACGTTGTAATATAGACCCAGTTAACAGCGGTGGCTGTATTACTGAAACAAGATAAAGGTCCTTCAGGCCTGACTTCACAAAGAACCATTTAGATTTTAAACCATGATTATAATGTGTGCATATAAATGTACAGTACTGTATCACTTTGTGTATCTGATACAATTTCCGCACTGGTTTATTAAGCTTATAAAGTCATGTACTTGTGCAGCTTTTCTCTCTGGGCACAACGTGAAAAGGAACTATGCCCTACAGACTTTCCTTGGAAACAAATTCAAATAGATAGTTATCTAAGAGAATTGCAAAGTTGTTACCACAATTGCTAGACATGGATCAATGTAGTTTGTTGATAAGACATTTGACAATGTTAACAGATCAATGTCCTCTGTCTTTTCCATCATATGGTGTATCATATCAGTAACCCTTCATCACACATGCTGCAAAGACCTATTACAGTCGCCCAATGCATTCACATCCTTAAGCAGTTCCTGCCAAAACTGGACTCGATAATGCAGGTTTGTGGCACCTTTGCCCAGAACTTGCACCCATGTGTGAGGAAGGTCTGCAGTGTCTCTTCACTTTTCTGATTAATGTGTTGCCTCCCATGGGATGCCACGTCAGTACCAGCTCATCTGCTGGCATAGTATTTCAGTCATTCAGGGTGTGTACTGTACACTGTCAGAGCATAGAAAATCACCACCATGCAGTTTATCAGACGCAGTTAATGCTATGGACAGCCTCCTCCATTTATGTATTGATGTATTGTAGTCATGCCTCAACATATGACCCCTTGCAACATGTCCTTCTCAAGGTTTCCTACTTCACAGTTTGAACTCCTGCAGCCATAGACAAATGGTTAACACCAATGCTGGGGGTTCCTGGTTATATGTACATTATGACGTCTTCTCATTAACATCCACCAAAAAATTTCTTGTTGATGCTTAAGTAATTTACTAGGGAGGATTCCTTCCTTAACTCTGAAACATTCTACATCTAAAGACTTTATAGAAATTCCACTTATGCAAAGTTGTACAGTTATTAGTGTTATTTTGCAAAATAGTATAAGATATCACTTTAACAAAAAACATTTAACAGGTAGTTATGTTAATAAGCCAGTCAACATCAATGTGTGTGATTCACCATCAGTGTGCACTGTAGTATCCTCATGGCAAAGCTGGCCATGCATGCCACAGTGAATACAAAACACAACCTCTATGCTCACGCACATGGCATTTGCATGGTCACAGCACTACATTACATAACAAGTGACTCACAAATGTTTTATGTGCACATGGGGCTACTATTTTGCTCTTCAACTGTACCACCTTATTCATGTGTGCTAACCTTAACCCCTCTCCTGCCCTTAAACACAATTCAAGACGTTACCTTAAAGAAAAACCCAATATAAGACGCAAATTCTATACATTTCCAAATATGCACAACACTAAAACTAACCCCTTACCTAGCATTAACTCTATCTCTAACCAGGATATAGAAATGGAAATATTTATGGAAGGCCTCCCTGCCTACCTCAGTAATGAGTGCTAACCCTAATGAGTATCTTAACTTAAGCCCTTCCTGTAACACTACCATGATTCAGACAAAACTGAGAAGAATGCTGCTGGGTTTTGGGTAGTGCACTGAAAAAGCAAATTTGTTTCTTTTTTCAATGTACTGAGTGTCCATTTGTTACTATAGATTCTAACTCCAGGGTCAGGCAAATGGGTGTCAGTCAAATGGGAGTTAGGTCAAAAGAAGTAGACCCCCATTTGTTATATATTCACTATAATGAGTGTTTGACATGTTTTGGTGGATGTTTTGTATGTCGACCAATCATTTTATAAAATCCACAGCTGTGCATTGGTATATCAAGATTTACTCACGATTGGTGTGGTTTGATCATGAGAAAACCAAATAACATCAAATTCACAAAAAGATACATTCTGCACATGCTTTGGGGTTTAACCCAGTGAAGACTAAACCAACGGCAAGTTTTTTGCAGGGAGGCAAGTCCAGCACCCCCTACTAATTATATATACTAACTCCAAGATCACACAATCCCAGAGGAAAGGGAATATCCCCTATCTGGGGACTGTCTATATCGGACAACTATCGGCTACCTCTCTGCATCAACCAAATGGTGTCGGCATCTGATCTATACACAAGCACACATATACATACTCTTTTGTGGAAAGTACATACACAGAGAGGGCATAATCCAGATGCATGACATTGTAATATATCAGGTAGAGTTGAGAATGGTGAAACAACTGGGGAAGGTGACAGGCAGTGGTAAAAATTGATCTGAGAAAGTACCCTTCTAACTAAAAGGGTTCCAAGTAGATAAGACAGGCTACCACAGAGAATGGGTAGGTGTACATATGTGGAGGGGATCCAAACTGCTTACAATTAGTGAAAGAGAGATTACGATAGGTTCACAGGTGTGCAATAAGCCAACAACCACTGGGACGCTTTGAAGCCTAGCCATTTATATGACCCAGTGAAAATAGCTGCAATGAATTCAAAAGCAGCAACTAGGTGGACTTGAACAAATATTTGTCTTTTTTCCATAAGGGTTTATACACTTTTGCATGTTTTGTTTTGTTTTGTTAAAGTGACAGACTGATGTTGATGATGTGTACCTACTACCACTAATGGGAAGGCGGCACTGACTAACTGGGAATTTAAAGCATCTTTACTTTTGGCTGCAGGCACTGGATAACAGACTGCATAAGGTGGTACATGGAAGTCTTGTCCTGCAAGTGCAGAACACCATCAGTCTTTCTAATGAAAACTGAATAATTTCATATTGATAACTCCTAGCTTCACAAGTTGCAATACACTTCACAAAATATTTATTAAAATATGTACTTGAAATAATTAATTTTGTTTGCCTTGTATTACTACCATTATATGCTTGCCTTCACTTAAATGCCCAGGTCATGACCGAAAAAGGTCTTCAGATCAGGTCAGCTATGTGGTTAAAAAATGCAAATAAAAAAATAAACTTGACTTACTGCACCAACAGAATATTTTTTTCTTTAATTCAAAACCTTTGTGATGGTAAATATAGCTGTCAATACCGGGATAGCGGACTGAATAATTGCCAGCCCCTGAATTCAGTATAGTGTGGATGTTTAGTGAAAAACTGTAGTGGCAGTTAGGCTTTTTTTTCTTTGTTCAACTGTTCAACATATTAGAAAGGACCTGTTTTCAAGGTAACTTTTTTAGTTTTTACAAAAGTTGTCAATGGCATAATGGACAACCTATAACAGGAATACAGTGACCATTGAGGAATAAGTAAACAGCCAGTATCACTGCGTAAAGTGCCTGGGAAAAACAATACAGTGGCACCTCTTACATATTAATGTAAATTTAATTGTGATAGTATTATGCGAAATTCATTAAACCTGTTATCAGAAATTATTAAGAAGCCTCTGCATTTAATAACAGTAAGAGAAAAGAATAGTTGTGTAAAATCTTACCATAACCATAGATGTCCTTCTCTTCCATGTTGCAGTATTCTAGTTGTGAGGATTTCCTGCCCTCAGGCAACTTGTGCGTTGTCTCCTATACAAAAGCTTCAGCTTGTCTGTTGCAGCTGAGTGAGATGTCACACGTAGGGCCATAAACCAGGGGCTTTAAATGTGATGTCTGCACGCACAATCCTCAGAACTTGAAAGCCGCCAGCAGCTAGAGAAGGCAGCCCAGCAGGAGGGATGTCAGTGGTGGTTCAGGTGTGTGACATTGGTGTCCTACCGTAGCCTAGAAAGGTCCAGGTATATAGATGGGGCTAGAAGAGAGTGATTTGGGGGGTAAGGTGGGTGGGAAGGAATACTGCAACATGGAAGAGAAGGACATCTATGGTTATAGTAAGATTTTACACAACTATTCTATGTCCTTCTATTCCTATGTTGCAGTATTCTAGTTGTGGAAGAGTACCACAAAGATGAGAGGGTGGCGGATGCTGAAGAGGATTCTACAAATCCATGCAGGACTGCCCTGGTGAATCCTGCTCATGCTCTGGAGACTTGGTCCAGTTTATAATGTTTGGTGAAGGTGTGGATAGTGGAGCATGTGGCTGCTTCCATAATGGAAGCCGTGTCCAGCCCCTTTATGAAAGCCTTGGAGGAGGCTACAGCCCTAGTGGAATGGGCCTTTACTCCCACAGGGTTTTTTTTTCCATGGAGGGAGTAACAGAGACAAATAGTTTTCCTGATCCAGCATGCGATGGTCTGTCTGGAGACTGCCTTGCCCAGGGATCTTGGGTGGAAGGAGACAAAGAGCTGCTTAGATTTCCTAATGGTTTTGGTTTTGTCCCGGTAGAATCTTAGTTGCCTGTGCATATCCAAGGAATGTAGTATCATTTCCCCTTCATTAGTGGGGAAGGAAAGAAGGTGGGTAGGTGGATAGATTGGTTTAGAGACAAGTCATTGACCACCTTGGGCATAAAGGAAGGGTTAGTTCGCAGGGTGACTCTGTCCTTGTGGAAGGTGGTGTAGGGGGGACAGGCCATTAGGGCATGCAATTCTGACTCTCTTCTGGCTGAAGTGATATCCATCAGGAGGACAGTTTTCTAGGTACACATCTGTAGGGTAGAAGACCCAGCCAGTTGGAAAGGATGCTGGGTTAGTTTTTCCAGGATGTAGTTATGTTCCCAGGACCGAGGGATAGATTTCTTTGGTGGTCTCATACGCAAGACCCCTTTGAGGAAGAGCTTTACGTCTAGCCTGGCCAGTAATGGGGGGTCAAGGGGCAAGTAGGCTGATACAGCGTAAAGGTATACTTTCACTGAAGAGTAAGATAGTCTGCTTTTGATCAACTGACACATAAGAGAGGACAAGGGGGGGTATCAGCCGAGCAGGGGTCCCTTCCCTTGTCCAAACACCACTTTGTAAATTTTTCCCACTTAGCTAGGTAAGATTTTCTGGTGGTAGGTTTCCTTGCCTCCCTCAGGACAGAAAGCACATCATCTGAATAGTGGTGTCTGAAAGGAATCAAAAGTTTATCACGCACACAGTCAGTGATTACATCTGCAGTTGTGAGTGGAGGACTGTTCCTCTGTCCTGTGTCAGTAGGTCCACCTTGTAGGGTAACATGCAATGATTGCCCTTAGCTAGACTGTGGAGTAGGGGAGAACCAGTGCTGCCTTGACCAGTAGAGAGTCACTAACAATATTTTTGGTTTGTCCTTCAGGATTTTCAGGAGGACTTTCTGAATTAGTGGGAAAGGAAGGAAGGCATAAAACAAGAGAAGCTGAAAGTGTCCACTCTCCACGCTAGTGGAGAGTGGGTCTTTGAGCAGCAGCTGCCTGTTCTGGGGGGAGGCAAACAGGTCTACCTGTGGAGTACCCCACCGGTGGACTATGTCTAGGAAGGTGCCCTTATCCAGCATCCATTTGTGCTGTGGGTAGGAAGTCCTGCTTAGGAGGTCTGCTTGCTGGTTGTCCTATGAGGAGATGTAGGTCGCCCTCAGGACCAAGTTGTGTTGAGAGGCTAGGTCCCATATCAGCAGAGTCAGCCTGCACAGCTGATAGGCTTTTATTCCTCCTTGTTTGTTGAGGTAGCACATAACAGTGGTATTGTCGGTTACTATCAAGAGAATCCCTGGAACCAGTAGGAAAATGAAGGTCTGTAGAGCTAGGAATACTGCTGTCATTTTCCTGACATTGATATGCTTGGCCTGTAGAGAAGAGTGCCACTTTTCTTGAACCCTGTAGGATGCCAGTGTTGCCCCCCCCCCAACCTGAGTCTGAGGCATCTGTATGAATTGTTTGGGTTGGGGTGGGGGGTTGGAATGGAAGGCCTGGGTTTATTTGTACTTGCTGGATCCACCAGTTGATTTCTGCCTTCAGACAGGGAATGAGTGAAATGGCTCATTCTAAGGGATGTTGGTGTTGGGACCAAGTCTTCTTGAGGTACCACTGTAGCTTCCCCATGTGTATTCTGGGCAGTGGAAGCATGGGAATGTCTGTTGCCATTAACCCCAGGAGATGGAGAAAGTGCCTTGCCATCACCTTCTGGGAGTGTAGGACTTCCTGGAAGTGGGAAATTAGGAATAGAACCTTATCCTGTGGGAGAAAGGCCTTCATTTTGTCCGTTCTGATTCTGCAGCCTTGGAAAATCTTGTTCTGGCCTGGGTTCGGGGAGGATTTTGAGAGGTTGATGGTGAACCCTAGATTTGGCAGAAGAGACATGGTGAAGCGCAGATATCTTCAGAGGGTATCTCTGGACTCTGCTAGAATTAGGATGTCATCCAGGTACAGATAAATCTGGATTCCCTGGGTTCTGCAGAAGGCAATGGCTGGGGCTAGGCACTTTGCAAAGACTCTGGGGGCTGTGGATAAACCAAAGGGCAAGGCAGTAAACTGGAAAAGAGAGAAGGGTCCACAGAATCTCGGGAATTGTCTGTGGGAAGTCCTGATGAGTATGTGCAGGTAGGATTCTTTTAGGTCCAGACTGGCCATAAAGGCCTTGGCTGGGATAAGGGAAAGCAAAGTGTGGAGAGACACCTTTTTTTCTGGAGGGTACTTAAAGATGAAGATTTAGAAAGGAAAAGTCTAAGATGGGTCTCCAGGGCCCATCTTTTTTTGGAAACCAAAAAGAGACGGGAGTAGAATCCCTTTCTTTCTTGTCCAGAGGGGCTGGTTGTATAGGGCCTTGCTTTAGTAGGTCTGACAAAACTTGCAGCAGGAGATGAAGCTGATTTTTTGGGGGGAAATGGGATGCCTGTCCTGGGGGGGGGGTCTCTCCAGGACAGGAAGTAACCTTTCTGAATAATGGCTAGGACTCATTGGTCTGTGGTGATGGATTGCCAGAGGGGAAGACAATGGGAAAGGTGAGCAGAGAGTGGTAGGTGGGCAAGTCAGTCATGCATTATTGGAACTTCCTCTGTCCTGAAAGGATTGTCTGGGCTGAGGAGGCAGTGCAGAAGGTTTGGACGAGGTAGGTCTTCTAGTCCCTCTCCTAGATCTGGAGGAGGAAGCTGCTGTCTGAGAAGGGTTATGCCTTACAAAGGTGATTTTAGCAGGGTAGTTCCTATAATACTTGGGAATGGGAGACACCAGCAGATGCTTTATGTCTTGTAATTCTTTACTTTTTTCCCTGCAGAGTCTTGAAAAGATCTACAGATTGTTTACCAAAGAGAACACTGTGATCCACGGGGGCATCCGAGATCTTGGACTTAAAGTCTTCTGGCAGATTCTGCAGTCTCAACCAGGATAATCTCCTGAGGGCAGAAGCAGATGCTGCTGAGCGGGCAGATGCTTCTGCAGCATTGCAGCTGCATCTGATGGAGTGTCTAGCTACTTGCTGAGGTAAGGACAGTTTGGAGGTAATATCAGTCTTATTGGGACTGCCAGGAAAAGAAGCCAGCATGGCAGAGGCTTAAGACACTAAGTCTAGAGCACACTTAGTCATGTGGGTCTGATAATTTATGGCTCTGAAAGCCAAGGTGGATGATATGTATACCTTCTTACCCATCCTATCCATATATTTGCTATCTTTATCTGTGAGTAGGAGGGAGGTGGAAGGCAGCAGTCTAGATTGTTTATCTGGAGTGGTGGCAATCACAGCTGGGTCAGCCAAGGGTGGTTTAACTAGGAACTTCTGCCCTTCTGGCACTTTATAGAAGCAGTCAGGATGCTTGGGGGTGACAGGCTCAGAGGCTGGGGCGATAGAAGCTGAATTAAAGGCATCCAAGTAAGCAGGTAGAACCGGAGGGACAGCCGAAGGGGATGGAGATTCAACTTGACGATACTCAAAGTACCTCCTTTGGGTATTTGAGATGAGTCCCACTTGAAATAGTCTTTCATCTTGGTGATGGTCTCACCAAATGTAATATCCTCAGGTGGGGAATCCCCTTCAACAGGCTCCTCATCAGGTGACTAGTACAGCTGGGGAGAGACAATCTGAGAAGTCTATGAAATGGGAGTCCTTTGAGGAAGAAAAGGAAGAATCATGCTCTTCCTCCCTGACTTGAGAGGTCATGGGTGGGGGGGGGGGGGCAGAAGCAGGCCTATGGCTCAGTAAAGGCAAAGAAGTGGGGGCTGAGGCTGAAGGCCTAACTGCCATAAAGGCCTGCATGGGAGAAGAAGTGAAGGCCTGCCAATCTGGTATGGCTTCTGCAGGAGCTGAGATATGCTTAGTTTTCTGCTTCTTTTTGGCCGGGGTGGAAGTAGGAACCGGCCTGGCATTGGGTTTCATGGACCCCACCTCTGAAGTGTAGATCCCGGTCGGAGGTGCCACGGAAACTGGTTCCCCCTTGGTATCGAAGGTAGTCAGTGTCTGGCTAAGCTCCGAGGATGTGCCGGTCATTGGCTGAGCAACGGTTTCCTCAAGGGACTTTGCTGAAGTTGACGGATCCGCAGAGCACACCTCAACTCCCAGATCAGTAGTTGGTGGGATGACAGGAAGAGGAGCGGCAGGCGAGGAAGGCCGAGGAATCTTGGCCTTCTTAAGCGTAGGTTCCAGTATGGCCTTCGATGCGGAATCCATTCTGAGGGCTAACCATTTCAGATGCTGGTTCTCTAGATAGAAGTTTAAAGCAGCCAGTAGGCTGCATAGGGTCTTCGGCACAAAGGATTGACAAAATGAGCAGGCGGCATGATCATGTTCCCGGCCTAAGCAAAAATCACACCTATCATGAGCGTCTTTATGGGATATCTGGCTCCCGCACTGGCACTTTCCTTTTTTTACCTGACATCAGCTAAAGGGTACAACAACCAAGACTAAGCAATAACAAATGTCAATATAAGAAAAACAGAAACCCAACGGGTTACTTAGCTTTATTGATGCGACGTCTGTGAAGGAGCGATCGTACGATGCGTAGGTCATCTGCGGCTGAAACATTCTGAGGATTATGTGTAGAGGTCACATTTAAGGCCCATGGTTTATGGCCCTATGTGTGACATTCTACACAGCTGCAACAGCCAAGCTGAAGCTTTTGAATAGGAGCAGACGCACAAGTTGCCTGAGTGCAGGAAATCCCCACAACTAGAATATGGCAACATAGGAATAGAAGGACATCTGATGTTACGTATCTGCAGAGGGGTAAAAAAAACACTCTGGCCAGATTTTCTCAATCTAGACTCTGAGTTAATAAAACCACATGTACTAACCAAAGTACATTAAGTAGTAAATGTTATCTCATTGTCTGAAGACAGTGAATATGACAATGAAAAATGGATGCAGAATGAAAATGTCCAAAAGAAAATAGTCTTTCAAATATAATTACTAATATAACTGAAATATAAACAGAATACAATAAAACAAATTAATTAAAATATAAGTGTTCCAAGAGATGAGAAGGATATGTGAGAGATGAAAAAGATATGACTTGGCAATGAAGACTGTGAAGTCAGCTTTCTTTACTACAAGCTTTATTTGAGTTAAATCTGATGTTACATCAAGAAGTTTTACAGAAACGTCAGACCAATGATTGAGTACAATGCCCCATTGAATGTATCTGACCCGACCACTTTGCAGCGCCTGGAGGCCACAAGTTCCTCACCAAAAGGATAAGGAAGGAAAACATCTGTCCTATGGCTGGAGGATAGATTCATCACCCAAAGACTCCCTATGCTGTGGAATAAAATGGCCTTGTTCAAGATAAATCTTGACCAATGGATGGAGATCGCAGATATACCCCCCAGGATTACCTGTCACTCACTGCTCACAAGCACACAGCAAAAATAATGGCGTGGCCAAGGATGAACACAGGATAGCAGCAGATTTCTTCAGCTCCACCAACTTAACTGCACTGACAGGAAATAATTACTTTAAAAATCAACTAATGAAATAATTTTCTTTCTAAATACGTTTGGAATATCAGTTTCTTGAATAATATCTAAAAAGAAAGAAAATTTCAATAATTTTCCTGTCAGAAATCATCTTGGAAATTTCTCTTTCATCACCTCTGTTTAAAATGAGTTCCAGTAAGGCAAACAGTCAGGATTCCAGCATCAAGAAAGAGCTTCAGTCTCTGATATCTACTATTCAGCAACTAACAACCAAAATGGACAAACTGGATACTAAAATTGATAACTTCATAGAAAAAACTACAAAACAAATGGATTTGTTACATCAAGACTTGCAACAACAGAAGGCTCAGATTACAGGCATAGAAGAGACTGTTAATGATATGGAGAACAGAATCCAGGAAGAAGAAATTAACATTGTGTTTTTGCTGAAGCAGAACACACACCTACAATCCAAACTTGATGACATGGAAAACAGATCTAGACGCAATAATATTAGGATTTTTGGACTGCCAGAAAATATAGAAGGTAATAAATACTTGGCTTCCCAAAACTTTAGACTTGTCAGAAGCATTTTCTTTTGGTATTGAAAGAGCCCATAGGTCCTTATCTAATTTTAACTCTAACAAAAAGTATCCTAGATCAGTTATAGTAAGATTTTTATCATCTTATGACAAGGAGATGGTATTAAAATCTGCATGGGCTAAAGCATCTATTAAAATTAATGAGGCAACTGTGCGTTTTGACAATGACTATTCTTCCTTGGTAATAACTAAAAGAAAAGTTTTTTTGCCATTAATAAGAGAGCTTAAGAAAGCACAGTTCAAAACTTACCTTTTATTTCCTGCCAAACTAAAAATCTTTGTACCTGCTGGCAGTAGAATTTTTGCAGACTTGGACTCTGATTTGCTGTATAGTAAAAAATAAGATATTAGATAAAATAGAAGATATGGAATGGGCAAGTCCTTCGTTAAAGAGGATGGCAACAGGAACTTCTTGGAAGACTTCAGAGAAGCAAAAAAGACTAAAAAACAAATGACATGTTCTATATATATTTTTTCTTCTTCTCTTAATCTCTTCAAATACAGTTACTGCATCTCCAGAAAGCCACAAATATTTTAAAGATTTATTCAAAGTTATTTTTCTGTGTGCAAAGAACTGTTTTTGTTTCATAAATAGTCAAACTCTCTGAGGAACAAATAACATGCTATCAATCAACTTGTTTCTCTTTGTGATAAAGAGACCTAAGGTTAGTAATTTGATACATGTTCTTTCTCTTCTTGTTTTAAATAATGGCATTCTTTATAAACTATGCATTTAGTGAGGGTGGGGAGGGCAAGGAGAGAAGTATGATGTAAAATATGGAAAAAGTGAAATAATAACTTATTAGTTCTTTAAAACTATATATGCTGTTTAAACACTGTTGCTAAATATTATATCATGACTTTATTGCTTATACATGATTACAAATAATATGTCATGATATAATTTCAAATAATTAGAACTAAAATAGTTGTAAGTAATATGTTTCATGTTTAACTTTATTAATACAAACAGCAAGTAATATTTCTTTGTAGATACTCTTTGTAGCTTCCTTTTTTTCTTCTTCTCTCTCTCTCTCTTTTCTCTACTCTCTCTTTCTCTCTTATAAGTACAGTTATATGCTTCTGATAATACTGATATGTATATAATAAGATTTGTATGAGAAAATGAAATGGGGCATATAAAAATAAGTTGTATAATATGTTAAATAACTGTAGGCTTGGTTTCACTGTCATAGAGACTATAATGACTTGTAAAATACTTTGCAAAGGTTTTGCACTGTTTAGTTTCATTTGTATTACTAAATGAATGTCAGTCACTTGTATTTACTAAAATTCCCGCCAGAATGTTAAGGGAGACAATTTGGGATGTGGGTTACCTCGTGAATAGTGTCCTTGAGTTGTTTTAAAAGCTTCAACACTCAGAATACACGCAGAGAAGCTGAATGCAGTCATTTTGAACTTTGACCCCTGATTTCACACTGACACATCGCAGATTCAAGAAGAACACTGTTCCAGGAAGTAGAACTGCTGTAAATGCGACTTTGTGATGAAAAACGAACTTTATGACATCTAAATGAGTTATTCTTTATAACAACTTACTTATTTAAGATGTAATTTATAAAATATGAAAGTTATAATGATTTTAAATGATTCAGTATGCCATAGTAAGCAAGTGAGATATTTTAGAAGGCATAGAAGGTAAAACATATATACACATGTTTTTGAAAGCTTACATGACTGCAACATATTATTGTATATAAACACTTATGATTTAAACATATATAATGTTATAAATCATTTGACTTATCTAATTGACAAGCACAAGTATTATGATTATATCTTAGAAGAAACTGTCATGTGACATATTTTAAAGCAGCAGTTCAGATATATAAAATACAGATGGCTTTCTTCACAATGATTTATGTATAACTAGGAATTTACATTGCTGTGCAGTATGACTTGTAAACATATGTACGAGTATAAATATTTTATTTACTGGCAATAATAAGTATGAGAAGAAAGCTTTGGTGCAAGTAATTTAAAGTTTTTAAAACTGTTAACTGCATTTCTATGGCAGAAAGTAGGAATACCCTAATATATGTAATGTCTGAACCATTATAGCCTAAGTTATTGAATCCAAATCAACATAAGAACTTATTTTTACAAACTTTTAATAAACTAATATATAGATATGCCCCTTTTTTCTCTCTCTCTCTCTCTCTCTCTCTCTCTTCTCGGTTCCCATTATCAAGTTTATTAGAATGCTATTTTGATTATGAGTGTATTTTACAAAATAGATGTAACATAGTAATATGAGCTGTTTCTAAATGTTCTTATTTGTTTATATGAAGCTAATTTATACATTGTTTAGCTTTGTCTTACTAGATAATCTAATTAAATGAGGTTAACTTTAGTTAATAATAGTTAGTATTGAATTGATATGGTGGCAGCTGAGGTACTGCTGCTTAGGATAGGGGGATAACTTGAGTGGTATGTGCTACTCAAAGTTGGAGTTCTTAACTCCAGGCTGGGTGCAATGTTTAATCCTAATATTATTTTCACCTGTTTATTGTTATTTGTATATAGTTCTGACATCCACAACACATTTTATAAACTTATTGTCACTACAAATAAAAGTGAAGCTTATACAAAATCCCATAAGATTTTCAATAAATACAGCTATAATTAATGGTACACCTAAAGAAGGAGGTATAATATCATTTATTTTGTTAATTGTTATTCTGATTATATGTTTTATATGTTTATAAAAGCTAAATGATTTCTCTAAAAGGAATTTCTTTAAACATTAATGGACTGAATAACCCATGTAAAAGGGCAAGTTTAATGAGATACATTAATTTGCATAGGGCCAACTTAGTATTCCTTCAAGAAACACATCTCCTGAAAAAGGATATTGATAAATTAGCCACTAATAAATATACAGTCTTGGTTAGTTCAGAACACACTCAGAAAAAAGAGGAGTGGCTATTTTATGGAATAAAAGTATGCCCATACCTAAAACTATTAAGTCTTATAAAGATGATAAAGGAATGTTTTGTATGGTTACAATACAGATTAATGGAAAGACATATACATTAATCAATGTATATTGGATACCAGGAATTGGCATTAATACAGTGAAACACCATCTCAATAAGATCATATCATTTTCTATTGGAGATATTATTTTAGCAGGTGACTTTAATTGTATCCTACATGAAAAAGATACTACTACTATAGGAAAAAAACATTTAAAGGATTTTGTTAATTTATATCATTTGAATGATATTAATAATCAGATAGATTCAAAATCATTACCATACACTTTTTTTTCTAACAGATATAAAACTTATTCAAAAATAGATAGAGTCTTTATTTCTAACCAGATGGTTACAGACTTAATTAATTCTAAAATCATTTTGTGTCCTATATCAGATCATAATTCAATTGTCTTTGAGTTTATGATAAAAAGTACTTACAATGTTCAGATCAAAAGGATACCAGCATACTTAACTCAACTAAAAGACTATAAAGATTATATACTTTCAGAAGTGCAACATTTTTAGACTTAAACAATACACCTGAAGTCTCCATTGTTTATGTTTGGGATGCTTTAAAATCATATTTATATGGACAAAGTATCAGATGGTATAATAATAAAAGGAAATCTTGGGACAAGGAATTACTAGATATTCAAAGCAAATTAGACTCATACAAACATAATAATAAAGAAAATATTATGGACAAAAAGTAATTGAAGAAATAAATAAATTAAATGAGAAATACAAAGAAATTTTAACTCATAAAGTTAAAATAACATTAGAGAAATATAAGTTTTGTCTTGCTCAATAAGTCCCAAATACTTACATAGACTTAAAAATAAAACAAAAAGGTTGAATAAACAAAATCATATCAAAGAAATTTTCTCTCAAGGAAAAGAAGAATGTTTCTAGTTTACCAGAAATATTAGATGAATTTAGAAATCACTTTCACAAAATTAATCATAATAACATTAACATGGAGCCTAAAGATAAAATAAAGAAATTTATAACTACAAACATGAACAAAAAACTTAATAAACAACAGACTAAACTAATGGATAAAAATATTTCATATACAGAGGTTATTACACAAATAAACAAGCTTAAATCAAACAAAGCACCAGGTAATGATAGTATTATACCAGAGATCTATAAAATTCTACCCAAAAGTACTTACTCATTAATACATAAGGTTTTTATTTTGGCACAAAATGAGTTAACAACTCCCCCATCTTGGCAATACACATTTATTTCACCAATTTTAAAACCCAATAAAGACCCAACCAGATGCACTTCATATAGACCTATTTCATTACTTAATGTTGACTATAAAATGTTTATGAGTATTTTTGCTGATAGATTAAAGACAATCATCCCAGGCATTATAGATATAGACCAGACAGGCTTTATTGTAAATAGAAATACTTTTGATAATATAAGGAGAACTTTAACGTTAATTGATTTTGCAAATAGGAAAAAGAAAGATTTAACACTTATTAGTCTCGATATAAGTTCAGCATTTGATTCAGTAAGTTGGGACTACTTGTTTATCGTACTGAAGTGCACAAACTTCTCATGCATTTGTAAATCTAATTGAACATCTATATAAAGGAGCATTGGCTTACATTAAGATAGGAACATATGTCTCACAAAAATACCCATTTTAAAAGGTACAAAACAAGGGTGTCCACTCTCTCCACTATTATTTACTTTAATAATGGAGCCTTGGGCTAATTTGATCAGAAACAGTACTGATATAGAAGGATTTGATATAGATGAAAATACAATATCTAAAATTCAACTTTTTGCAGATGATGTTCTAATTACATCAGCTGGATCTAACTCTTCTATGCAGTCCTTATTTGATAAAATGATGGATTTTAAAAATATCTCTGGTTTAATATTCAATGAAGAAAAAACTAAAATATTACCAATTTACACACGAAAAAATGTCCTCATTAATGATTTTAACAAATATATACCCAACTCAGGTCAGATAACTTACTTAGGTATAATATTAACTAAAGATATCAAATCTATTATACATAATAATTATAGTACCTGTCTTCTTAATATACAAAATCTTTTCAATAGCTGGAACAATATGTTTTTTACCATGGAAGAGAGACTCACAATTATTAAAATGATAGTATTCCCTAAGATATTATACTTAATATAATCAATAATACTCCCATCTACAAAAATAATTATTAAGAAATTGAATTCACTAATGTTAAATTTCTTATGGGCACCTAATAGACCTAGGATTGCATTAAAGAAACATACTAATAGCTGGTCTCAAGGGGGCATTTCATTTCCAGACTTTAATTTATATACTATCTCTGCTATTATAAAAGTTATTACTTTATTAATAGATCAGTCATATGTTGCAAGATGGAAAGATTACTGGGAACTAATTAGCATTCACTTCATGAAATTCTCTTTAATACATAAAAATATTATTGTAAATAACCCCATGTTATGGTTACTAAAAGAATTTTGTACTTCATCCATTACACCAAAATATGTAGTTAGTTACCCATTAAACATTATTATCAGTTATCGTAATTTTATATTCATGCATCCTAAGTATAAGGAATGGAATTTTATTCTATTCCTATAATGTATACACAAGGTATGCTTTTGTCAACCACCTCTGAAAGAACTCTTTTAGTCACAGAGAATGATCTAAAGTATTGGTATCAGTTGCTGTCTGATAATAAAGTAAAAATGTAGACTTCTTAAAGCAAGAATTTGATTTGAGAGAAACATGTTGGTTAGAAATTCAGACTTTTAGACAACATCTTATTAATAAAATTGATTTAATGTCTTTAACAGTTAAAGAATCTGTTCCAATACTGATTGATTACTTGATATTAAATTTACAACATAGAGTTTCTGATAAAGGTAAGCTCTCATACATACATAAAATTATCAGAGAAGAAACTCATTACAGTTCAGATACCTATTGGAATTATTTCATTTCCATTAATGGTGAATCACCAAAACAACAAGATAAACAATATATATTGGAATCTGCTTATAAAACTACTTCTTCCATTAATTGGAGACTTTTTACTTGGAAATTTTTACATAGATCTTTCTATACACCTTTAATGATGAATAAAATAAATAATAAAGACAACTTATGTAAAAAATGTAATGTAGAAATAAATGCTGATTGGGCACATATGTTTTATGACTGTATAAAATTGAAGGAATATTGGAAATTAATCAAGGATTTTTTGCAGGCCCTTTTCAGATAATTTCATTGTTTCTAAATCACTTATATTATTTAACACACCTGTTCCTAAAAGTGTTAAAAAAGTTAAACTTCCCTTATTATGGTCTATTCTAGCAGTGGCTAGAAAAATAATAACCAGAAATTGGATTTCAGATACCCCTCCTTCATTTAATGAATTTAAAAATGTTATGACTGAAGTGTGTCATTTGGAATTGATGACAATAAAATCAAGAACTACTAGAAAAACATCTTATTATATTATATGGGATACTTTACAAAACCTGTTAAAAAATCTTAGTCTCAATAGCATGACATTATAGTTTAATCAATTGATTTGATTTGTAGTGGATGTCTTTGTAAATACTTTGGTTATTTTATTGAATGTTATAACTATTTCTATTTTAATTGCTTGTATAAAATTGTTATGATATTTATTTTGTATGTTAAAAACAATAAATTTGTTTTAAAAAAAAAAAAGAAGTTTTACAGACCAAAAACGGTGAATCATATTGTTCACCTACCAAAAGAATAAAGGGGTGAGAAGAAACTGAAAATACAGTTTTAAGCCTTAAGATCTATTACTAAGACAACTAGAAAACTAATGGATAAAGAATAGTTGTGTAAAATCTTACCATAACCAAAATGTCCCTCTCTTCCATGTTGCAGTATTCTTGCTGTGGGATTCTCTGCCTCAGATGACCCAAACATCAGCTACTATAAAAAAGCTTAAGCCTGGTTGCTACTGGTGCATGGGATGTCACATGCAGGGCCATAAACTAGGTACCTTAAATGTGACAGCTGCATGCACAGACCTCAGAACTGCCCAGTCAGACAGTAGACTAGGTAGAGCCAATTGGTGCCCTCCAGATGAGTGAAATGCCATGGACTGCCCCCTCTGACCAAAGTCTATATGGTGCCACAGGGTCCCCCACAGACAGGTGAAAAGGAATGCAGGGGGATAGGTGGGATGGAAGGAATACTGCAACATGAAAGAGAATCACATCTATGGTTATGGTAAGATTTAACACAACTATTCTATGTACTGCGGTGGTGGTGCTGCGGTAGCGTTTTTGCCTCACAGTAAGACATTGTCCCATTCGATTCTCAGCTAGAGCGCCTTCTGTGTAGAGACATGCATGAATGGGAGTACCTTCGTTGAAGGTTGTGTGTCAGAGCTGGCAACTCTGCACGTAAAAATCTACTGCCAATCATTAGCGGACTGGAGTTCCGCTGTGGCGACCCCTAACCGGGAAAAGCCGAAAGACACAACATTCTATGTCCTTCTATTCCCATGTTACAGTACTCTTACTGTGGGAAAGTAACATAGCTTAGGAAGGAGAAAGGGTGGAGGAAGAGTTAACTGTTTCCAGAAATCCCTGCAGGATTGCCTTAGCAAAATCTGCTCTGGCTCTGGAGATAGGATCCAATTTGTAGTGTCTGATAAATGTGTTTATAGTAAACCAGGTGGCTGCATCCAGGATGAAGGCTGTATCTAGGCCTTTGAAGCAAGCCTTGGTGGATGCTACAGCCCTAGTAGAGTGTGCTCTTACCCCTTGAAGTAAATCCTTTCCATGGTAGGAGAAGTGGAAGCAAACAGTTTTTCTGATCCAACAGGAGATTGTTTAGAGACTGCCTTGCCCAGGGTCTTGGGATGAAAAGATACAGAGAGTCGATTAGATTTTCCTAATGGTCTTCGTTTTGTCCAAGTAAAACCTTAGCTGCCTGTGAACATACAGGGAATGGAGCATTCTCTTGCTGTCATGGATAGGAGAAGGAAAGAAGGTGGGTAGGTGAATGGACTGATTTAATGATAGCTCATTGACCACTATGGGCATGAAGGAAGGGTTGGTGCGCAGGGTCACCCTGTCTTTGTGGAAGATAGTGTGGGGGGGGGCATGCCATGAGAGCCTGTAACTCTGATACCCTTCTGGCTGAGGTGAGGGCTACCAGCAAGATTGTTTTCCATGTGCATATTTGTAGTGATGCAGAACTAGCTGGTTCAAATGGAGCCAGTGTGAGTTTTTCGAAGATAAAGTTTAGGTCTCAAGGTGGTAGGATAGGCTTCCTCTGTGGTCTGATGTGCAAGACCCCCCCCCCCATCAGGAACTTAACATCTAGCCTGGAGAGTAAAGGAGGGTCTAAGGGTAAAGCAGGCAGAGATAGCTGAAAGGTGTACTTTCACTGAAGAGTATGAAAGGCCTGCCTTGATAAGCTCACACACATAAGCTAAGACTAGAGGTACAGCTGCTAGAAAGGGATCCCTAAGCCTTTGGAGACACCATTTGGAGAATCTTTCCCATTTTAAAATGTAGGATCTCCTTGTGTTAGGTTTCCTAACCTCTCTCAGGACAGAAAACACGTCCTCAGAGTAGTGGTGTCTGAAGGGTCTTAAATGTTTATCACCCAGAGTGTTAGACACAGCATCCACAGATGAAGGTGGATGAGAGTTTCCTTCTGCTGTGTGAGTAGATCTACCATGTGGGGTAACTTGTGGTGACTGCTCTTGGTGGAGGATAGTAGAAAGGGGAGCCGATGCAGCCTTGGCCAAATAGGGAGTCATCGGCAAGATGTTTGGATTGTCCCTCCTAATTTTCAAGAGGACCTTTTGAATGAGAGGAAAGGCATACGGAAATCATCCCTTCCATGAGATGGTGAAGGTGTCCACTCTCCAGGCTAGTAGGGAGTGGTCCTTGGTACAGAATTTTCTCAGCTGTTTGTTCTGGGGAGAGGCAAATAAGTCTATTTGAGGTGTGCCCCCACTGGTGGACAATGTCTAGAAAAATTTCTCTGCGCAACAGCCACTCGTGATGCAGAGAGAATAATCTGTTGGCAACATCCGCTTGGTGGTTGTCCTGGGATGGGATGTAGACTGCCTGCAGAGATAAGTTGTTTTGTGAAGCTATTTCCCAAACCTGCATTGCCAACCTGCAGAGCAGGTAAGACTTGGTCCCCCCAGTTTGTTGATGTACCACATGATCGTGGTGTTGTCTGTGAAGATTTGAAGGGGACCTGGCTGTAGTAGGGGGAGAAAAGCTTTCAGGGCTAAATGACCTGCAGTCATTTCTCTTACGTTGATGTGTTTTTTTCAGGAGGGGTGTCTGCCAGTGTTCTTGCACCTTGAGGCCCTTCACTATAGCCCTCCAGCCCAGATCCGAGGCATCTGTGTGCATATGTTGAACTGATGTGGGGGGTAGAGGGGAAGTCATGGGTTCATTTGAACTTGCTGAATCCACCACAGTAACTCTGCCTTAGGCAGGGTAGGAAGGGGATCTGGAACTCTAGAGGATGGCTGTGTTGGGACCACACATTCTTTACATACCTCTGTAGCTTCCTCCTGTGCATCCTGGCTATTGGTAGTATATGAATAGTGGCTGCTATAAGACCCAGAGGTCGCATGAATTGTCTTGCTGACAGTTGGTGGGTCTGGATAAGATCCTGGAAGTGGTCTGTTTGGGAAATTATTTTGTCTTGAGGAAGGAATGCCTTTCATCAGGTCTGTTCGGATTCTGCATCCCAGGAAGATTTTTGCCCTGCTCTGATGTAAGGGATGATTTGTTGAGATTGACAGTGAACCCCAACCAGTGTAGTAGAGACATGGAAAACTACAGATAGTTTTTTAGGGTGTTTTCTTTCTCTGCAAGAATCAGAATATCGTCTAGGTAGGGGAAGATTTAAATGCCCATGGTCCTACAGTAGGCTGCGACGGGAGCTAGGCATTTGGTGAAGACCATGGGTGCAGTGGATAAACCAAAGGGCAATGCAGTAAAATGAAAGTGAGAACAGGGCCCAGAAAAACGTAAGTGCTTTCTGTAAGTGGGCTGTATAGGGATGTGGAAGTAGGCCTCCTTCAGGTCTAGACTGGCCATGAATGCTTGGGCTGGCAGTAGAGGAAGGGGGGTCTGAAGGGATGCCATTCGGAAGAACAGGACTTTTAGGAAGAGGTTTAGAAAAGATAAATCCAGGACTGGCCTTCATGGCCTGTCCTTTTTTGGTACTAGGAATAGCCTTGAGTAGAAACCTTTTTCTTCTTGTCCAGAGGGGACAGGTTTTATGGTTCCATGGGCCAGCAGATCCTGTATAATGTAAGGAATAAGGTGTAGTTGTTTTTTAGGGGGAATGGAATGCCCCGTGGTGTGGGCCTTTCTTTCAAAGCTAGGAAATATCCCTTTTCTACTATTTCCAGAATCCATCAATCTGAGGTGACTGTTCTCCAAAGGGGCAGGTAGTGGCGAAGATGGGCTGACAAGGGTAGATGGGCAAGCCAGTCACGCACTGCTGGTACCATTTCTGTCTTGAAAGGGCCGTCTGTGGGTAGGCTGAGAAATGGCAGGCCTGGAAGAGGATTGCCTCTTGGTTCCTTTCATATGCCTGGAAGGAGTAGCAGCATTGGAGGGGATTCTTCAGACATAGCAGGTCTTACTGGACAGTTTCTGTAGTATTTTGGTATAGGAGATACCAGAAGGTACTTAATGTCTTGTAGCTCCTTGCTCTTCCCCTGAAGGTTTTTCAGCAGTTCCGCAGACTGTTTTCCAAACAAGAGGTTGTGTTCTAGTGGGGCATCCAGAATTTTAGACTTTCCCAGTAGCTCAGTCTGATAAGGACTAGGCCTGTAGTTCAATTTTTTTCCCTGAGTAGCATCCTGCCTTTGCCCAGAATGATACCACAATATAAGGACAAAATGACTGACTTCAACAATTGGCTAAGCTTCTGGTGTCATTCAAAGGGGATCCAGTATCTGTCTGCTTGGGACGACATGATCGACAGACCACGATGCTTTGCCAGAGATGGTATGTACTTGTCGCCCCTGGGATTCAGGTTACTGGTTAAGGCTCTTGCCACCCCTATAGTGCCTTTTTTAGGCAAAGTTCAAAGGACAAAACCACCACCATAACAGGTACAAGCATGCAAACTCTGAAGGTAATGCTACTCAATGCTAGAAGTCTAAAGCTCAAAATGCACTCTCTGGAGGCACTCCTAAAAATGGAGAACATTGACATCTGTGCAGTAACTGAGACCTGGTTCAAGGCTCCAGAGAGCACCCCTGCAATACCAGGCTACAACTCTTACCACACTTTTCGGCCACCAAACCAGGACCGAAACACTAAAGGTGGAGGAGTGTCAATATTCACCAAGGATATTCACACCACCAGGTTAGTTGCCCAACACAATGCGTCTGAAATTCTGCAGGTGCAACTAACACTAGGGAAGACGACAATCCAAATTGTAGCTTTCTACAGATCCCCCATCATGCCCAAAGATTCTCACTACACCTTTCTGAACATACTGGAAAATATTAAGATAGAACCAAACACCCTAATAATGGGTGATTTTAACTACCCTGCCATTAACTGGGAAAACTACTCGTGTACCAACACCTTTGCCCAATGGTTCTTGAAATTCATAAATTCCAATGCCCTGGATCAACTAATCCATAGTCCCACCAGGGGCTCCAATATCCTAGACCTGGTCATTACCAACAAGGGAAATCCATGCTCCACACCTATGGTCACCCCCTCGTTAGTCAGGTCTGACCATAAGCTAATCACCCTTAACATCCACATCCCACCCCCACCCCTCCTGTAAGGAAACCTTCATAAAAAAACTTCTCCAAAGCCAACGTCATGCTACTCAAGTTAGAAGTGACAAACTTCATAACACCCATGCAGACAGGAACTGAAAGTTCAACTGCTGAATCCTACACTAAGGCACTGTACGAGCACATCCACTCATGCACGAATCGTGCCATCACAAATAGAACCAAGATGCTCCCATCCAAAAAAAGGAAGCTAATATGGTGGTCCCCTGCCATAAACAAACTTTACAACAAAAGGAAAAAACTGTTGCAGAAAAAAGGAAAATCCCAGGATGCAAAAAACTCTCTTACCAGCCTCAGTATGAAACTGAGATCCCCTCGTAAAATCCTCCAAAGCTAGTTACGAAAATAAAATTGCCAAAGATTCCAAAGATGACCACAAGGCATTCTATAACTATGTTGTTGTTGTTGTGTCTTTCAGCTTTTCCCAGTTAGGGCTCACCACAGCGGAACTCCGGTCCGCTAATGACTGGCAGTAGATTTTTACGTGCCGAGTTGCCGGCCCTGACGCACAACCTTCAACGAAGATACGCCCATTCATGCATGTCTCCACACACAAGACACTCTAGCTGAGAATAGAACAGGACGTCGTACTGTGAGGCAACAACACTACCGCAGCACCACCAGCGCAGCCATTCTATAACTATGTCAATAATCTAAATGTCAATGCTCAGATCTGCTCAGAGCTAAAACAAAATGGCATTAAATATACTGATCCCAAGGATATTGCCAATATCCTGGCAAATCGATTCAGTGGCAACTTCACCCCCCTCTCACCCCCTAAATGGCCCATCTCAATACTGGAAGACTGCCAAATTCCGGTAATAACGGCCACACATGTACAAAACACACTCTCCAAAGCTAAGAATACAGCATCCATAGGACCAGATGACATCCCGGGCTGTGTACTACATGAACTACAATATGAACTGGCACCTCACCTAAGTGTCATGTTTAATCATAGCCTCACCTCAGGTTTCATGCCTACTGAGTGGAGCAGAGCTACAGTTATCCCACTCCACAAGGGGGAATCCACCTTGGATCCCGGAAACAACTGTCCCATCAGTCTGACGAGCCTCATCTGTAAGGCCATGGAGCATATTACCATGGAACTTATAAACAAAGACATTGGCAACCTTCAAACACTGGACCCCACCCAGTTTGGGTTCGTGAAGGGCCAATCATGTCTCCTGAACCTGATTGACTTCTTCAAATCAGTCTCCAGAGCCATGGATAAGGGTAAGGTGGTTCACACAGCCTATCTAGACCTTGCCAAGGCCTTTGACACCATCCCCCACTCTGGAATAATAGATAAACTTACAAAGCTGGGCATTAATCCCTACATTACCCAATGGGTTGCTAACTGATTTACTGATAGAACCCACACTGTAAAAGTAGCTGACTCCAAATCCAGCACCAGACAAGTGGAGTACCTCAGGGTTCAGTCCTGGGACCGCTCTTGTTTGGCATCTACTTCTCTGAAGTACAGGCCAACACTAAGGGACTTTGGCTAACAAAGTTCGCAAATGACTGCAAACTGTGAGCCATTACTGAATCCCCAAATGATGTGGATACTCTACAAAAGGGCCTTGCAGAAAAAGATGCTTGGTGCCAGAGCCATGGGCTCAAGCTCAATGCCAAGAAATGTAGTTATCCCCTTTGGGAAAAAACATGTACCCGTGAATTACCATATAGGCGGCAGTACACTAAACACGAAAAGTATGATAAGAGACTTAGGGACACAGGTGGACAGTGGTCTCACCTTCAATAACCACATCGCCACAACAGTCAGGAAATACTTCTATGTAGCACACCTCATCACTAAGGGCTTTTCATCCAGAAAAAAGGAGGTCATTGTCCCACTGTACTCATCCCTCATTAGACCCATTACAGAATACAACACCCCGTTTGGTATGTACCTCTCAAGACATCTGCAACAACTGGAAAGGCCGCAGCAATACCTCACTAAAAGAATCACAGGCCTAAAGCAGATGCCCTATGCTGACCGCCTTAAAAAACTCCAGCTATACTCTGTCGCATATCGTCTACTCAGAGGTGATCTCTGCTTAACATACAAGGCCCTGTCAAACCCAGAGCTGTTGGACATGCTACAATTAAAGAAATCCCAATCCCTCAGAGCCACACGCTCCAGGGATCAAACCTTGTCATCACAATAAACAAAACATGCTGGAGGGATAGGTTACTGACCCAGAGACTCCCCAGACTCTGGAATAGATTGCTTGACATACATGTCAAGCAGAGTGCCTCTTTGGCCCTCTTCAAAAGGAACCTGGACGATTGGATGGGAGAAAGGAAATTCACCCCGGGGATCACATCAGTCGCCCTGCCAGACAGGGGTCCAGGGAAGTAAACAGCATGGGAAGAAACAGCCAGGTAATTGTATAGGCCCTAAGGCTGATAGCCTAGTACCAACCTATGAACCTATAAATCTTCAGGCAATGATTGTAGCCGAAGCCATGAATATCTTTGAAGTACAGATGAAGATGCCGCAGATCTAGCAGAGGCCTCTGCTGCATCATAACTGCCCCTAATAGAGTCCCTGGCTACCTGGAATGCCAGGGTCAGGTTTGATGCTACTTCTCTCTTGTTTGGAGAGTTAGGCATGAAAGATAGAAGTGTAGATGCTTGGAATACCAAGTCTAAGGTATACTTAATCACATTGCTTTGGTAGTTAATGGCTCTGAAGGCTAGGGTGGAAGAGGTATACAATTCCTTGCCCAGCCTGTGCATATTCTTGCTATCCTTGTCGGTAGGTAGAAGGAACGAAGATAGAATCAGTCTTGACTGCTTGTCAGGGGCCACAGCTATTACTGCAGGGTGCATCAAGGGGGGTTTCACACAAGAACTTTGTAGTCATCAAGCACATTGTAAATATACATTTATAGAAATGATCAGGTCTCTTAGGAGCAGGTGGCTGACAGGGGTTTTTAGATGCTGATGCAAATGCATCTAGGTATGCATGTATAACTGGGGGGATGGCAGATGGTAAAGGAAATTCAATTTGCAGCAGCTCAAAATATCTTTTTTGAGTTTCAGTCATTTGTGAATTATCCCATTTGAAATATTCTTTCATTTTAGTAATGGTCTCCACAAAAGTGATGTCTTCAGGGAGAGCCCCTTTCTATGGATTCCTCATTTGGGGAATAGTATTCCATGGGAGAAGCAATTTTTGATGAGTAAGAAATAGACTCATCTGATGATGAGGAAAAATCTTCCTCTTCTTCTTCCTGTGAAGTGGGAGGAGGAACAGAAGTAGCTGATGTAAGCCTTGAGCTAAGCACTGGAATGGTGAAGGGTGAGGAGGCCAAGGGCCTAAGGGCCATGAAGGCCTGCATCAATGACTGCGTAAAAGATTGCCAGTCAGGTAATCCTTCAGAAGAGGGAGAAAGATATTTGCTTTTTTACTTTCTTTTTAAAGAAGTAGTTTTGGAAGAAGGCCTAGTTTCAGGGGCCTGAGCTAAGGAAGAGGATTCAGATTCCTCTATCACAGACAGGTGTCTGGTGGAGCCTGGTTCCCCCTTGACTTCAGTAGAAACTGACATATCAGTAACCTCCATGAACATGCCAGCCGGTACTTCAGAAGCGACTTCCTCAAAGGGAGCTGATGAAGCAGATTGCTCTAGCAGACATCCCTCAACCCCTACATCAGCGGTTGGTGGGGTATCCAACGAAGGAGAGGCAGAGGTAGTAGGCCATGAAAGCTTGGCCTTTTTTCGTGGTGGTTCCACCTGGGTGGCCGATTCAGGATCCATCCTAAGTGCTAACTTTTTAAGCATCTGATTTTCCAAATATAGATTAAGGGTGGCTAGGTGGCTTCTAAGTGTTTTAGGGAAGAAGGACTGGCAAATGGCGCAGGAGGTATGGTCATGTTCCTGGCTTAAACAGCATATGCAATGATCATGGGGGTCTGTGTTAAATGTTCCAACATCCAAAATGTCAAACATTACATGGTCGAGACTAAATGTGCAACCTTTGGATGTTCGAACATAAAAGAAGAAAACACAGAAAAAAATACTTTAACAGTGTAGGCAGGGGGGCAAGCCCACTTGCACCCCCCCCTACTTAAATATACCAACTCAGAGACTGTACTTCAGTGCAGAAAATAAATTCTCTCTATCTGCATCATATGATGCCATTGAAAGTCTGTCTTCGAGCACTCAAAATTTCAAATGTTTGGTCTCGACCATGTAATGTTCGACATTTTGAGCGTTCGAAGATTTGACAGGTACCTGGTCATGGGCATCCTTATGCAGAATTTGACGTCCACATTGGCATTTACCCTTCTTAGCAGACATCGGCTAATAACAAACAAGCAGACCAAGCTCAAGCGATAATACATTTTAAAAATTCCCCAACGGGGTACCTAGATTTAGGCGTCTTGATAATAGAGGAGTGATGCGATCGGTCTGATGTTCGACTGCGGCAGAAAAGTTCTGAGGTCTGTGCATGCAGACGGCACATTTAAAATTCCTGGTTTATGGCCCTGTGTGTGACGTCCCAAGCACCAACAGCAACCAGGCTTAAGCTTTTGTATAGGAACTGACATTCAGGTCACCTGTGGTGGAGAATCCCACAGTAAGAATACTTAATAATAAAGATAAGTGGGAATAGGACATCGCCATGTTTTTGAGACAATGTAGGAACATTTAGCAGTGTACAGTGACTAACAACTTCTAATAATTTTTATAACTGCAGTTAATACTGTTCCAACAAATTAACCAGCATGAAGTTTCTCACAGATTTATTCTGTGAAGTCTAGTATGGACATATTTCTTTAATGATGGAGCCAAACGTCCTGACCTAAGTTTAGGAGCTGACTGAGTAGATGAAGATATACACATTTTCCAAAAATTCTGACAACGGGGGTTGGTAAGGTAGTAAGATGTTAACTGCTTAGAGAGATAGAAAAGTGACCCTTATGAGAGGGTACAGCAAATGATTGTTTTCATTAATGCAAGACCTTGCCTTCCATGAATAACCTGATTTGACATTCTTGTAAAAAACTTGTTTAAAACAAAATTAAAGCAATAATAACACAGATTGCCCTACCTGCTGAGCCATTAAAGCCAGAGATGAATGCCCGTCGGCAGTCACATTCTGCAACAGATTCACTCTGGAAAGCAAAAAATGTTTTTATTAAATCATTGAAACTATTTTAACAGAAAATGACAACCGTATTACTACTGTACTTTTCTGATGCAGATGGTTAAGGTTGTCAGCTGTAGATGCTGAGGTACAAGGTTCGATTCCCTCAGCTCTCACTTATCTACTGTGTGACCTAGAGCAAATCACATAACCAGACAATGCTACTGGGTCACCCTAAAAAGGGACTGTTGTCCAGTGGGCTTACCTGGAATTAAACTATAAAATTTAATGAAGCATCACTGCTTTCAACTTCAAAACTTATAACATACTCATACGTCTTAAACCATCACATATCACAGCACAAGAAGCCTTATGAAGGATAAAATTAATTGTAATATGTTCACATACTATGAGGGTTGGTATTACAAGGTGATTATGGTCCTTGGACTGGCTCTGCCTTGTAAACACTATAAATCTATGAATCTATGAGTTATCCGTGTGCAGATGCCACACAGGCCTACCTACACAAAGAAAATCAGCCCACCATCATTTGCTGATAAATCACACAACTGACATATTCTCTGAATGAATGAATTTGTGGGTCAACAGGACAACAGTAGCTAACTTTAAAAGGCCAAACATGACTGCCACCATTTCCAACAAGTTCAGGAGTATTTGGAAATCCAATAAGACTATCTCTGCTACCCTGAATGGGATATATAATGGGTTCTCCATATCATAATGGGGGCATCTGTACTTGGAGCCAAATTCAAGCAAGACTGCTAAAAGGAAGACCCCCCCCCTCAAGGTGGCTCTTCAAAATGATGGTTTTCCAATAAGCTTGATTTAGTATTATAAAGGGTGTTGAAGGAGCCACCAGTCTTGTGACTACAGGAATTTAAACATCCACTGCAGTACTTTTATAAGAAGGCAAGTATGGAGCACTACAACAGTGACCATGTCACAAAAAACTAAAAATCTCCTGATTGGATAAACCTGTGCCTTCAGCAGATGGGAAACTATCAAGGTTACAGTCAGCATCTAATGTATATGCTACAAAAGTAAGAAGGCCTTCGACACTTCAACACTCCGACTGTGTTGTCCATTACCTTACTTGGATAGAAGGAAGTTTCTTTGCTCACCAGTGGGAGTGGGGAGCCTTGAGCAGCCTACCTGTCCCTGTAGGAAGTGACCTCAGCACAAGTAGCTGTAGTAATTGGTTGTTTTGGACCATTTCTAGCTCTTTTGTAGTTCACTGTTTAAAATCCGCGTTTGCACGGCTTTGCACGGTTGTGCGCATAGCGCAGCACCGGTTAAACTTTTTCTGGCTCCGCCAAGTCTGCTCTTCAAATTTTCCCTTATGGAAGCTCTACTCTTAGTATAACCAGACTACTCACTATATTATAAGCCTAGCACTTGTTCTCAATACTTCTCTGCTAAGTAAGCACTCTCGTACTAAGTAAAGCACTACATCTACTTACCACCCCTGTGAATATCCACTTCCCTTAAAGGTACAGCACTCCCTTATACTGTTCTAGCATGTCGAGTGGTAGATTACTGGCGTCATCTCCAATTCAGCTGGTCAATCTGGGTATCTTGAGACAATGCTACAATTGTCTCATGTACACAGACAACCCTCTCCTCCTCCCAACAAACACAAATACATGTGACAGATGCAACTATATAGCCAAACTGGAGGCTGAACTCTCTCAACTCAGGGATGGCATGACCAAACAGGAGGAGATGGCAACCACACACACAACAATCCCAGTCCCACATAGACCTACCACAAAGTACAGTTTTGTACCTACCATAAATGTAGATGTCCGAACTGGATAGCATCTGCAGTCATAACAAATGGGTAGTCCTGTCGTCAGGCAGCCCTTCAGTCGGCCGGATTCCAAAGTCTGGGTCCGGCTTCGGCCGATGTTGCACTTCACCCGACGTCATCTCTGTTGGTCTTCGGGTATAAAAGCATCGGCCGACGCCATTTTCTTCAGTGTTTCTTGCCCCAGGTGCCAGTTGCCCTTTTAGAAGGCTAAATTTGGATAAATGCCAATGTATGCAGATAAGGTAGAAGGCAAATACAAAATGTAGGCATATATATATACATATGTACAAACAAATACACCATAAGAGACTCCCCCCCAGCTAGCTATTAGGAGAGTAAATACCCTAGGAGTACCACAGAGGGGAAGGAGGGTGGGTAATCCTGACTGCAGATGCTATCCAGTTCGGACATCTACATTTATGGTAGGTACAAAACTGTACTATGTCCTTCATGGATGCATCTGCAGTCATAACAAATGGGTAGAATACCATAGCTAAACTAGGGGTGGAGGAAGTGAAAAAATTATGGTGTAGTTAGGATCCCTTGCAGTACAGCAGTGGCAAACCCTGCTCGGGATCTAGAATATAGAGATAGATTGTAATGCTTGGCAAATGTATGCACGGAGGTCCAAGTAGCCGCCTCAATAATGTCCTTGGTTGCCACTCCTCGTAAGAAAGCTGTGGTAGTGGCTGTAGCTCTTGTTGAATGAGGCCTTATGTTCTGTGGCATTGGTTTTCCATGGAAGGAGTAACAGAACCTGATGCAATTTCCTATCCATTTGGAGATTGTCTGTTTGGAAATTGCTTTTCCTTCCTTTCCTGGTGCATAGGCCACTAACAGCTGGTCAGTTTTTCTGTTACCTTTGGTTCTGTCCAGGTAGTAGCGTAACTGTCTATGTACATCCAAAGTATGCAGTAGCCTTTCCGGGCTGTTCTGAGGGTTGGGAAAGAAGGTAGGCAGGTGGATTGTCTGGTTTAAGGACACTCTGGATACCACCTTTGGCATAAATGTAGGATTAGTCCTCATGGAGACTCTATCTTGATGGAAGATCAGGAAGGGTTGTACTGCCATTAAGGCCTGGAGTTCTGAAACCCTTCTTGCTGAAGTAATTGCCAGAAGGAAAGCAGTTTTCCATGATAGGTGTTGCAGATCCGCTGTTCCTGCTGGTTCAAATGGAGGGAGTGTCAATTTTTCAAGTACAAAATTCAAGTCCCATGTTGGTAGTGGTGGTTTCCTAGGAGGTTTTACATTCTTGATTCCTCTGAGGAATTGCCTAAGTAGAGGGTGCGAGAAGACAGGTGGATCAGAACTGTATTCTGCAGAAATAGCTGAAGCATGTATCTTGATGGAGGAATAGGACAGTCCTGTGTGTAGAAGCTCTGCCAAGTACTCCAGGATGTTAGCAATGTCTAAGTTTGACGCCTCTTTTCCTCTTTCCGCACTCCAAGTGGCAAACCTTTTCCATTTTCCTGCATAGTTCCTTCTTGTTGAAGGTCTGCGGGCTTCCAGTATAATGTCTTTAACCCTTTGAGATAGGACTGGGTTAGTTGTTCTTAAGTTATGTACCAGGCAGTAAGCTGTAAGGTCTTTAGGTTTGGATGCAGGATGTTGTAGTTGTTCTGAGTTAACATCAAAGGCATCAGGGGGATTGACCACATTTTCCCCTGAGACATGCTCCTCAGCAGGGGATACCAGTGTTGCCTTGGCCAATTCGGAGCTATTAGAATTATCCTTGGTTGTTCCTCCTTGATTTTCAGTAGTACTTTGTGCATCAAAGGAAGAGGTGGGTATGCATATGCTGTCAGGCCTTTCCAGCTGAAGGAAAGGGAGTCCACCTTCCATGCAAGCGGGTGAAACGTCCTTGTGCAGAATTTCCTGAGCTGGTGGTTGAGTGGGGAAGCGAACAGGTCTATTTGTGGCATTCCCCATTTTTTTGTGATGGTCTTGAAGATGTCCGGGTGTAGCATCCATTCGTGAGCATCCGAGGTGGTTCTGCTTAACATATCTGCTAGGGTATTTTCTTTTCCTGGCACGAAGGTTGCCTGTAACTGGATGTTGTAGCTCAGAGCCATGTTCCAAAGGTCCAGAGTCATTCTGCATAGGGGTAAGAATCGTGCCCCTTGTTGATGTACCACATGACTGTGGTGTTGTCTGTCCTTATCAATAAATGGCCTTCCTTGAGGAAAGGTTTGAATTTCTGGATTGCTAGTTGCACTGCCAGCATTTCTCTTTGGTTTATGTGTAGGTGCAGCTGGTCTGGGGTCCACAATCCTTGTATGCATTTGTCCAACATGTGTGCCCCCCAGCCTTGGTCTGAGGCATCCGTTGTGATGGACTGGTTCGCTTGACCTTTGTGGAAGGGCAAGCCTAGGTTTGCCTGGCATGCTTGGGCCCACCATAGGAATTCTTGTTTCAGGCATGGGATTAGTGGGATTTCGGTTTCTAAGCTGTGCCTGTGTTGAGACCATAAGTTTTTTAGGTACCACTGTAGCTTTCTCATATGCAGTCTGGCATGAGGAATCAAGATTATGCATGATGCCATGAATCCCAAGGCCTGCAGCACCTTTCTTGCTGTTAGTTTGTTCTGTTTTGTTAATGCCAAGAAGTAAAGGGTAGTTGTTCTTGTTTTTCTGCAGTCAGGAATGCCATTTGTTTTACTGTGTCCAATTCTGCACCCAAGAAGGTTCTTGTCTGGGATGGAATCAGCCTTGACTTTTTTAAGTTGACTGTGTATCCCAGGGCTTGTAGCAAGCAAATGACCCTTTGTAAATCTGATGTCAGCTTGTCGGTTGTCCGCTTGTAGCAGGCAGTCGTCCAGGTATGGATAGATTTGGATTCCCTGTAGCCTGCAATGAGCGATTACTGATGCCAGGCATTTTGTGAATACTCTGGGCAGTAGATAAGCCAAAGGCAATGCTGAGAATTGATAATGCTCTGATCCTGCAAGGAATCTGAGGTATCTTCTGCAAATTGGTCGTATGGGGACGTGCAGGTATGCCTCCTTGAGATCTAGAGTTACCAGCCAACACTCCTTGCCCAGCATGGGAAGAAGTTGCTGCAAGGTCAGCATTTTGAATTTTGGACGATGATGTATGTGTTTAAGATGGACAGATCGAGAATGGGTCTCCAAGTTTTTTCTTTCTTGGGACTAGAAAGAGTCTGGAGTAAAATCCTTTGCCCTGTTGATTTACTGGCACCCTCTCCACAGCTCTCATGTTGGTTAGCTGAATTACCTGGTTTCGAGCTTCTGTTCTTTGAGTTGGAGGTAAGTTTGGCATTCCTCTTTTTACTGGTAAGGTGTGGAAGTGGAACCTGTAGCCTTGGTCTATGGTTTTTAAAATCCACTTGTCTTTTGTGATATAGTGCCAGTTTTGTGAAAATAAGGCTAATTTTCCGCCTAAAGGAGCTGCTAATTGCTCTCTGGTAGGCGGTGTCAGGGACGAGTCACTGTGAGTGTCCTGTTGCAGTGGCAGTGGTTGTGGCAGAGCCTCGCTGGTTATTACCTTGCCACTGTCTTCCTCTGTAGGCACTTCCTCTGGGTTGGTTTCTGCCTCGAGAGCGTCTATACCTGCCTCTTTGGTTCTTTGATGAGTCTGGAAAGGACCAATTTTTGGCAGGCCAATTTCTGCTAAACCGGGGCTGAACCTGTAAGAAATCCTTAACTGTTTGTACAGATTTTGCCTTCTCTTCCATTTTCTTCATTACTTGTTGAGCAGAGGTACCAAATAGACAGTCCTTATCCATAGGAGCATCCAACAGCTTTGCTTTTACCTGATCCGGAAGGACCTGCTCTTTCAGCCATGCATGCCTTCTTATCACTGTGCCAGTCATGGCTGATCTAAATGAAGCCTCCAGTGCATCATAGCCACATTTTAAAGAATGGTTACTAACCTGTTGTATGTTATTTACCATTTCTAAAATATATTTCTTATCTAAGGGTTCTTCAGAAGAAACTTTCTTAGACAACTGATCAAGCATAAACTCTTGGTATTGTATCATGTGAAACTGACAGTTTAAAGCTCTAGCTGAGAGAGTGGCAGAGGTGTAGACTTTTTTGCCCCATCTGTCTAAAGACCTGGCTTCCCTTTCAGAAGGGAGAGGGTTTTTTGTAGAGGTAGAAGCTACTGCCTTAGGCCCCTGGGCTATAGTCTCAGGATCTGCAAGTGGGGCCCTGAAAAGGTGGTGATGAGTATTGGGTACCCTGTAAAATCTGTCAGGTTTGGCGGGGGCTGGTGGTAAAGAATCAGGAGCAGTGCAAACATCATTAAATGCATCATCCACAACAGGCAAGACTGGAGGTATAGCTAAGGGCCTATGTTGTGGTAGGTGCAGAAAAGTTCTAAGCCTTTTTCTTGAGTCTGAGAAATCCTGTTCTTGCCATTGGAATTGCTCTCTCATGGCATGTAAGGTTTCCCCAAAAGAGAATTCTTCTGGAGGTGAGGCCGATGGAATGGATTCATCAGCATCGGAGTCTTCATAAGTGGACAAAGGAGCCTCGGGCTGGTCTGTAGTGTCTGAGACTCAAGAGTCATCAGAGTACTCCTGCTGGGGAGGCTCTGTTCTAGGTCTCTTTTCTGGGGGCTGAGAGGCCCTGTCTGGGTGTGATTGGGATCCCCTGATTAAGGAAATCAAATCCTCTGCCAGAGTAAGCATTTGAGAACTAGAAGGGTGTCTGTGTGAGGGGGTCTTAGCAGGAACTGTTTTAGCAGTTTTGGCTGCTTTGGCCCTGGCAAAGGCCTTGATAGACATGGTTGCAGGAGGCCTAGCAGCACCACGTGCTGGGGTGGAAACATCCAAAGGGATGGTGTCAGATAAATCAGTAGAGGCCCCAGTAGTAGCTAAAGTTTCAGAGGTCGATTCAGCTAAAGTAGCAGGAGCCTCGGTAGAAATCAGGGTTTCGGCTGAGGATTGACCGGTTTTCTCGGTTTCGGCCGAAACCGAGACACTCGCGGTTTGCTTATCCGTGGTTTCAGCCGAAAATGCGGACCGCGAGTGTCGGTCCTTTTCTTTGCGTTTTTTAATTGTTTGGGTAGTCGGATGTTCTGACGGCATAATGTACGCAAAATCTGAGCCGAAAAACTGTTCAGCGAACTCCGACCGACGTCTAAGCGTTCGTCGGTTGAAGGATGAACAAGCTAGGCAGGCAGCAACGTCGTGGTCTGGGCCTAAACAAGGTAGGCAGTAAGAGTGGAAATCCTTATGAGGTATTTGTTTCCCACAGGTTAAACAATTGTTTACTTTTTTCTGACATCGGCTGAGGCAAGAAAAGGTCCCCAACGGGTACTTAGCTTTTAGAAGTCTTGTAGTATTCGGTAGTAGGAATCTCTGGATCTGACCGACCGGCACTTGCGAACAGCTTCTGCTTGGCCACGCGCAAGAAAGACTGAAGAAAATGGCGTCGGCCGATGCTTTTATACCGAAGACCAACAGAGATGACGCCGGGTGAAGTGCGACATCGGCCGCGGACCCAGACTTTGGAATCCGGCCGACTGAAGGGCTGCCTGACGACAGGACTACCCATTTGTTATGACTGCAGATGCATCCATGAAGGACATCTGCAAATCAAACACATAAAAACACAAAGACATACTCGGAGGCTCTAATAAAAAACTTACCAAAACAACAGAGGCTCCCAAAGCAGACATCCAAAAATCCACCACCTCAAAACAAAACACATGCAACACATACTTCAGTAAATCAGTGCGTCAACCAATCACAGCCCTTAAGGCCAAACACATTGCCTGATACACTAGTAATAGGTGACTCTATAGTCAGACACACTGATGTCCCGCTGACCAGGCTGAACAAGGAGAAGGGGACTGTGAGCTGTCTATTGGGAGCTAGGATCCACCACATAACACATGCACTCAAGTCACTCCAAAGCAAGTACAAATATGACTCCGTCATTGTCCATGCTGGTGTGAATGACCTGAGACATACCTCCCTGGACTACATGAAAAGAGACATAGAGGAGCTCTCCGATTATGTAGCCTAGGCTGGTATGACCCTGACCCTGAGCAGCATCTTGCCCTCACCAAGAATGATACCACAATACAAAGACAAGATGATCAGCTTTAACAATTGGCTCAAGTACTGGTGTCATTCTAAGGGGATCCAATGTCTGTCTGCCTGGGATGACATGTTGGACAAGCCACGCTGCTTCGCAAGGGATGGCTTACACCTGTCACCACTGGGCTTCCGGATATTGGCTAAGGCTCTTGCCACCCCATAGTGCCTTTTTAGGCAAGGCTCAAAAGACAAACCCACCTCCTTAGAAAACAAAAATGGAAAAAAACTAAGGGTAATGCTGCTCAACGCCAGAAGTCTAAATCTCAAGATGCAGGCAACTGATGCACTCCTCAGCATGGAGAACATCGACGTATGTGCAGTAACTGAAACCTGGTTCAAGGCTCCTGAGAGCACCCCAGCGCTACCAGGCTATACCTCGTATCATGCTTTTCGGCCCCAAAACCGGGCGAACCACAAGGAGGGGTGTCCATATTCATCAAGGACACCCACACTTCCAGGTTAGTAGCAACACATGAAGCATTAGAGACCATACAGGTGCAACTAACCATAGGCAAAACTGCTATACAACTGGTAGCATGTTACAGATCACCCTCCCAATCTCAAGAACCCCACTCAGCCTTCCTGAAGACATTGGAGGATATGAATGTATCACAAAATACCATCATACTGGAAGACTTCAACTACCCAAACATAGATTGGGTACATTATTCTAGCCCTAATACCCTAGCCCAAAGGTTCCTGGAATTCATAAATTCAAATGCACTGGAACAACTAGTCACCTCTCCCACTAGGGGAGATAATATACTAGATCCGATCATCACAAACATGGGGACAAAATGCTCCACACCGGAAGTATACCCCTCACTAGTGAGATCTGACCACAAACTAATCACCCTGGATATACATATCCCACCTCCACCCCCAGCACAAAAGACCAGAGTGAAAAACTTCTCAAAAGCAGACTTCACTCTTCTTAAGACTGAGATGGTATCCTTTAAGCCCACTGTGCCAGTGGATACCACATCCCACAATGCCGAATCCTTCACAAATGCTTTCTATGGACATCTCCAAGAATGCATGGATCATGCAATCCCAAACAAATCCAAGTCCCTCTCCACCAAAGGTAAGTGTCCTGTCTGGTGGACCTCAGCCATAAACAAATTGTATAACAAAAGAAGGAAGCTACTGCACGTCAGAGCAAAATCCCATGAAGCAAAGACATCTCTGATCAACATTAGCAGAAAACTACGTTCTCTCATAAAAACATCCAAGGCCAACTTTGAGAGAAAAATCGCTAAGGACACTAAAGATAACCACAAAGCCTTCTTCAGCTATGTTAGAAACCTGGGCGGAGACCCTCAGATATGCTCAGAGTTGGTTCACAACAACAAAAAATACACTGAACCCACAGATATTGCCAACATTCTGGCTGACAGGTTCAGTGCAAATTTCTCCCCTCCTTCACCCCCAAAAGAAGAAATACTTATCCCAGTTGAATGTAATCTCCCTGTCATCTCAGATGTCCAAGTGAGAACCGCCCTCAGCAAAGCAAAAAACACAGCATCAGTGGGACCTGACAGTATCCCGGGTTGCGTGTTACGTGAACTCCAAGAGGAGCTAAACCCACACATAAAATTGCTATTTAACCTTAGCCTTATACTTTGCGATATGTACCTGAACACTGGCGTACAGCAACAGTGGTCCCACTCCACAAGGGGGGTGCCTCTACAGACCCTGGAAACTACCGCCCCATAAGCTTAACCAGCCTGGTCTGCAAAGCTATGGAAAGAATCATTATGGAACTCATAAACAGAGACATAGGGGACCTACAGAGACTTGACCCCACCCAGTTCGGCTTTGTAAAGGGCAAATCCTGCCTTTTAAACCTGGTTGACTTTTTCGAAATAGTCACTAGAGCCATTGATGAGGGCAAAGCAGTCCATACAGCATACCGGGACTTGGCTAAGGCCTTCGACACAATACCCCACTCAGGCATCATAGATAAGCTCAACAGCTTAAAAGTACACCCATATGTCACTAGATGGGTTGCAAACTGGCTAAAGGACAGAACCCATAAAGTTAAAATCGCTGGAGCAATGTCAGACTCAAAGCCAGTCACAAGTGGTGTCCCACAGGGATCTGTCCTGGGACCCCTCTTGTTCGGCATTTATTTCTCAGATGTTAAAGCAAACATGGGAGGGCTGTGGCTGACAAAATTCGCAGATGACTGCAAACTAGGCGTCATAGTCGATACACCAGCAGACACACACATCCTACAAAAAGGCCTCACAGAAACGGAAAACTGGTGCCGGAGTCACGGCCTTAAACTAAATGCCAAAAAGTGTATAGTCATCCCCTTTGGGAAAAACAAAGTACCCACAAATTATCACATAGACAGCAACCCACTGAGTACGGAAAAAGTAATCAGAGACCTAGGGACCCAAGTCGACAGCGACCTCTCATTTGACACCCACGTTGCCAAAGTGGTTAGAAAAACATTCTACCTTGCACACCTCATCATGAAGGGATTCACATCCAGATCCAAGGATGTCATTGTACCCCTATATTCCTCCCTCATCAGACCCATGATTGAGTACAATGTCCCATTTGGTATGTACCTCACCCGGCATTTGCAACAGCTGGAGAGACCACAAAAGTACCTCACCAAGAGGATCAAGGGTCTCCAACATATGTCTTATTCTGCCAGACTAAAGAAACTTCAGCTCTATTCAGTAGCATGCCGCATGCTCAGAGGTGATCTCTGCCTGATGTACAAGGCCATGTCCAATCAGGATCTGATGGACATGCTCCACCTCAAAAAATCCAAATCCATCAGGACTATGAGAGCTAAAGACTTAAACCTCGGCACAAGTATGAATAGGACATGCTGGAGGGATAGATTCATAACCCAGAGGCTTCCCATGCTTTGGAACATGATCCCAGTTCGTATTAAGCAGAGCCCCTCACTGACTCTCTTCAAGAGAAATCTTGATGAGTGGATGGGAGATCGTAAGTTTACCCCAGGGGTCACATCTGTATCACTGCTAGACAGGGGCACAGTAAACTAATTCTATTATATAAGGGGACCTTCACTGTGTCACTACTAGACAGAGGCACAGTATTCTAAATTTATTCTGTACATTTTTTGTACCATTTCATGGGGTGGCAAAAAGCCACATCACTATGGTTGGGCTGACAAATGCCCCAGGGCAGATAGCCTAGTACTATACTATGAAACTATGAAACTATGAAAGAACACTGTACAAAAAGCATCCCATTAATGTCAGTGAATGCTCTGGAACATTAAATAAAATTCCCACATTTTCAAGTAGGTTTGTTTCCCAAAAAACACTGAGATAAACACGTAAAAGAAAGCTTGGCCAAGCCAACTGAATCCAGGAAAATGTTTATTGTTAGTGGTTTCATCCAATAAATTAAAATGAACTTCTTCAGATAATTTCACACATCTCCTCCCCCTCCTTATATAGACAGCATTACATCACATGACTAATAAAATTCCTTTTGTTTTATAAAAACGTCTATATATATATATATATATATATATATATATATATATATATATATAAATGCATATGTATGTGTCTAAAGGTTCACTCAATATTAAAAAATCACAACAGTATTTACTAAAACAACATACACTTAAAATTAAATCCAACAAGTCCTGTTTCTACAATGAAACGTGTTAAACTCTTTAGTTTGAGTAAACAGGCTATAGAACACTGGTCATTTAAGTCCAGGATAGCAGTAGGCGTTCACATAAAGTTGCCACCATAATTCTTGTCTCTCCAGTAGTAACCCTAAATTTCCACCCCTGCTACCCAATTTGCCTTGATCAATGACCCTAAATTTAAAGCTGTGCCCTGGATTCTCTTGCACGTGCCTAGCCAAGGCATTATTCTCTTTACCTTTCCTTATGCTGTAGACATGCTCATATATTATTTCCTTCAGTTTGCGTTCGGTCTTACCAATGTAAAACCCAGCACACTCCTGAGATTTCCCCATGTAAACAACATTTTTTGGAGTTAGAATCATATTTATTACTAGTAACAAAACTCCTTACGTTAATTGGGAACTTCTTCCCAAAGTCTATATATTTACAGTATAGGCAGACTTCACATCTAAGCATGCCTACTATCTTACTAAGCACCCTTTGTTCACCCTCTAATATAGTTTTTAAATTGAACCCCTTCCTATATACTATGCTTGGGGCCAATCCTAGTCTATTCCTACAATCCATATTTTCCAATAGGATACCCCAATTTTTCTTCATAATAGTTTTAATCACCCTTGTGTCCATATTAAAAGTGGTTATAAAAAGAAGTTATGTCTTACCATAACGTTCCATCTGAGTTGTTGATCTTCTTCCAGTCATCACTGATGTGTTCGGTTCCGAAGAGTTGGCCTTATACCAAGCTGGCATGCACCAAAAACTCTTGAGCTAAGCTGCTACCCACAATGCCTTTCACTCAGTTACCTCAGATCAAGTTTGCATGCAACATATAGAGGAAATAGAAAGACAGGAGCCATCTCTCCGCAGAAACACTAAAAACATCACAAAGACCCAGAAGATCCGCCAGGAGCCTTTGGTGGGGGCCGGTGGGAGGGTGTGATGACTGGAAGAAGATCAACAACTCAGATGGAATGTTATGGTAAGACATAACTTCATCTGAAGTTGTTAATCTTCTTCCTATTCATCACTGATGGGACAGAATCCCAAGCTACTTGGAGAACCTGGGTGGCCCTTATGGAAGAACATTCCTGAGAACCATTGAGCCAAAGGTCGCTCTTCCCCTGGAGATCAGATCCAATTTGTAATGCTTGATGAAGGTATGGGATTTAGATCAAATGGCTGCTGCACAGATGTTAACCATGGAGGCTCCAGAGTGGAAGGCAACAGACGCTGCAATAGCCCTAGTTGAGTGAGCTTTGATTTAAGCAGGCTTAGGTTGATTCGTAAGCAAATATGAGAAGGAAATGTAATCCCTGAGCCATTTTAACAAAGAAACTTTAGATACTGCACACCCCATTCTAGGACCAGAAAAGGAAATGAAAAGTTGGCCCGACTTGCGAAAGGACTGTTCTGTCCAGGTAGAAACATAGTTGTCTATGAACATCCAATGAATGCAGGCAGTATTCTCCCTTGTTTGAATAATTTGGAAAAAATACAGAGAGCTCAATGGACTGGTTAATAAAAAATCAGAAACCACCTTGGGGAGAAAGGCTGGATTAGTATGAAGTGATAACTCTATCCTTATGGAAGATCAGATAGGGACTCAATGCATAAGGCTTGCAACTCGGATATTCATCTGGCTGAAGTGACTGCCACCAAAAACAAGGATTTCCATGAAAGGAATTTTTGATCACGTCGCAGCAGGTTCAAAAGGGGGTAGAGGGAGAGACACTGGAGAACCTGGGAGAGATTCCATGCCTCCACCGGTTGCCTGATAGGAGGTTTGCTATGGAAAATTCCCTTGAGGAAGGTCTTGCAAAGTCGGGTGGAAATAAGCAGGATTCCATCTGAACCATTATGGAAGTTAGAAATAGCTGCTAAATTAACTCGAATGGTGAAAGCTGATGCACGATTGTCAAACAACTCAGAGAGGTAATGAAGAATAGAAGCTACGGGAGTTGAGAACGGATTTAGCATCCGATCATTATTTATTTATTTATTGCATTTGTTTACCGGGAAAGTCCACTGGGCATAAAAGAGCCCATTTTCAGTGGAGGCCCGGGGAGAAAAGCTCCAACGAGATACAGAAAAATGTAAACATTAATTAGTACAGAAGTAGAAACAGTGTTACAGATAGTAAATATAGTAACATATACAGAATGGTTTGCTATCATTATGTCTACGTGCATTTGCACGGCTATGAAGTATTCGAACATCAGATGTTCGAATACTTCATATTATGGCAGGTGGCATGAGCGAAGGTTTGCACTGCGAATGAACTTTGCATTCGCAATTCTAACTTTCGGTCATGGGAGGGGATCGCGGTACAGTGCGGTTAGGGAAATGCATCCCTTTCCTCACTGTAGTGCGATCTCGGAGTTGGAATATTAAGTTAGGGGTGTGGAACAGCCCCAGGGGGCACAGCCCCCCTGCATAACTGTGTGTTCGGTTAGGTAGGTAGGTGATTATGGGAAGGGTGGGCGTGCTGTGTATCGCCGTAAATATCACAAGCGACATTTTCGTCAATATACCCTTGTTTTCGAGTTTACTATTATTCGAAAATGTTAATTTTCGATCCATAAATTCGAAAATAAAGACATTATTTATTTTTACTTTCGAATTTATGATAGTAAACCATACAGAATATATACGTAAATGCAGGAATTTAGTTTGTTTGATTACAGTAATATATACAGAAAAAAATACATTAAAGCAGAATTCAATGAATTTAGAGTGGTATAAACAGAGATATATTAATCAGTATTATTGTACAAGTATCAATAAGTGAAGATAAAAATAAATATGGAGAAAGTATCATCAGTCACTAGTAGCAAAAGACATAAGAGTTTAGTAATCATATAAGGAGAGTGAAGAGGCTAGGTTATAGAGCAGGAACATAGCCAGGAACAGTGGAGATGATTTTTCAGTATTCTGTGGAAAAGTTTTATATAAGTATTGTATATTTTCATTATGGACTTTTATTATGAAATGTTTTATTTAATTAGTTAATTGTATAGATGGGTGTGTATTAGTATATATGGGAGGTAGATTGTTGGAGTTTGTTATACTCTGTTAAAGGCAAGTGTGGCCGAGGTGCTAGAGAGAAGAATTTTGTATCTAATTTTGTTCATTAAATTCATTGAGAGAAGAATTTGGCATCTGAATTTTTTTCTTTTTTTTAATTTGTTTCACTTTTGTGAACATTGGCCTTTTTTCGTTGTATCCAGATTTTTCAGTATTTGTTTGAAGGTGGTGGTGCTGCCTGTGTTTCTTATAGAAGGTGGAAGTGCGTTCCATAGTTTGGTGACAATGAAGGAATAGAGGAGTTGACCAGCAGGTAAGTTGGGCTTATCTACTTTTAGAAGTAGATGATTTTCAGATCTTAGATGCCTGCTGGAATGGTATTTGGCAAGTAGAGGTAAGAGAGCAGGACAGTCTGTGGGTCTGTAGATTATTTTGTGCACAGTAGTTAGTTGGGTGAATGAGAGATGGTGGGGGAGTTCCAGCCACCCTAATTGTTTCAGGGACTTACAGTAGTGGGATGAGAATTTAGCCTTGGTGGCAAATTTTGCTATTCTGTTGTAACACACAGCAAGTTTGGATTTTGTAGCATTTTGGATATTGGTGAGGAGAGGGGCACCATAAAGGAGAGAGGGTAATAAAAAGGTAGTTGCAAGGGTTTGCCTAGTAGAGAGGCTAAGACAGTGTTGATGCCTGTAGAGCATACCAAGCTTTTGATGTGTTTTTTTAATGCTATTGTTTATGTGTAGGTCAAAGTTAAGGTTTTCATCTATAATAATGCCTAGTAATTTAGTGTGTGGGACAACTTCTATAGTGGTATTGCCTTGGGCTTGTATAGTGAAGAGTTTTTTATCAAATGGAGTGGTTTTTCTAGGAGTAAAAATTACTAGTTTAGTTTATTTTGGATTTAGGACAAGATGATCATTAAGCATCCAAGATTCAGTAGATGTGAGGGCATTCTGGGTAATTTGCTGGAGTTCAGAGCTGGAATTTGCAGTGCATATTATTGTAGAGTCAGCAGCATACTGGATTACTAATCACTGTGGGAGAGTGGTGTGAAAGCTGTTAATAAAGATGGTAAATAAGACAGGCCCAAGTATGGAGCCTTGGGGTACCCCTGTGGCAGTACTGTGGAAGGGAGAGTAAGACTGTTGCCATTTGGTGGATTGCTGCCTATTGGAGAGATAGCTGTTGAACCACTATAGGGTAGGGGGAGAAATGTGGAGGGTGGATAGTTTAGAGAGGAGGATAGTGTGGGAAATGGTATCAAAAGCTTTGGAGAGGTCAAAGAAAAGTGAAGCAATTATTTTACTAGAATCCTGTGCCCGGTTAACTGTATCAAGGAAGGATAGAACAGTAGTGGTGCTGTGTCCTGATCTGAAACCATGCTGAGTGGGTGGTAAAATCTGATCTTCATGCAAGTGGTTGAGGAGTTGGGCATGGATGCATTTTTCCAGTATTTTAGAGAGGGGTGAGAGAATTGCTATGGGTCGAAAGTTTGTGGTGTCTGTGTTGGTGCCACCTTTGTGTAAGGGGAGAATGAATGCGTTTTTCCAGATGTCTGTGACAAGGGATTCTTTAATTGATCTGTTAATGTGTATGCTGATGGGATAAGCTATAGAGTTTGCTGCTAGCTGCAGAAGTGTGGGGGTAGATTATCAGGGGCCAGAGTACAGGGTTTTAGCTTAAGTAAAAGTTTTTTTTACTGTGCTGGTGGGTATGGGGGAGAATTTTAGGTTAGGGTTAAGGGTAGACTTATTTTCTGAGATGATTTGGTCATCAGCTGTCTTGATGGTGGTGCTGTTAACTGTAGGAAAGGTGGTGGTTAGGTTAGCTATGGTGTCAATGAAGTAGGAATTGAAGAGGGTAGCAAGTTCAATGGGGGGGGGGTTGTGTGTCAGGGGATGGATTGCTTTGACAGCATGGGTGTAACAGCTGGCTGATGTAGGACCAGAATTTTTGGGGATTATTTTTATGTTGGCTTTGTAGGTGGAAGTAGTGGTCTTTTTTATCAGTAGTTATTAGATGTTCTACCTGGTTACAGAGTTGCTTGTAATGTAGTAGAGTTGAGGGGTCTTTTTTTTCTGCCATGATTTCTGGATTTTATCCCTTGTGGACATTACTTCTTTGGTGGATTTTGAGAGCCAGCATGCATGGTTATGTGACCAGATAGAGAATCTTTTCCATTTGCCCCTGTAAAATTTTCTGGTGGATGGTTTGTGGGAGGCCAGGATAATCTCACGAACAGGTGAGGAGAGGACTTCCTGCCTGGCAACTAACGGAAGTGGAGAAGCCAAGCTGTCAGCTTGAGAGTGGAAAGATTCGGTGGAGTCAGACCTTGTGGGTGAGATACGCGGTCCTGACAAGAAGGGGGTTGTAACAAGTGAGGCCGGAGGAAGGGAAACCAGACTTGACGAGGCCAGAACGGAGCAATGAGGATCACTTTGCTTCTCAACCAGATAGCTTTCTTTAAAAAAGAGGGATCAGAGGTAATGGAGGATAAGCATAAAGGAGACCTGCTGGCCAATCGTGAGTCAAAGTGTCTCTCGGTAACTCCCTGTGAGGGGGAAGAGGGCAAAGTAACTGCTGCATTTTGTGTTTGAGGGGGAGGTGAAAAGATCGCAGCATGACTGGCCCCAACAGCTGAAGATTTCTGTCGTCACACTCGGATTGAGAGACCACTCGTGTGGATGAAGGATGCATCTGCTCAACCTGTCCGCAATCACGATGGAGCTCCCCGGGATATGCATTGCGATTAGAAAGTGTTTGGAAGCTATCGCCCAATGTCAGATTCTTATGGCTTTGTGACATAGGGGGTAGGATTTGGTCCTTCCCTGTTTGTTTATGTACCAGACAACGGACATGTTGTCCGAATGGGTAGCAATCATTCCTGACGAAAGGAGCAGGTGGAATCCTTGCAATGCCAATAGCACTGCTTTTAACTCCAGGACACTGATATGCAAGATGACCTCTATGCTGGACCACGTGCCTTAGATTGACTTTCCCTGGAAGTGGCCCCCTCACCCTATCAGGGAAGCGTCCATGGTCACCGTGGCGCTGTGTTGGGGAGCCTGAAAGGGGCGACACCAAAGATTTTCATCTGTACTCATCCACCAGAGAAGATCTTGTTTGCAGGAGTTGGTGATGAGAATCTGTGAGGTCAGGGGATGAAGATTGGATATCCACTGGGACTGATCGAGCCATTGTAGCAGTCTCATATGTAATCTGGCTATAGGAACAATTGGGATGGCCGCTGCTATAGAACCCAGAGCCTGAAGAACTTCCCTTGCAGACACCTTTCTTCGACAGAGTATCATTTGAACTTGTGCCCTTAATCTCTGAAGCCTGTGAGACAGGGGAGAGAGACCAAAGTTATTTGAGTGTTGAGTAATGCCCCTATAAATTCCAACTGCTATGAAGGCTGAAGGTTGGATTTTTCCAAGTGAATGGTGATGCCCAGCGACTTTGCTAGTACTACAGTGCAGCGAAGGGCCCTGACCAGGAGGCGCTTGGTGGGGTCAGAGAGGAGCCAATCATCTAAATACAGAAACACCTGGAATCCCTGAAGTCTCAGATGAGCTGTGACCACTGCTAGGCATTTCGTGAACACTCTGGGGGCCGCTGAGAGACTGAATGGCAGGGCTCTGAATTGGTAATGATGGTCTCCCAGCCGGAAGCAAAGAAGACTCCTGGAGCGTTTGTCCATTTTGATGTGGTAATACGCATCCCGGAGGTCTATCGAGCACAACCACACACCCTCCTGAAGAAAAGGGAGTATGGATTGAATCGTGACCATGCAGAACTTGGTCTGAACCACTGATTTGTTTAACTGGCTGAGATCCAAAATGGGCCTCCAGTCCTTGGTCTTCTTTGGCACTAAAAATAATCTAGAGTAAAAACCGGATCCGCACTTTTCTAGGGGGACCTGTTGGATGACTCGTTTTTGACATAGCTTTCTTATTTCTGAAGCTGCCTCCTCCCTTTGACTGGGTGGAACATCGGGAAAGGATTTCAGAGGTCTTGGGTAAGATATTAAGGGAATGTGATAGCCTCTGGAAATTATTCTCTGCATCCATTGATCGTTTGTAATAGAGAGCCAGGCAGCTAGGTGCAGAGAGAAACGAGCCCCGACTGCTTCCAGAGGAAAGCAATAGGGCAGTGCTTCAGGAGCACTGGTACGGTCTTCCCGAGAAAGAATCTCTGGAGTCCTGATTACGGGGATCCCCTCTGCCCCAAAAGGGACATCTTCCATTACAGGAACACCCTCTGCCTCTGGGGGAGTCCTCACCACATGCCTCATGGAAAAGACCTTAAGACTTTTTGTGTCACATATTTCCACTTCTCTGGTTTCTGGAGAAGGAGCATTGAGGTTTGGAAAAGCGTAGACTCACGGCAGACAAGGTCTTCCCATCTTGTTCACACCTGGCTAATGTGTCCTTGACCTTATAACTGAACACAGCTGATGGTTCGATGGGGGAATTTAAAAAGGAAGACTTGAAGGGGTCCGCGAGGTCACAAATGTGCATCCAGGCATGGCGTCTCATAACTACGCCTGCATCCACAGCTCTAGCCGCCCCTTCGGTTGCAAGGGATAGCAGGAGTTCAAAGGTCGCTGAAGCAAAGACTTGCTTCCCTAACCTGTCCACCGCCCAGCCACAAGGTCCTTTTTCGTGGCTGCCGTCACCACCACAGTGTCTACTGGTAAACCTCTAGACCAATGGGGTTGATCCTCTGGAAAGGAGAGTATCTTATCTGATCTCCTGGGGTTGGCATCAATGGTGTCAGGATTCTTCCATGCCCGCTGCACAATGAGCTTGCCTAACTCATTGGCGGGGGGGGGGGTCACCCAAGAAGTAGAAGGTTGAGAGCGGAAGGCCTGTAGGAATACGGATTCCTCCGAGGAAGGGTTGGAGGACTTCCAGTCATCCCTCTGCTTCAAGATTTCCAGGATGCCTCCAAATATGACATCATCAGGGGGTGACTGTGGGGACTCTTCCCCATCATCGTAGTCTATATCTTCCATGAGGGACTCCTCTGGGGAGTCCATGTGTTTCCTCTTACACGCCAGTTTCCAAGGGGGTTCTTTGGTGGGAGCATCCGAAGAAAACTCAGAAAGGGGAATACCCTCAACAGGGGTTTCCTGGGTCTTGCTTTCCCGGAGTCCTGGGGGGGTGGGTCTTTGATAGCTGCAGCTCAGAGGGAACGGACAGTAGTTCCGACATAGGAGGATTGCTCGAAGCAAGCACCCTCTCTATCACCCGGAAAGTGGGCTCGCCGGTAGATGAATGGGAGCCCGGAACCGAAGAAGACAATTTCAGAACTGAAGTCACACCCTGCTCCACATGGTCTGCTCCCAGGGACGGAGCTTCAAGCAAAACCAGAGTGGGAGTCACCCTCGGGCCTGAAGATGGAACCAGTGACACAAACGGAACCGTGGTTGGAACCGAGGCTTCCACCCCCAAGCATGAGATTGAGAAAGGTTGGGTTCATACGGAACCACAACCAAAGGGGCCTCGGAGTCTCAAACACGGTCATTGTCGGCACCGGGGCAAGGGATCCTGTCATAGATGTCGGAAAGATAAACCTCAGAACTGAGGGGTCCAAGGGAGGAGAATACATTGGGGTCACCGGGGCAATGGACCCAAAACCCGGAGTGGGGTGGGCTCTAGGAAAATTTGTAATCCCCCCTGGTGGTCAGAAGCTGATCAAAGAGGCGCACTACGTCCAATTCGGATAGGCCGCTGGTGGACCTTAGCGATGCCCCTGAGGGGGAATCTGGCTGGTCCAAAAAGGGGCTGAAGGCTTGTCCGGCAAATGGATCCACAGCCGGGGAGTACTGTGCCCGTGGTAGATTACCAAATGGCACAGAGGAATCCAGTTTAGAAACCGGTAGCAGGGGAATAATCGGTGCTGAAAATGGGCTTGGAGGCAAAGTCACAGCTGGGGTGAAAGTCAGTATCAGCTATGAGGATATTGTTGGAACCAACATCGGAGCGGAGATGGGGACATTGGTGCAGAGGTAGAGGCAGGCAACTGGCCGGAACTGAAGTTGCAGATGGAGCCGAAGTCATCGGTGCCAAAATCGCTGCCAGCAAGGTGATCTTGGCAACTTCTGTATGGACCACTGGAGCCAAACTCGGAGCTGAGGAGGTGATTCGATGCTCGGTAGAAGTCTTATGGGCCTTGTGCTTATGAGTCTTGCCAATATCACCAGCCGGTGAAGAAGGGTCAGAACGAGAACATTTTTTGCTACAGAAGGAGGGGATGAGACCTCCGACACAGAAATGTCCTCCGAAAAAGGTGAAGGAAGCAAGCCCTTGAGGATTAACTTATTTCATCTCTCATTCAGCGTCCGCTGACTGAAGCTGGCACAAATGTCATGGGGAGGTTTCACCAATAGGTGCAGAACCCCCAAACAATACACACATTCCTCATGAAGATCAATATTCAGGAGTGTACCACTGCAAGAAGAGCAGTGTTTAAACACTGTAGTCCCTTTCTTTTCAGACATAACACAACATAAACACACACACGCTAAACTAGAAGAAAGCTAGAGAGAGAGAGGATACCAACAATTGTATTGGGAATACCACAAGTGTAAAGGGCAAATATCAACAATGGTACGAAAAGGAGATACCTATGGGTAGAGCTGAGTGCAAAAACAGAGGAAAATAATAATTTGACAGGAAGGACTCGCACACGCACACAAAATTTGAAAAATATACCACTTAGCTGGAGAGCTCGGTGAAACACTGCTATATGGCTGCGTGGCAAACAAGATCTGAGGTAACTGAGTGAAGGGCATTGTGGGTAGCAGATTCGCTCGAGAGTCTTTGGTGCACACAAGCTTGGTATAAGGCCGACTCAGTTCCGAACCCATCCGTGATGAACAGGAAGAAGATTAACAAATTCAGATGGCTGGTTTCATATTGCCGTATTTGTAGATTTTCATTGCCTTGTGGGTCAACAATTTCAAAATTTGAACTTGTATCAACGGGGCCTTTTAGTATAGGTGCAAAATGTCACTCCCTTCTTTTAGTTTGTACCTCATTAATTAGTTCCTGTACAAACACACTAGGGTATCCCCTCTTTAAGAACATTTGTTACAAGTTCAAACATTCTGCTTGAAAATCTACATCCAGGGTGATCATCCTTGCTGCCCGTACTAGCTGACCTTTTACCAACGATTACTTTTGGTAAATAGGGTGCCCCACTGGAAAAAAAACAAACATGAAATTGAATATGTTGCCTTCCTAAATATTTTTGCTATAAAACATGAGTTAATCTCATCTTTTGCAGTTCCACATCCAAATATGAAATTTTAGTTTTACCAAAAGTGAATGTAAACTCCAGAAATTGAGTACTTTCCATTAATCACATCTACTATCTCCTTAGCCTTGTCAATGCCCCCTTTAACAATAATAAAAATATCATCCAGGAACCGTGTATAATATTTAATTCCATTCATTATGTGTTCATTGTTAAAGATAAAGTGGTTTTCCCAGTAGGCTATGACCATGTTGGTGAAACTGGCCCCGCAAGGGGATCCTATGGTCACTCCCTTTTTTTTTGCAAATAATACATTCCATCAAACACAAAATAGTTATTCCTGAGAATGATATCCAGCAATTCCCCTGTTAGTCTCAATTCACTTGATGGCATATCTTTCTTCAATAAAAATTCTATAACCCATTCTATACTTTGCTTGTGTGGTCTAACTGTGTATACGTTTAATATCCACGGTAAAAAAAATTAAAGTTAACATTATACTGTTGCCTATTCGTCTTCTAAAAAGAACCAAGAATCTTTACATATTTGTTTCTCCTTAATCACATATTTTTTCAAAAGACTATCGACCACCTTAGCACAGGCATAGGTTACAGAGTTTCTCCCATCAATGACAGGTCTCATTGGTGGGTCCTCCATATTTTTATGGATCTTTTGTGTGCCAAACATAACAGGAGTAACTGGTGTTTGCAATGTCAAAAAGTGGTATAAGCCAATGTCAATTTGCCCACAAATAAACAAGTCCCTAATGCAACTTTTAAATTTACTGTAGGGTCCACTCAGTTCATTTAATGTTATACTCTCATAAGTATCCATAGTCAAAAATTTAATCATTCTAGCCACATAATCCTCTTCTGCCATAAAGAGTAACACCCCACCCTTGTCAGGTTTGATAACCCTCGTATTAGTAACCCTTAAGTTATAAGTAGGAGCCATTCATCTTCAGTAATATTACTGTACCCATTCCCCATTTTTTCACAGGAATCTGGTTAATAAAATCAATCTCACACATTCTCTAATATTAATACAGAGGGATGCAAGGGGGGGGGGGGTTAAAAGTACTTCCTACTGAAAAATTGGTCTTATTGCTACCTTTCTCTCCAAATAATAACTGCAAATTAAGTTTACGCAAACAGATTTTAAAGTCTATCAAAAGATTAGGCAAATTTGCACTTTTTAAAGGGACAAAGGTGAGCCCCTTAGCTAAAATATCCACAAGTGCTCATTGAAGTACAAGGGTTGTAAAATTTAATATTTTAAAGTTACCTTGCATGTTCGTCAAGATCGAAGGGGCAGGTTGTCTTAAATCCATCATACCTTCATAGACCCCATTGTTTAAATCATTAATGATTTCACTCTGCAAGGGATTAACTATCGCCGTCATCTGTTCCTGTTGTTTCTTCTTGGTATGTTCCTCCCCTGACCTATATTCATATTCTTCTCACACAGCAGGGGCTGCGGGAATGCTTTACCATTAGAATAATCCCAATGGTCCCTTTCAAGTTTTTTATTACATCCTGTAATAGACTGCAGTATAGTGAGTAGCCACTGAGGCCTGTTGGGGTTCCTGTTTTTACTGAATGGATACAGAAGGACACTCAGTTGAACTTTGCTAATGCAAGTCCTACAATGGAACCGCCGGCCGGTGGTATTGGAATTGTGGCAGATCTGAAATTATTTGACACTAACTTACTGAAATACCGAAAGACCCAATTGGAAGTTTCCTATCTTGAGGAATATGTGAGAAGGGAGCAAGTCCCTAAAGGGCTGAGACAATGGTGCTATCCTATGGGGGTGGTTCCTAATTCTAGGTTCCATTTGGACTTGGTATCATTCTTTAACCAAACGGGGTTGCAATTAATAAGCATGATGATAGCTAACTATAAAATTGAGAATGAAGGGCTACCTAGTGACTTGATACAGTTGGAGAACAAAATTTGGGTGAATCCCAAATTTAACATATACAAGTTCGAGTACATAAGAATCCTTGAAAGTATCGACCAACTAGTGGGTAAACTAAAAATGAATAAAAATAAAAAACTTGAAAGGGACCACCAGGATTATTCTGATGGTAAAGCATTCCTGCAGCCCCTGCCTTTGCTTAAGTGAAGTTTGACAGACACACAGGTCTTGTCCAATACACAGGCGTATGCTAACTGCGGAGTGGAGGAAGCCACACCTTACTTGAGTGATGACAAGCAGAATGAGCAGGAAGGAGTATGTCAAGTGAGACGAATTGAGTGTTTGAGAAATCAACAACAACAAGGGGGAAATGTTAACTAAAATGTTAACTCTACCAACGGGGATTTTCGAGAGGGGTCGAGGAGGAACGGTGGAAAGAATCCAAATACAGGTCAGGGGAGGAACAAACCAAAAAGAAACAATAGGAACAGACAACAGAGATAATTAATCCCTTGCAGAGTGAAACAGTTAATGATTTAAACAATGAGGTCAATGAAGGTACAATGGATTTAAGACAACCTCCCCCTTCGATCTTGACGAACACACAAGGTGACTTTAAAATATTTAATTTTATACCCCTTGTACTTGAATGAGCACTTGTGGATATTTTAGCTAAGGGGCTCACTTTTGTCCCTTTAAAAAGTGCAAATTTGCCTAATCTTTTGATAGACTTTAAAATCTATTTGCATAAACTTAATTTGCAGTTATGGTTTGGTGAGAAAGACAGCGGTAAGAGCAATTTTTCAATTGCAAGTACTTTTAACTCCCCTTGCATCCCTCTTTATTAATATTCAAGAGAATGTGTGAGATTGATTTTAGGAACCAGATTCCTGTGAAAAAAATCAAGAATGAGTATAGTAATATTACCGAAGATGAATGGTTCCTATTTAATAACTTAAGGGTTACTAATACGAGGGCTATGAAACCTGACTGGGGGGGGGGTTGGTGTTTATGGCAAAAGAGGATTACATGGACAGAATGACTAAACTTTTGACTACAGATACTTAAGAGAGTACAACATTAAATGAACTGAATGGTGCCTACCATAAAATTAAAGTTACATTAGTGATTTATTTATATGTGGGCAAATTGACATTGGCTTATACCACTTTTTGACAATGTAAACACCAATTACTCCTGTTATGTCTGGCACAGCAAAGATCCATAAATATATGGAGGACCCACCAATGAGACCTGTCATTGATGGGAGAAACTCTGCAACCTATGCCTGTGCTAAGGTGGTCAATAGTCTTTTGAAAAAATGTGTGACCAAGGAGAAACAAATATGTAAAGATTCTTGGTCCTTTTTAGAAGACATGAGTAAGCAACAGTATAATGTCAATTTTAAATTTTTAACCGTGGATGTTAAAGACTTGTACACGGTTATACCACACAAGAAAGGTATAGAATGGGTTATAGAATTTTTACTGGAGAAAGGTATGCCATCAAGTGAAATGAGACTAATAGGGGAATTGCTGGATATCATTTTCAGGAATAACAATTTTATGTTTGATGGAATGTATTATTTGCAAAAAAAAAAAAAAGGGAGTGGTCATGGGGTCACCTTGCGGGGCCAGTTTCACAGCCATGGTCATGGCCTACTGGGAAAACCACTTTAACAATAAACATATAATGGATGGAATGAAATATTATCCATGGTTCCTGGACGATATATATATATATATATATATATATATATATATATACATATATATATATATAAATATATATATATATATATATATATATATATATATATATATATATATATATTATTTTACTATTGCTAAAGGGGACATTGACAAGGCTAAGGAGATAGTAGATGTGATGAATGGGTGTACTGCATTTCTGGAGTTTGCATTCACTTTTGGTAAAACAAAAATTTCATATTTGGATGTGGAACTGGAAAAAGATGAGACTAACTCAGGTTTTATAGCAAAAATATTTAGGAAGGCAACATATTCAAATTCATGTTTGCATTTTTCCAATGGACACCCTATTTACCAAAAGAAATCGGGGGTAAATGGTCAGCTAGTACGGGCAGCAAGGATGATCACTGTGGATGTAGATTTTCAAGCAGAACGTTTGAACTTGAAACAAATGTTCTTAAAGAGGGGATACACTAGTGTGTTTGTAAAGGAACTAATTAATGAGGTACAAACTAAAAGAAGGGAGTGACATTTTACACCAATACTAAAAGGCCCCCTTGATACAAGTTCAAATTTTGAAACTGACCCACAAGGTAATGAAAATCTACGAGTGCAGTAATAAGAAACCAGCCTTATAACTAGTTTTAATATGGACACAAGGGTGATTAAAACTATTATGAAGAAAAATTGGGGTATCTTACTGGAAAATATGGATTGTAAGAATAGACTAGGATTGGCACCGAGCATAGTATATAGGAAGGGGTTCAATTTAAAAACTATATTAGAGGGTGAACAAAGGGTGCTTAGTAAGACAGTATGCATGTTTAGATGTGAAGCCTACCGATACTGTAGATATATAGACACTGGGAAGAAATTCCCAATTAACGTAAGGAGTTTTGTTACTAGTAATAAATATGATTGTAACTCTAAAAAAATGTTGTTTACATGGGGAAATCTCAGGAGTGTGCCAGTTTTTACATTGGTAAGACCGAACGCAAACTGAAGGAACTAATATATGAGCATGTCTACAGCATAAGGAAAGGTAAAGAGAATAATGCCTTGGCTAGGCACGTGCAAGACAATCCAGGGCACAGCTTTAAATTTAGGGTAATTAATCAAGTCAAATTGGGTAGCAGGGGTGGGAATTTAGGGTTACTACTGGAGAGACAAGAATTATGGTGGCAACTTTATGTGAACACCTACTGCTATCCTGGACTTAAATGACCAGTGTTCTATAGCCTGTTTACTCAAACTAAAGAGTTTAACACGTTGCATTGTAGAAACAGGACTTGTTGGATTTAATTTTAAGTGTATGTTGTTTTAGTAAATATTGTGATATTTTAATACGGAGTGCACTTTTAGACACATACATATATGTATATATATATATATATATATATATATATATATATATATTTATACACACACACACACACACACACACACACTTTTATAAAAACAAAAGAAATTTTATTAGTCGTGATGTAATGCTATCTATATAAGGAGGGGGAGGAGATGACTGAAATTGTCTGATGAAGTTCATTTTAATTTAGTGGACGCAAGTGCTAACAATAAACAGTTTCCTGGATTCAGTTTGCCTGACCAAGCTTTCTTTTAAGTTTTTATCTCAGTATTTTGTGGATTTACAGTGTTTTTTGTGAGGTTTGTAACCCAGTCTGTTGCCCAAGAGTTCTTGTTTTGAAGTTATAAACAGCAGCCAATCATCCAGTTACAGAAACACTGAATATAGTCTTATCTACAGATTTACAGCTGCCAACACCTCGCAGTTCATAAACACCATTAGGGTTGAATGGAGATGAAAGGAAGAGACCAAAACTGGAAATGGTTTCAGCCTCTGTAGAGCCATAAAAAATGTCAATGCACTTTCTTAATTTTGATGTACAGAAAGGCATGCTGAAGGCTCAAACACCACACAGTAAAAAACCTGAAACATGGAGAGGCACTTTCCTGCTATCTCTGTGGCCAGACTGGTGAACATGGGCATCCTCAGACAATTTAGCAACAGTCTCATTTATACTGACAACCACTTAATCCTGAAACAAACACAGTATATGAGAGATGTAGTTGTGTCTTTTGGCTTTTCCCGGTTAGGGGTCGCCACAGTGGAACTCCGGTCCGCTAATGATTGGCAGTAGATTTTTACGTGCCGAGTTGCCAGCCCTGACACACAACCTTCAACGAAGGTACGCCCATTCATGCATGTCTCCACGTAAAAGACGCTCTAGCTGAGAATCAAACAGGACAACGTCTTACTGTGAGGCGACAACGCTACCACAGCACCACCACCGAGATGTAGTTACACTAAGAAAAGTGAGACAAGACTCTCGTATACTGACAAATCAAATGGCAAACAGCTTGTCAGCACATGCATAGCATTTCCCTCACTAAATAAGGTCTCAACACATAAATCCATATATGTGGAGGTACTTGCAAGTAATTTATCAAAACCTCAAAAGCCTCCCCATACACTGCCCTCAGAAATCACTTGCAAACAAAACTAAGTCAGCACCAACTATTACACACAAAAGTACACATCACAGTGTCTGCACAAGCAAGCCCCTAAGGTGAAACACCACACATTCAAACATCTTGGTCATAGGAGACTCCATCATGAGGCTTAAGGACACCCCCTTGTCAGGTTGGATAAGGAGAGGGTTTCAGTCTGTTGCCTGCCAGAGGCCAGAATTCACCAGATCATGCACGCAATCAGGTCACTCAACCACAAGTACCAGTATGACTCAGTCATAGGCCATGTACTGTAGGTGTGAATTACCTGAGACATACCTCCCTAGTCTATATGAAGAAAGACATGATGGACCTCTCTGAATACATGTCACAGGCGGATATGAGCCTCTTACTGAGAAGCATTCTATATTCCACATGAAAGATACTACAATACAAACAGAAAATGACTGACTTCAATAACTGGCCTAGCTACTGGGGTCATTTCAAGGGGATCCAGTATCGGTCAGCCTGGGATGACATGATCGTCAGATCACACTTTGCCAGAGGTGGTATGCACCTGTCACTGCTAAGCTTTTGAATAATGGCCAAGGCATTAGCCACCTCCATAGTGCCTTTTTTATGCAGTGCCAAACCAAGAGAGCTACGAACATAAAAATTCTCCCAATGCCAAGCTGAAGGTACTACTGCTAAATGCTAGGAGGCTTAATAAGAAACTGTACTCTCTGGAAGCTCCCTCACCCTGAAGAATGCTGACAACTGTGCAATTACAGAGACGTGGTTCAAGGCTGAAGAAAGCTCCCCAACAGGGCAAGGCATAAATGGCCATCACATGTTCAGACCAACCTCTGAAAAGAAAAAAGAGGGAATGAGGTGTTTCCATTTACATTAAAAAATCACACCGCAAGATTGGTCAAGCAGGATGACTCACTTGAGCTATTCCATGTCCAGCTGAACACAGGCACAATCCCACACCATAGCATCGTTAGCTATAGGTCCCTAACCATGAGAGTACTCTGCATACCTGAAGTTACTAAACTCATTTACCATTTAGCCCAACATACTATTCATGGGCAATTTTATCTACTTCACCACAAAGTGGGAAACATGCACAACCACTAACATGTAGGCTCAGAGATTTTGGACTTTGTCAGTGCAAAAGCTCTGGAACAGCTGGTCCGTACTCCAACTAGGGGTTCAAATATCCTTGACACAGCACTCACAAACATGGGGGAGACATGCACCCCCACCCCCCCTGAGTAATGTCCTCATTGGTAAGATTGGATCATAGAACCTCTCCTTTGACATGAATATAAAATTAGAACTCTCATCAAAGCCTAAAACCTATTAAGTGATAGCATAGATAATTTTAAGGTCCCCCCTAACCCCAAAAACATGAAAGTCTATGCAGAAGTATACAAAAATGCCCTGTATAACCACTAAATCAAGTGTACAGAAATGGCAGTACCTGACCAAAAGTAAACTCAGGTCTATCCAGAAAAACAAGTACCCTGATGGATCCTTGGCATAAACAGAAGGAAGAAATTAATGTCAAAAAGCAAGTGGGAGGGTGTGCCACAGAGAAAACAAACCCTCAGTCTCAACAGGCAAATCAGGAAACTAGGCAAGCCCTCAAATGCTAAATACAAGGCTAAAACAGCCTCCTAAGAAAAGGATAACCACAAAGCATTTTTATCTATGTCCAAAATCTTAAGGGAAACACTCAACAGTGTGCTGAGTTGGCTATAGATGGCATTACCTATACTCAGTCAGAAGAAAAGTACAGTTGTGTACACCTACCATAAATGTAGATGTTCGAGTGTCTTCACTGTTGCAGTCATAACTGTAGGGTGCTCCTGCCGGCAGGCAGCCCGAGGTCGGCCAGAATTCCAAAGTCTGGTCGGCCGGCTGTACCAGCAAGTACCCTGACGTCAGAACGTAGAGGTATAAAGCTGACAGCCGACGCCATCTTCTCCAGCCTTTCTTGCCCCAGATGTCAGAAACCCCCAACAAAGAAACCAAAAGGTGTCCAAATAGAAACACAAATACACCACAAAGGAAATGGAAGAGAGACCAAGTGAACAAAAGAGGAAATTGGTGGGAAGGAAACACCGACTGCAACAGTGAAGACACTCGAACATCTACATTTATGGTAGGTGTACACAACTGTACTATGTTCTTCGTGTTTCACTGTTGCAGTCATAACTGTAGGGTAGAATCCCAAAGCTGTGAATGAGGGAGGAGGTTATGCAGAAGAAGGGGCAGCTAGAAGGCCCTGCAAAACAGCAGAGGCAAAGCCTGCCCTAGACTTAGAATACAAAGGGAGATTATAATGCTTAGAAAAAGTATGCACTGAGCTCCAAGTGGCAGCTTCCAGAATGTCCTTGGTAGGAACTCCTCTGAGAAAAGCTGCTGAAGTGGCAGCTGCTCTAGTAGAATTACTTCTAACTATACCTGGAATCTAACAAATAAAATAAACAAAAAAGGCAAGCCAAAAAGACCGTTAAGCCAAAGAGAGTTCCTTTATGAAGTCCTCAGGTTCGCTAGTAAAATCGTAGCAGATGCCAGTAATAAAACCAGGGTAGTAAACCAACTTTTTCAAAATCGTAGAAGACACCACCACTGAAGCCAGAAGTGTAAACCTTAACGCAAATTTTATTAAAAAGAAACAAGCGTTTTCGCTGTAGTCAAAGCTTCAGCTTCCACAGAGGGAGAAATTCAAAAAAGAGTGCTAAAACAAGGCTTTTATAAAAGCCTTGTTTTAGCGCTCTTTTTTGAATTTCTCCCTATAAAAGCCTTGTTTTAGCGCTCTTTTTTGAATTTCTCCCTCTGAGGAAGCTGAAGCTTTGACTACAGTGAAAACGCTTGTTTCTTTTTAATAAAATTTGCGTCAAGGTTTACACTTCTGGCTTCAGTGGTGGTGTCTTCTACGATTTTGAAAAAGGTGGTTTACTACCCTGGTTTTATTACTGGCATCTGCTACGATTTTACTAGCGAACCTGAGGACTTCATAAAGGAACTCTCTTTGGCTTAACGGTCTTTTTGGCTTGCCTTTTTTGTTTATTTTACCTGTTTTCTGTTCGTCTACTTTGTGTGTATACCTGGAATCTGTTTCCCATAGTGAGAGTAACAAAATCTTATTCCATGAGCAATCCATTTGGAAATAGTTTGTTTAGAAATAGCCTTACCTAGAGAACTGGAGGCATAAGAGATAAGGAATTGATCAGATTTTCTGAACTCTTTAGTCTTGTCCAGGTAAAATCGTAGTTGTCTGTGTACGTCCAATGAATGTAAAATCCTTTCCCCTTTATTTTGAGGGTTAGGAAAGAAGGTAGGAAGGTGAATAGTCTGATTTAGAGCCACTTTTGAAATCACCTTAGGCATAAATGTAGGATTGGTCCTCAAGGAAACTCTGTCTTGGTGGAAGATAAGATATGGTTCCACAGCCATGAGAGCTTGTAACTCTGAAACCCTTCTAGCAGAAGTCAATGCTAATAAGATAGCTGTTTTCCAGGATAAGAACTTGATATCCGAAGCAGCAGCAGGCTCAAAAGAAGGCAAAGTAAGTTTCTCCAAGACATAATTAAGATCCCAAGCAGGAACAGGAGGAGTTCTGGGAGGTCTTAAATTCTTAGCTCCTCTCAAAAACTGTCTCACCAGCTGGTGAGAAAAAATGGGAGGATCAGTGTTGAAATGAGCCGAGATAGCAGAAGCATGGATTTTGATGGAGGAAAAGGAGAGGCCTTTAAGCAAAAGGTCTGAGAGGTAGAGTAAAATGGAAGAAATATCAGGCAAAAGAGGATCGGAACCTCGATCCTGCATCCAAATACAAAATCTTTTCCATTTCGAAGCATAAGATTTCCTAGTGCTAGGCCGCCTAGCTTCTAAAAGAACATCCAAAACTTGTTTGGGAAGAGAAGAAGGAATCAAAGGCCCTTGTAGAGCCAAGCTGCCAGGCATAGAGTCTTGATTTGAGAGTGCAGCATCTGACCCTGATGCTGGGACAGAAGAGAAGGTATCAGAGGTAGAATCCAAGGAGGTTCCAAGAATAGGTGTTTCAAGGTTGGATACCAAAACTGCCTTGGCCAATTTGGAGCTATCAAAATGATAATCTTTGGTTTGTCCTGTTTTATTTTCAGTAACACCCGAGGCAAAAGAAGAAGGGGAGGAAAGGCATATCCCGCAAGATTCCTCCAGCTGAATGACAGGGCATCCACTTTCCACGCTGTTTTGTGGAAGGACCTGGTGCAAAAGAGAGGCAACTGATGATTGAGATGGGATGCAAACAGATCTATCTGAGGACAACCCCAAACTGCAGTAATTCTGCTGAACAAGTTGGGGTCCAGCATCCATTCGTGAGGATCCGACAGGTTTCTGCTTAGGCTGTCTGCTAAGAGGTTCTGTTTTCCTGGAATGAATTGAGCTTGAAGATGCAGATTCAAATTTAGAGCTGTGTCCCATAAACTCATGGCTAGCCTGCAAAGGGGGTAAGAGTGAGAGCCCCCTTGCTTGTTTATGTACCACATGACTGTGGTGTTGTCTGTACGAATCAGAAGAGGCCCTGGATGTAAATGATTCTGGAAGGCTAGAAGAACATTTTGGACTGCCAACATTTCCTTCAAGTTGATGTGCCAGGGAAGATGCTTCTTTGTCCAAGAGCCTTGCTGGCAAATGTCTAGAAAATGAGCTCCCCAAGCGTAACCCGAAGCATCCGTGGTTATGATCTGAGACGGTTGAGGCAGACGAAAAGGATTCCCTTCGTTTAAAGCACAAGCCCTGGACCACCAAAGGAATTCCTTTTGGAGGCAGGGAATCAGTGGAATTGTTGTGTCCAGACTGTGGTAATGCTGCGACCATACACTCTTTAGATACCATTGAAGTTTTCTCATATGAAGTCTTGCATTTGGAATCAACAGGATGCAGGAAGCCATGAAGCCCAGTGCCTGCAGGAATTTCCTTGCAGTGAGCGGAGTTAAAGTAGCCAAGGTCTTGAAAATTGAGGCCAGTTGTAATTGTTTTTCTGGAGTGAGGAAGGCCCTTTGCATGCTTGTGTTTAGAAGAGCTCCTAAAAAAATCATTTGCTGAGAAGGGATCAGATGTGACTTTTTTGTGTTCACAGAAAATCCCAGAAGAAGGAGAAGACGTTGAACAAACTGCAGGTGTTGAAGTAGAAGGTCCTTGCTGTCCGCCTGAATAAGGCAGTCGTCCAGATAGGGATAGATTTGAATCCCTTGGAGTCTGCAATAAGCTACTACTGGAGTCAGGCACTTGGTAAAGACTCTGGGTGCAGTAGATAAGCCAAAGGGCAGTACAGAGAATTGAAAATGCCTCGAACCTGCCTTGAACCTGAGGAATTTTCTGCATTCCTGCCTGATGGGGATGTGTAAGTAGGCTTCCTTTAAGTCCAATGTCACCATCCAAGCATCCTGGGAGAGCATTGGAAGAAGTTGTTGTAGAGTAAGCATCTTGAATTTTGGAATTTCCAGATAGGTGTTCAATACTGAAAGGTCCAGAATAGGTCTCCATGTGTTTTGTTTTCTTGGGACCAGAAATAGTCTGGAGTAAAAACCTTTTCCCATTTCTGGAAGTGGAACAGGTTCTATAGCTCTCATGGCCAATAAAGCGTTCACTTGATTTAAGGCCTCTGACCATTGATGTTTTGGCAGATCTGGCCAACCGAAAGACCTTGGTAGAGTATGAAAGTGGAATTTGTAACCTCTTAAAATCACATCTAATACCTATTTGTCTTGGGTAATATGTGTCCAATTTTGGTAGAAAAGAGAAAGTTTTCCTCCGAGAGGGGCTTCCAGGCAAGGAGGACCTGTAGCCCAACAGAGGGAGCCATTGGGTCTGCTTCCTTTGTGATTGAGATCTGTCTTCTCCCCTTCTAGGGGATGAAGCCGACCATTATCTGGACCTGTAAGAGGCCTGAGCCCGACCTCTGGGGCGTCTATATCTTCCCATTTGAGGCCTGTCAGATGTGGGAAAAGACCAATTTTTGGAGGGCCAATTTCTGGAAAATCTAGGAGGCTGAACTTGTAAGAAATCCTTAACAGTCTGCATAGATTTCGCTTTATCTTCCATCTTTTTAATAACCTCCTCCGCCTTAGACCCAAACAAGACATCATGCTGAACAGGGGCATCTAACAGTTTAGCCTTAACCTGCTCGGGTAAATTCTGCTCTCGAAGCCAAGCATGTCTCCTGATAACAGTACCAGAGGCTGCGGCCCTGCAGGAAGCCTCCAAGGCATCAAAACCACAATGTAAACTATGTTTGCTAACTTGTTCAGTTTCATGCAATACATCTTGTAATTCCTTGTCCTCTGCACATGCAGGAAAGGTAGAAAGTTTTTGCTTTAAAACAGACAAAAGAAATTGCTGATACTTGAACATATGAAACTGGCAATTTAAAGCTCTAATAGAAAGAGTAGCAAAAGTATACACCTTTTAGCCCCATCTGTCCAAGGCACGAGAATCCTTTTCAGAGGGAATAGGATTTTTTGATGAAGCGGCCTTAGCAGCCTTGGAACCCTGAGAAATAGTTTCAGGATCTGCAGAAGGGTTCTTATACAAAAATTGGTGGGAATCAGGGACCCTATAAAATCTGTCCGGCTTAGAAGGAGCAGGCGGAAAGGAATCAGGATTTAGGTTAGCTTCAGAGAAAGCATCATCCACAATATAAAGAACAGGAGGAATAGCCACAGGTCTGTGTTGAGGGAGAAGGAGAAACTCCCTAAGTCTCGTTTTAGTAGCAGAATAATCCTGACCTTCCCAATGAAAATGCTCTCTCATCTCATGCAAAGTCTCCCCAAAAGAAAAATCTTCAGGGGGAGAAGCAGAGGGAATAGAATCCTCTGCATCAGAATCCTCATAGGGAGGAAAAGAGTAATCCTGGTCAGAGGAAGAAAAGTACAGTTTTGTACCTACCATAAATGTAGATGTTCAAAGATCCACATTGCTGCAGTCATAACCTGTGGGTAGTCCGCTGTCCTCGGTCGGCCCGAATACCAAAGTATTAGGCTGGCGTCGGTCATGGGCGCTCAGATCTGACGTCAGTGCGTCCCGGTATTAAAGCGCATGACCGACGTCATATCCTCAGTCTTTTCTTGCCCCAGATGTCAGAAGGCCCAAAAAGAAAGGCCACAGCCTAAAATAGAAAAAACCCTCCAAAACCCATGTACAAACAATATCTACAACCTAAACCAAACAACCACTCCAAGCTACAGAGGGAAGGAGGGAGATTGGACTGCAGCAATGTGGATCTTCGAACATCTATATTTATGGTAGGTACAAAACTGTACTATGTTCTTCATCTCACATTGCTGCAGTCATAACCTGTGGGTAGAATCCCAAAGCAAAAGTAAAGGGAGGTTGTCCAAATCATAAAGCATTGGGAGCTGCTAATAAGCCCTGCAAGACTGCAGTGGCAAACCCAGCCCTAGATTTGGAATAAAGAGGGAGATTGTAATGTTTAGAAAAAGTGTGCACTGAACTCCAAGTAGCTGCTTCCAAAATATCTTTGGTAGCCACCCCCCTCAAAAAAGCAGTAGAAGTGGCAGTAGCCCTAGTGGAATGAGGTCTGATTCCAGCTGGAATCTCCTTACCATGATGAGAATAACAAAAGGCAATACAATGACCAATCCACTTAGAAATAGTTTGTTTAGAAACAGGTTTCCCCTTAGAGCTCAAAGCAAAAGAAACAAATAACTGTTGAGACTGTCTGAAACTTTTAGTCCTGCTCAAATAATAACGCAACTGCCTGTGAATATCCAAAGTGTGCAAAATTTTCTCCCCTTTATTTTGGGGATCAGCATAAAAAGTAGGTAAATGAATAGATTGGTTCAAGGCCACATTTGAAACCACTTTAGGCATAAAAGTAGGGTTAGTACGCAGGGATACCCTACCCTTATGAAAAATCAGGAAGGGCTCAACCGCCATGAGAGCCTGTAATTCAGAAACCCTTCTAGCAGACGTAATGGCCAACAAAAAAGCAGTCTTCCAAGACAAAAACTTTAACTCAGACGTAGCTGCAGGTTCAAAAGGAGGTAAAGTAAGTTTTTCCAACACAAAATTGAGATCCCAGGAAGGAGTAGGAGCTCTACGTGGGGGTCTTATGTTCTTTGCCCCTCTAAGGAATTGTTTAAACAAAGGATGAGAGAATAATGGTGGATCACAGTCATAGTGAGCAGAAATGGCTGCAGCATGAACTTTTACAGAGGAGAAAGACAAGCCTTTGTCTAATAATTCTGTAAGATATTGAAGAGAAACACTCAAATTAGGCCTGGAAACATCAAAACTCCTTGCTGTGCTCCAAATAAAAAATCTCCTCCATTTATCAGCATAAACTTTCCTTGTACTAGGCCTTCTGGCCTCCAAAATAACATTCAAAACTTGTTCAGGAAGCTTCGACCCTCCAGGTTCTAGAACAGAATATGCCAGGCTGTTAGATGCAGGGACTGAATCCTGACATTGAGGAAATGATTGCCCGCCTGAGACAAAAGGTGTGGAATTGAAGGCAAAGGCCAAGGAGGCTCCCATACTAAACTCCTCAGCAGAGGGTACCAGTGCTGTCGAGGCCAATCTGGAGCTATTAGAATCATGGAGGGCTTGTCTTGTCTGACCTTCAAGAGCACCTTGGAAAGGAGAGGCAGAGGAGGAAAGGCATAGACGTGAAGATTGCTCCAACTGAATGATAGAGCATCCACTTTCCAAGCTGTGGGATGAAACATCTTCGTGCAAAACTTTGGCAACTGGAAATTTAGTGGAGATGCGAACAGATCTATGTCTGGAGTCCCCCATATCACTGTCAACTGTCGAAATACATGAGGATCCAACTTCCACTCGTGGGGATCCACCATCTGTCTGCTCAAAACATCTGCTAAGGAGTTCTGTGCTCCTGGCAGAAACCTTGCCTGAAGAGTGAGGTGCATACTGAGAGCAGTCTCCCACAGAATCATAGCTTGTCTGCAAAGAGGGTACGAATGGGTCCCCCCTTGCTTGTTGATGTACCACATGACAGTTGTGTTGTCTGTTTGAATCAACACTTCTCCCGGGTGAAGTAAATCCTTGAAAGCCATCAATGCAAATTGGACTGCTAACATCTCCTTCAAGTTGATATGTAAATGTTGAAGTCTGGCAGGCCACGTGTCTTGAACCCACTTTCCATTGAGGTGTGCTCCCCAAGCCTTGTCCGAGGCATCTGTCGTTAAGATCTGACTCGCCTCTGGTCGGGTCACAGAGAGTCCCTTGTTTAGGTGACATTCCTGAGCCCACCACAAAAATTCCTTTTGAATGCAAGGTATTATTTGAATGACAGTGTCCAGATCGTGGCAGTGTTGTGTCCATACATTTTGAGATACCATTGTAGCTTCCTCATATGCAGTTTGGCATTGGGAAGCACCAGAATACAAGATGCCATGAACCCCAAGGCTTGAAGGACTGTCCTTGCAGTCAGCCTGGACTGTAGAGACAATTGCTGGAAGTAAAGTGTAAGGTTCATTTGCTTGTCCGGGGTCAAAAAAGCCATCTGGGAAGCTGTATTCAGTCTCACACCCAGAAAGCACATTTCCTGAGAGGGTACTAGACTGGACTTTGTTTCGTTCACAGAATACCCTAGGCACCTTAACACTGCCATAACATACTGTAGATGGTGAAGAAGCTTGTTTTCGTCTTGAGCAAGAATCAGGCAATCGTCCAAATAAGGATAAATTTGTATTCCTCTTAACCTTAAGAAGGCTATCACCGGGGCCAGAACCTTTGTGAACACCCTGGGTGCAGCAGATAAGCCAAAGGGCAATGCAGAGAACTGATAATGTAAAGTCCCAGCCCGAAAACGCAGGAATCTCCTGCAACTGGGTCTGATAGGAACATGAAGATAAGCCTCTTTGAGATCCAGAACAACCATCCAGTGGTCTTTGCCCAACAGAGGCAGAAGTTGTTGCAACGTCAACATTTTGAATTTTGGAATGTCCAGGTATGTGTTGAGGATAGACAAATCCAAAATTGGTCTCCAAGTGTTTCCTTTCTTTGGTACAAGAAACAGGCGAGAATAAAATCCTAGGCCCACTTCTGACATAGGGACCTGCTGTATAGCCCCCATTTGAAGAAGTAAAGAAATCTGTTTGTGAGCCTCTACTCTTTGCTGAGGAGGAATGGCTGGCATGCCTTTGAAAGGAGGCAATGTGTGGAAATAAAACTTGTAGCCTCGGTTTATAATGTCCAATACCCATTTGTCCTGGGTGACTAAAAGCCAGTTTTGCTTGAAAAGTGCTAACTTTCCTCCCAAAGGAGCTGCCAGACAGGAGGGATCTGGCAGCTGAAGATGCAGGTCATTGGGCCTGTTTACGAAAGGACTGGCCCCTGCCCTCACTTGTAGATGGTGCAGGGGAACTCCACATTCTAGGCCTGAAAGAACCCTGAGCTCTGCCCCTACCACGTCTAGATATGCCCCTAGACTGTAAATCAGAAGAAGGGTAAGCCCATCCCTTAGTAGGCCAATTTCTGCTAAACTTAGGGGGCTGCACCTGCAAAAAATCTTTAACAGTCTGCATAGACTTAGCCTTGTCTTCCATTTTCTTTAAGACAGACTCCACAGGAGGACTAAACAAAACTTCAGACTGTAAAGGAGCATCCAAAATTCTAGCTTTAACATGCTCTGACAAACTCTGATCCTTAAGCCAGGCGTGCCTGCGAATAACTGATCCAGTGGCAGCCACCCTGGAAGAAGCCTGTAAAGCATCGAAACCACACTGCAAGGAATGCTTACCCACCTGATCAGAGGCATGAACCAACTCCTGTAATTCCTTACACTCTATGCCCTCTGCCAAAGCATCTACCTTAGATCTTAATTGAGTAAGGAGAAAATTCTGGTACTTTAACATATGAAACTGGCAATTCAAAGCCCTCATTGCTAGAGTGGAAGAGGTGTACACTTTTTTACCCCACCTATCCAAAGCTCTAGATTCTTTATCCATAGGAACTGGATTCTTTACAACAGAAGCCCTGACACCCTTAGGTCCCTGACTAATAGTTTCTGGGTCAGCCCTTTGGTTCTTATACAGATATTTATGAGCCTCAGGCACTCTGTAATACCTATCAGGTTTAACTGGCGCAGGAGGCAAAGAGTCTGGATTAAGGGAAGCCTCAGAGAAAACATCCTGAACAACATCCAAAACAGGAGGTATAGCTAAGGGCCGATGTTGAGGTAAAAACAAAAATTCCCTAAGCCTCTTTCGGGAATCCGAGAAATCCTGACCGTCCCATTTAAAATGCTCCTTCATAGAATGCAAGGTTTCTGAGAAGGAAAAATCCTCTGGAGAAGCAGAAGGACTGGAATCCTCTGCGTCCAAATCTGAATAAGGAGGAAAATCCTGAGTGTCTTCAGCCGAAGACTCTGAGTAATCTGAAGCCTGTTCCAAACTTTCCACTTCTGGCTCCACCCTAGGCCTCTTATCTGGAGGGGGCATAGAACCCCTGATTAAGGAAATTAAATCTTCTGCCATTTTAAGCATGTGTTTTTTAGGCACAGAGCCTGCAGAACTAGGACTAACACCTGAGGAAGGCAAACCAGGCCTGCCCTTAGAAGGTACCTTAGAGACTGAAGGAGAAGGCCTAACCACCTTAGGCAAAGAAGGGAGTACAGCAACCTGAGAGGCCCCCTCAGCCTGACCGGACTCCTGAGAGGCCACATCTTGCAAAATTAACGTCTCCCCCTGAGACTCAGCTGAAACCTCGGCTGGATCTACAGATTCCAGCGTAGTTTCTAAAGAACCGGCGTCCGGAACAGACGACTCATCCTGCTTGGACCTTAACGACTTATCCTTGCGCTTCTTAGCAGAAGCGGGCGTCGGAGGATCCGACGGCATATTGTAATTACACCACTTCCCAAAGACAAGCCTAGCACAATCTAACCTACGTTTAATGGTGCGCTTATTAAACCTAGCACAAAAGTGACACCCGACTACGTCGTGCTCAGGCCCCAAACAAGGAATACAGAGAGAGTGTAATCCCTATGCGGTATCTGTTTCCCACAAGAAATACAATTATTCACTTTTTCTGACATCCGAATTAACTGAGGCAAGAAAAACAAAAATATTCCCAACGGGTACTTAGCCCAACTTGGTTTCGGTCTGAAACTCAAACGAAAATTTCAGAACGCCGAACGGCACTTGCAAACGCTGCTTCTGCTTCGGACCATGCGGCAAAAAAGACTGAGGATATGACGTCGGTCATGCGCTTTAATACCGGGACGCACTGACGTCAGATCTGAGCGCCCATGACCGACGCCAGCCTAATACTTTTGTATTCGGGCCGACCGAGGACAGCGGACTACCCACAGGTTATGACTGCAGCAATGTGAGATGAAGAACATCTGAAGACACAGAAGCCTGATCAGAGGAATCCAAAGGAATATCCTGCCTAGGCCTTTTTTCAGGAGGAGGGTAAGAGCCCCTAATCATAGTAAGCAAATCTTCAGCCATTCTTAATAATTGCTTCTGGGTCTTGGGAGCTGAATCCGAAGAAGCTTGAGAAGAAACCCTTGGCTTAACAGGGGTCTTTGACTTTGCCTTTGTCTTTGTAGTAATAGTGATATGAGAAGGCCTGAAAATCCCCTCAGAAGCCGGTACCTGCACAGCGGTTCCGGACCCATCTGAAGGAGCGACGTCCGAAGGTCCTGCAGCAGCTAAATTACTAGGCCTAGTTGGTTCCCCATGTGAATCCGTGTTGGCCATCGGTTCCGAAGTGGCGGACGACAGGGGCTTGAAAAGCGCCTCACTGACGACCGCCGAACCCGAAGCTGGCTCCGGCTACAAAGTATCCTGTTTGGACCTCGGAGGCCTATCCTTGTCCTTGCGTTTCTTGTGAATTCCGGTTGTCGGTAAAGTATCCGACGACATCCTATAATTGAACAGTCTACCGAAATAATTCAAGGCCCAATCGTACCTACGCTTAATCGTGCGAGAATTAAACCTGGCACAAAACAGACGGCAAGAAACGTCGTGATCAGGGCCCAAGCAAGGATGACAGTAAGAGTGGAAATCTTTATGAGGTATTTGTTTTCCACACGATATACAATTATTAACTTTTTCTGACATCGGAGGAGCAAGAAAAAAGTTTCCCCAACAGGGTACTTAGCTTGAGAAGAGAAGAAGACGACTTCGGACCGACGACAATCAAAGCATGTTGTCCGGAATCCGCCAACCAACAACTTGCGAGCTGCTTTCCACCGCACGGCAAGAAAGACTGGAGAAGATGGTGTCGGTTGTCAGCTTTATACCTCTATGTTCTGACGTGAGGGTACTTGCTGGTACAGCCGACGCCGGACCCAGACTTTGGAATTCTGGCCGACCTCGGGCTGCCTGCCGGCAGGAGCACCCTACAGTTATGACTGCAACAGTGAAACACGAAGAACATCAGCAAACCTGCAGGCTGATAAATTCAGCTCAAATTTCACCCCCTCATCATCTCCGGTCACTCCCCATGAAATATCCCCTACCATTCCTTTATCTGTTACCACAAAAGAACAGGTCATCAATGCACTATCAAAAGCTAGAAACAAGGCACTAATAGGCCCTAACATAATCCCAAGGTGCCTATTAAACAGTTAGAAACATGACACAGTGGACCCACCCAAATCTCTATTTGGGATACACTTCTCAGATGTCAAAGCAAAAGTAGGTGGTCTTTGGCTGACCAAGTTTGCTGATGATTGCAAGTTAGGGGCAATCACTGACTCCCCAAATGATGATGATATCCTAAGGACTGATGCAGACTAATGATTGGTGTCACAGCCATGGCCTCAGATAAAATGTGAAGAAATGCATAATACCTATTTGGGAGATCAAACACCCCTGAAAATTACAACAATGATAGCATCTTCTAAGAGTGGACCCACTAGTGAGAGATCTGGATACTCAGCTAGGTAGTAATCTAAACTTTAACTACCATGTGTTCACACTGGTGAGGAAATCCTTCCATGTGGCACAGCTTATATGTAAGGGCATGGCATCCAGATCTAAGGATGTCAGAATACCACTGTACTCGGCCCTCATCAGATCAGTAATGGACTACAGTGCACCCTTTAGCATATTCCTTGCCAGACACTGCAACAGTTGTTAAGGTCCTCAGAGGTTTCTCACCAAAACATACAGGGTATAATCAACATGTCATATGCAGACTGATTAAAAGCCCTATCACTATAATCAGTTGCCTACTGATTACTGAGGTTAATCTATGCCTGACTTACAAGGCAGTCTCTGATGCAGCCCTGATGGAAATGTTGCATAGTTGCAAAACTAATTGCATGAACGTTACCCACTCCAAGATCTAAACCTGATTTCTGGCATGAATAGACCATACTGGAGAGACAGGTATGTGTCTCAGAGATTGCCCCTCCCTTGGAATAGGCTTCCTATTCATGTGAAGCAAAGCCCTTCCCTGACAATCTTCAGGTGCAATCTGGGCCAATGGATTGGAAATCGAAATTTCACTCCCATGGTGGCACCCATATACCTTAATCACAGAGACCATCTTTAAAAATTGTCAAAACCCTGCTTGCTGACCCTTGTTATCTTTCCCCTAGAGTAGAAAATTGGGTAAAACTGGCTAGATTTGTAAGGGCTCTTGAGCCATTAGCCTAGTAATCTCCTCTGCACCTATGAATCTAATCTCCTTTGGATTAGTGGAGAAAAAAGTCTGGAGAGTTACCATGCAAAGAGTGAGACCAGTAAGATCAAAAATGTGTATCAAATTCTTGCTCATTTCATTTACAAAACAGAAGCAAAAATATCATCTGCCCTGTGGATAAAGTGCACAATCTGGATGACTTTTTTATCTTACTTTTTTCAAAAGACAGATAGCCTCTATCTATGGCAATTAGTGATGAAGTTTGTGAACTTAAGAAAGAAAGAACTTTTAAGAGAGGGACAAAAATACAAGGAAATTTGTTCTGACCATCCTCCCTATCCTCAGTACAAAGTGAAGACAACCCAGATGTTATGGAGAAGGGACTCTTTCCCAACTCTTGGGAGTAATGACACGGCTAAACATCATGACTGCTGAGACCCTTCACTAAATAAGGAACTTGTGCCACAATAACCACATTGAGACCTAATGAGCAGTTCTGAATCTGTATCATAGTTGATAGGTCACCTGCTGCTGCTTACTCTGCTGGGCTGGGAAAGGTCAGGGACGGCCTTTCAATGTCCACTACAAGAAATTATCAACCCCCGAAGAAGATCTTTCATTTTAAGGGTCTCTAATTATTCAATATTCTTCTAAGCCAGTGAACAGTGTCTGCTGGAAAGGGAAGTTTACAAAGGATGTAATTACATCTTTTGCAGCTAAGACTGACAGTGGATGACTGTTTCTGGTATCTGCTGCACTGTTCAGGCTCCACAGACAACAGCACTGTGTCACTGGAACCGGGTAATAGTGTGCCCTCAAAAATTACTGTTGCTAATAGCGACACTGTGCACTCTGACTGTACTCCCATAAGACCACAATCACACCATCAATATCACAATCAACCCCCTTTTTCCTCATTTTCTACATGGGGTCGGAATGTTGAGCCAACTGTTGCCATTTCTTTCACTTCACTGCTCCTCTCCTATCCTTATTCAACTGTCATGCTTGACTGTCGCAGGATTTTTTTTACACTGTCCATCCATCCCTTTGCCAGATACCCTCGTTTCCTCTTGCCTTCTTGCAATCTATCCCAAATTTCCCTCACCAGATTGTCTTCTGCTTTCCTACACGTCCCCAAACCACCATAATCTGTTCTCTTTAACCATCTCTGCAAGTGGAACTATGTAGGTGTCTGCTCTGATGTCATAATTTCTTCATCTGTTTCCTAGGGTGCTCCTTTACCACTGTCCAGGTTTTGTACCACACATCAGTACTGGCTGTATTACTGTTTTGTACACCTTACTTTTCTTGATACTTTGAGCCACTTGGCTGCAGCCTGATTTTAGCTTTGACCTCCTCATTCAGACTTCCTTTCCCCTCAATACTCCTTCCCAAACATTTGCAGCTGTTAACCTGTTCCACTATTCTTCATCTCTATCTAAATTTTCAACTTCTTCTGATTTCCCCTATTTGTTGCCACTATAAAGTACAGTTGTGTAAGTAAACTTATTAGAACAGTATATGTTTGAATGATCACTGCTGCAGTAGCCTTAGCTATATAGGTTACATCATGCATAGGATATAACATCTGTCCACATACCAAAGCTTTAGGACACCTTCCACTAACCCAAACCATCAGTTTCTCAAGCTTAGCTGACTAAAATGACAGGTCTGGGTGCCAAGACCACCAGGGTTTTCATGCCAACAGACAGAGGGAGGCTGAGTAGTGAAAGGCCAATGCTAGGAATGACAAAAAAATAAAATCCACACCCTGGCATAAAGCACATGCCAAAAAACAAAGGAGATAGAGGGATGGAGTGGCTACTGCAGCAGTGATCACTTGTAAATAAATACACCATAAGAGTAGATGTTCACCACCGTACTATACTAATTATATTGATAACTGCTGCAGTAGCATTAGCTATGGTTAGATTACCCTAGCTTACTACATTTGGAAGATGGAAAGGAAAAAGGTCCAGGAGCCACTGGAGAATGGTTCTAGAAAGCCTAATGTAGACCTAGAGAAGGAGTCAAGCTTATAGTGCTGAGTAAAAAGCATGTACAGAGGACCAAGTTGCAGGTTCTAGAATACTTCTAGAATCAAACCCTTGTCAAAAAGACACAGATGAAGCCAAGCCCCTGGTACAGTTGGTCTTGACAGTGTCTGGGATAGCTTTCGTGTACTGAGTATAACAAAAGGTGATAGCCTTAGACAAACATTTGAAAACAGTCTGTTTTGACACAGGTTGTCCCTTCTTCTGACCTTCACAAGAAATGAACAATTGATCCAAATATTTGAAAGATTAAGTTCTGTCAAGACAGTACCAGAGTTGTCTGTGCACATCCAAGTTATGGGGTATCCATTATCCTTCATTTTTAGGTTCAGGAAAGAAAACAGAGAGCAGGATAGTTTGGCTTAAAGTAGATTAGGATATCGCTTTAGGCATAAAAGGATAATTAGTTCTCAAAGAAATCCTTTCCTTGTAGAAAATGAGACAGGGCTGACTCACCACAAGACCTTTCAACTCGGACACTGCAGAGGTCAGAGCAATCATCAAAACTGTTTCCATGTTAAGAACTTCAAGTCAGGTAGGTTACCTGATTCAAATGGAGCAAGTGTTAGCCTCTCTAACATAAAATTAAGATCCCAGGGAGAGGCCACCAGTTTTCTTGGAAGCCTCTTATACAAAACCTCTTTCAAAAATATTTTGATATGAGAATGCATTGAAAGAGGAGGATCCATGGCCAGATATTCAGAAATGATCAATAAATAAACCTTGATGGAGAAGTAAGAAAAGCCAAAGGATAGTAACTCACACAAATATTGTAAAACCAAAGAACAACTAGCCCTGAATGGGTGCTGGCACCAACTAGAAAACCTTTTCCATTTACTAGTATAAGATTTGCCAGTAGGAGGCTTTCTTGCCTTCATTAGTACCTGCTGCATGTCCTCAGTATACAGGTGCCTAAAGGGAACTGAGACCCCATCATCCAGTAAGTCAACTGAAGTTGAGTGGGGTCGGGGTGCATCACACACCCTGTTTTTGTGTGAGTAGACCCAGTCGCTGAGGAAGGAGCAACTGCCCCTGGCCATTTACAAAAGAAGGGAGAACCACAGCTGCCTGGGTTAGAAGGGAGTCAACATGATGACATTGAGGGATTCCCTCTAAATTTCAGAAGTAGGAACACAAACAAGGCAAGAAACTAAATAAATCCAAAAACAGGTTCGAAAAACCAGCAACACAGTCTGAGAAGAGTCAAATAACACTATTTATTCCACTGTTTAAAGCGTTTTTCGTCAGCTTGATAGCAAACTTCTTCAGAAACAGTTACAGCAATAAAAAAACCTTCCTTATAAGTAAGACAGGTGATCAGCATTCACCAATTGCATCACTTTGCTCTACTTAAGCAAACACACTTTAAAATTAAAGTGACAACTGCTGATAACGAGTAGTAAAATAACATTAAAGTATATAAACACATTAAAGTATGTAAACATGTCTACGACAATGACCACAATACACAAAGGTAAAAACATTAAGAGTTATTTTGTATAACCTAACCATTGACAGAAATAATATATGTCTTTAACAAAATGCGACTCATCTCTGCAAGCTCTTTAGTTTGAGTATGCTACTAAATGAGCAGGAGTCATTCAACCCAGGAAAATTGTAGGCATTCAGCCTCACTTGCCAGGCTAATTCAAGTTCTTCAAGTTTGAGTGGTCTAGGGCCACCCCTACTGTCATACTTGGCTTGATCAATGATAATAAATTTAAAAGCATGTTCTTTATTAGAAATAGTGTGCTTAGCTAGCGCATTCTCCAATTTACATTTATTCATAGCATATTGGTGTTCATAAATTCTGTCACGGAGCCTCCGCTCCATCTTTCCTATATAGAAAGCAGGACAGAAAGTACACCTAGCCAAGTAAACTACAAAAGACGAATTACAGTTGAATCTGCCTTTCAATTTAATAAGTTGTACCATTAACCTTAAACGAATTAGTGACTTCTACAAGTTTACAATAGTTGCAATTTTGACATTTATTCATCCCAGTATTCCATACTACTGGGGTGTATTGCTGTTCTAAGAGGGTTTTAAGGTTCTTCCCTCTTCTAAATGTCACTCCACGAGTCTCACCTCCTTTAACGTAAATGTTAGGGTACATCTTAAACAGGTCCCAATTTTTCTGTAATATGTCCAAACATGAGTAACTGTGTGAACTGAATGTAGTAATGAAGGACAATGTGACATTCTTGTCCTCACTAACCAATGCTCTACTAGTGGTGTCTTAATATTCTTCAACTACATTGTGCGTACTAGATGGTGTCAGTAGGGGTTTAGCACTAAGTAAAGGAATGCATACCCTATCCACTCTCTTAGTTGTAACCTCTTGGATAAGGGCATCCAAGAGGGGCTCTGGGTATCCACGGTGCAAAAACATGCTTTTTAAAACAGCACATTCATCAGAAAAGTCTTCGTCCAAACTGCTCATTCTAGAGGCCCTCACTAACTGGCCCTTAATGACTGACCTCCTTTGATGAAAGGGATGGCTACTGGTGAAATGGAGGAACATATTGGAATAAGTGTTTTTTCTAAATATCCTTGCTACATAAAGTACAGTTTTGTACCTACCATAAATGTAGATGTTCGAGGATCCACATTGCTGCAGTCCTAACTATTGGGTAGTCCGCTGTCCAGTCGGCCCCGAATACCAAAGTATATGGCTGACGTCGGTCAGGGCGCATTAGACTGACGTCAGTACGTCAGGGTACTAATGCGCATGACCGACGTCATATCCTCAGTCTTTTCTTGCCCCAGATGTCAGAAGACCCTGAAAAGATAAGGCCAAAAACCAAAAACTCCCAAAATACCTGCACCAAAAATATATATACAATATATACAAAATTAGCAGAATATAACCTCACCTACACAACCACCCCTAAACACAGAGGGAAGGAGGGAGGTAAATTGACTGCAGCAATGTGGATCCTCGAACATCTACATTTATGGTAGGTACAAAACTGTACTATGTTCTTCATTCCACATTGCTGCAGTCCTAACTATTGGGTAGAATCCCAAAGCAGAGGTAAGGGAGGCTGGCAAATCATAAGGAAGCAGGAACTGACAACATGCCTTGCAAAATAGCTGTGGCAAAACCAGCCCTAGACTTAGAGTAGAGAGGAAGGTGATAATGCTTAGAGAAAGTATGCACTGAACTCCAAGTAGCTGCCTCCAAAATATCCTTAGTTGCCACCCCCTTAGAAATGCTGTGGAAGTGGCAGTAGCCCTAGTGGAATGAGGCCTAATCCCAGCTGGAATCTCCTTGCCATGATGGGAATAACAAAATGCAATGCAACACCCAATCCACCTAGAAATAGTTTGTTTTGACACAGGCTTGCCCTTTGAACTCAAAGCAAAAGAAACAAACAACTGCTGAGACTGCCTAAAATCCTTAGTCCTGCTCAAATAATAACGCAATAGCCTGTGTACATCTAAAGTGTGCAAAATCTTTTCCCCTTTATTTTGGGGATCTGCATAAAAGGTAGGCAAATGAATAGTTTGGTTTAAAGCCACACTAGAAACCACCTTAGGCATAAAGGAAGGATTAGTACGTAAAGATACCCTATCCTTATGAAAAATCAAAAAAGGCTCCACTGCCATAAGGGCCTGCAACTCAGAAACCCTTCTTGCAGAAGTAATGGCCAACAAAAAAGCAGTCTTCCAAGACAAGTATTTCAATTCAGCAGTAGCCGTGAGGCTCAAAAGGTTGTAGAGTAAGTTTCTCCAACACAAAATTGAGATCCCAAGCAGGAGTAGGAGCTCTCGTGGGGTCTTATATTCTTTGCCCTCTAAGAAATTGCTTGAACAAAGGATGCGAAAACAATGATGGGTCACAATCATAGTGAGCTGAAATTGCTGCAGCATGAATCTCAATGGAAGAGAAAGACAAACCTTTGTCCAGTAACTCAGTAAGATATTGAAGAGCCACACTCAAATTTGGCTCAGAAATCTCCAAATTGTTTGCTGCACTCCAAAATAAAAATCTCTTCCATTTTTCTGACACTTTCCTTGTACTAGGTCTTCTGGCTTCCATAATCACATTTAAAACTTGTTGAGGAAGCTGAGACCTGCTGTCTTTCAAAACAGAATATGCCAGGCTGTTAGATGTAGAGAGTGAAGCTTGACATTGAGCAGATGACCGTCCCTCTGAGACAACAGGTGTGGAATCAAGGGTAAAGGCCATGGAGGCTTCCTTACCAGACTCCTCAGTAATGGGTACCAGTGCTGCCGAGGCCAATCTGGAGCTATTAAAATCATCCTTGGCTTGTCTTGTCTGACCTTTAGAAGCACCTTTGGAAGAAGAGGCAGAGGTGGAAAAGCATGCACATGAAGATTTTTCCAACTGAAAGAAAGAGCATCCACCTTCCAAGCTGTGTGATGAAATCCCTTCGTGCAAAACTTTGGCAGCTGGTGGTTTAGTGGAGAAGCGAACAGATCTATGTCTGGAGTTCCCCATGACACTGTCAATTTTTGAAATACATGAAGATCCAGTTTCCACTCGTGGGGATCCATGATTTGTCTGCTTAATACATCTGCTAAGGAGTTCTGTGCTCCGGCAGAAACCTTGCCGGAAGAGTTAGTTGCAGACTGAGCGCAGTGTCCCATAAAATCATTGGTTGTCTGGACAATGGGTAAGAATGTGTTCCAGCTTGTTTGTTGATGTACCACATGACAGTTGTGTTGTCTGTTAGAATCAACACCTGCCCTGGAAGAAGTAACTCCTTGAAAGCAATTAATGCAAACTGAACTGCTAACATCTCTTTCATGTTGATATGTAGATGCTGTAGTCTGGCAGGCCACTTGTCTTGTATCCACTTTCCATTTAGATGAGCTCCCAAGCAATATCTGAGGCATCTGTCGTTAGAATCTGACTTGCCTCTGGCCGGGTCACAGAGAGTCCCTTGTTTAGGTGACATTCCTGAGCCCACCACAAAAATTCCTTTTGAATGCAAGGTATTATTTGAATGACAGTGTCCAAATCCTGGCAGTGCTGTGTCCACAGATTTTTGAGATACCATTGCAGCTTCCTCATATGCAGTTTGGCATTGGGAAGCACCAGAATACAAGATGCCATGAACCCTAAGGCTTGAAGGACTGTCCTTGCAGTCAGCCCGGACTGAAGAGATAGATGATGGAAGTAACTGGAAAGATTCTTTTGTTTGTCCGGGGTTAAAAGGCCATCTGGGCTGCTGAATTCAGTCTCACACCCAGAAAGCACATGTCTTGAGAGGGTACTAGACTGGACTTTATTTCGTTCACAGAATACCCTAGGCATCTTAGCACTGCTATGACATATTCCAGATGCTGTAGAAGATCTTCCTTTTCTTGAGCCAGAATCAGGCAGTCGTCCAAGTAAGGATAGATTTGGATTCCTTTTAGCCTGAAGTAAGCTATCACTGGAGCCAGAACCTTTGTGAATACTCTGGGCAGTAGATAAGCCAAAGGGCAATGCAGAGAACTGATAATGAGAATTTCCAGCTCGAACGCAGATACTTCCTGCAACTTAGTCTTATTGGCACATGAAGGTAAGCTTCCTTGAGATCTAAAGTTACCATCCAGTGATCTTTGCCCAGCAGAGGTAAAAGCTGTTGTAACGTCAACATTTTGAACTTGGGAATGTCCAGATAAGTGTTGAGGATAGATAAATCCAGAATTGGTCTCCACGTGTTCCCCTTCTTTGGTACCAGGAACAGGCGAGAATAAAATCCTAGGCCCCTTTCCGCACAGGAACTGACTGAATGGCCCCTATTTGGAGCAACAGAGAAATTTGCTTGTGAGCCTCTGTTCTTTGAAGAGGAGGAATGTCTGGCATGCCTTTGAAAGGAGGCAAGGTATGGAAATAAAACCTGTAACCATGGTGAATAATATCCAGAACCCATCTGTCTTGGGTAATTAAATCCCAATTTTCTTTGAAAAGAGACAGCCTTCCTCCCAAAGGTGCTGCCAGGCGAGAACGTACTGGCAGCTGAAAAGGCAGGTCATTGGGTCTGCTTACGAAAGGACTGACCCCTGCCCTCACCAGAAGTCTGAGCAGGGAACTCCCTGTCCTAGGCCTAAAAGAACCCTGAGCTCTGCCCCTACCACGTCTAGACCTACCCCTAGACTGGGAATCATAAGCAGGATAAGTCCATCCCTTAGTAGGCCAATTTCTACTAAACTTCGGAGGCTGCACCTGCAGAAATCTTTAACAGTTTGCATAGACTTAGCCTTGTCCTCCATTTTCTTCAAAACTGCTTCCACAGGCGAACCAAACAACACATCAGACTGTAAAGGAGCATCCAAAATCCTTGTCTTAACATGCTCAGCTAAATTCTGATCTCTCAACCAGGCGTGCCTACGAAGAACAGAACCAGTGGCAGCCACCCTGGAGGAGGCCTGCACAGCATCAAAACCACACTGCAAGGAATGTTTACCCACCTGTTCAGACACATGAACTAAATCCTGCAACTCTTTACACTCAATACCTTCAGCCAGAGCATCCACCTTAGATTTCAACTGTGAAAGAAGATAATTCTGATATTTTAACATGTGAAACTGACAATTCAACGCCCTCATGGCTAAAGTGGAAGAAGTATACACTTTCTTTCCCCATCTATCCAAAGCCCTTGCCTCTTTATCAGGAGGGACAGGATTTTAACAACTGAGGCCTTCACACCTTTAGGCCCCTGAGAGACAGTTTCTGGGTCTGCCCTAGGACTCTTAAAAAGATACTTATGAGCTTCAGGCACCCTATAATACCTATCCGGTTTAACTGGGGCAGGAGGCAAAGAATCAGGATTCAGGGAAGCCTCTGCAAAACATCTTCCACCACATTCAAAACAGGAGGTATAGCTAAAGGCCTATGCTGGGGTAAAAACAAGAATTCCCTAAGCCTTTTCCTGGAATCAGAGAAATCTTGACCTTCCCATTTAAAATGCTCCTTCATGGAATGCAGAGTCTCTGAAAATGAAAAATCCTCAGGAGGAGAAGCAGAAGGAGTAGAATCATCCACATCAGAATCAGAATAAGGAGGGTACTCCTGCAAGTCTTCAGCCGAAGCCTCCGAGCATTGCTCAAAACTCTCAAACTCAGGTTCCACCCTAGGCCTCTTATCAGGAGGGGGCATAGAACCCCTAATCATAGTAATCAAATCCTCTGCCATTTTAAGCATGTGTTTCTTAGGCAAAGACCCTGAAGCACTAGGAGAAACCCCTACTGAAGCTAAACTTGGCCTGCCCCTCAAAGAAGCCTTGGAAACTGAAGGGAGGCTCTAACCACCTTAGGAAGAGAGGGAAGAACAGCCACCTGAGAAGCACCCTCAGCCTGGCCTACTTCCTGAGAGGATACATCCTGTAACAGTAAAGTCTCTCCCTGAGACTCCAAAGAAACACCTGGCAAAACCTCCGCTCCACTGAGTTTTCCAAAGAACCGGCGCCTGGGACTGTCGGTTCCTCCACCTAGGCTTTGCTGCTTTATCTTTGCGCTTTTAGTCGAAGCGCCGGAGCATCCGACGGCATTTTATAATTACAACGCTTCCCAAACACTAACCTGGCACAGTCTAACCTTCTCTTAATAGTGCGTTTGTTAAATCTAGCACAAGAGCGGCATCCAACAACGCCGTGCTCAGGCCCTAAACAAGGTATACACAAAGTATGGTAATCCCTATGAGGTATCTGTTTCCCACAAGAAATACAGTTATTCACTTTTTCTGACATCCGGTTAAATACTGAGGCAAGAAAACCAAAATATTCCCCAACGGGTACTTAGCCAACTTTGATTCGGTCTGAAACTCTGACTTCAGAAACTTTCAGAACGCCAACCTGCACTCGCAAAATTGCTTCTGCATCGGACCATGCGGCAAAAAAGACTGAGGATATGACGTCGGTCATGCGCATTAGTACCCTGACGTACTGACGTCAGTCTAATGCGCCCTGACCGACGTCAGCCATATACTTTGGTATTCGGGCCGACTGGACAGCGGACTACCCAATAGTTAGGACTGCAGCAATGTGGAATGAAGAACATCTATTAATAGTGTAATTTTTCACTAGGCAAATATCTAGGTACGCTATAGTATCAGTGTTAAATGTTGAAGTGAATTGTAGGAAATGCGTAGTGCTGTTGAAATATTCCAGCACATACTCACTATCTCACTCATCTCCATTTATGAGGATGAAGTTGTCGTCCAGGTATCTCGTATAGAAAATAAAGGAGTCACAACATGTATTGTTGTTAAACACGTATTCCGATTCCCAGTAAGCCATTACCAGATTTGCGACACTAGCTCCGCACGGTGACCCCATTGCTACCCCTACTTTTTGCAGAAAAAAACGGTCTTGGAACATAAAATAATTGTTAGAGAGTACCAGATCAATAATTTCCATGACCAAACTAATTTCTGCGGCTGTAGCATTGTGTTTCTTTAACATAAGTGCTACCCATTCTATAGCTACCTTGTAGGGGATACAAGTGTAGAGGTCTCTCACGTCAATAGTGAGAAAATTAAAGTTCACGTTGAAATCTAAGGCCTCGATCTTTTTCAAGAATGACCATAAATCTTTACATATTTGGGTCTCATGGCATAAGAACTTTTGTAAAATGGCATCTACCACTTTAGCACACGAGTATGTTGGTGAACCTCTGCTATCCACTAGTGGTCTCAAAGGAGGATTCTCAATACACTTATGGATCTTGGGGATGCCAAATATACACATATATCTAGGGTACAAAGTTGTCAAATAATTATAGATCTTATGGTCGATTCTACCTTCAATAAATAAGTCCTCTATATAGTTCTTGATTGAACTATAAGGCTTATTTACCTCTGAACGTGAACTAGTAGTGTGTGCATCGGTATTCAGCAATGCATTCATACATTGCTGAAAGTCTAAATTATTAAATACAACCAGTCCTCCACCTTTGTCAGGTTTACAAAAACGCAGTCCTTGTGACTTAATGAATTGTAAATATTTGCGTTCATCCCTATTAGTGTTCTTAACAGCTCTATGTTTAAATCCGACCTTTATGGCATGCCTAATATCCACTTCACAAAGCTTCTCAAACAAGTCCAATACAGGGTACAATGGGGGATTACATGTACTAGGAATGTAGAAATTGTCAGGGTTACCAGTATTCAATAAGTCACCCATAATTCAGTTAAAATTCAACTTCCTAGTGTATGTTTTAATGTCCATAATAGTGTCTACTATGTTCAATGCTTGAGAAGGAACAAAGGTCAAACCTTTAGACAGAAAGTCAACAATGTCCGTGCTAAACTCTATAGCAGTGAAATTATAGAGCTTAAAGTCCCCTGATTTATTCAAGATATTCTCCGGATGTTGTTGACCAATTTGGTTGACAGTAATTGCATGGCAGTCATAATGAGAAGCCCGATTGTCATGCGATACAGTTTCCTGATGGCAGCCAGGAGCAACATCATTTGAAAGAGGTAGAAAAGATGGTAAATCAGACTGGTCATGGGCAATTAGGTCTTGTTTTTGTTGAATTTCTGCTTGCCCTTGGATTGGGTCTGTTGATAGTTCCTCTGTTTGGACCTGGCCCCTGAATAGGGGCCCTTTCAAAAATTCTCCTGCTGGTGAGAGTTGTTTTGGCCCGGATGGCCACTCCAAAGTCTCTCACTCCAAGGGAACCCCCTGGATTCAACTGGGTCGTTCAAGATACTAGTGGAGCTGTGATTAGCATGTAGATTAGGACTGATCCTATTGTCACTACAGTTAACAACATCATTCACATTGTTATCATTCTCATTAGCAGTGGCGTTAGAATTAACACCAGAATTATGAGATTGGCCTCGAAGAGCATTACCTTTTCTACAGACTTCAGCTGGTGAAGGATCCGGGTATGCAGTACCTAAATGGTACGCTTTACAGTCCCTTTCCAGTTTTTTAAGCTAATTAGACTTTAATTTAAGCATGTACTGGTCGATACTGGTGAAGACCCGACCATACTCATACTTGCATCTCACAAACTCCAAATCTGATTGTATACTTTTATCTAATTCAGTCACAAACAGGGATAGCTCCTCTACCCATAAACTTTGGTGTTTCACCATAATTTCAAGCAGCTCAAGCATCTCGCGGTCAAATAACCTGACCAGTTCAGTATGAAAAACAGAACCAGTCTCCAACCCCGTAGGGTAGGAAGAACGCCTTAAACCTTTTGGGACTACTTTCCAAGTAAGGCATTCACGAAAGTATGAAATCTCCAGTTGTAACTTTCTCAATTTAACAAGACATACATCGAATGATTTTAATTTTTCGATAATATTGTCAGAAACTAAGTTATTACCTTGCTCAGGTTGTTTACGAAAGTTGTCAATGTTGTATTCACATGATAAACAAAATCCATTAGCCAGCCACGGTGCTAAAGGCGGACTACCGGTGTTGCCTTCATATTCATTCAGTACAGCTGCCCCATGTTGGCCCGAGGGTGAACTAGATGAAATATTGGCAGGGTGACCTTGAATCTGCAAGCCCGGTAAATTTTGACTACTTGGAACCGCTGAATGAACGTTCGGATGCAAGTTAACAGTAGGCAGAAAAGGGGTAGACAGTGGCCTGTAAGTGAGCATTGGTAACCTCTGTATTACTCAGTACAACAGTCTCGCTCTCTTCCTGGGTTTTATTTGGTTGCTTCAAGTTAGAAACTGTAAAACTGTCCGGTAAATTATTTGAGGCAGGTGAAACGATTCCGCTCGACACCTCAACTTGTGCAGCCAGTCCCCAACAGCGTGTTGGGCTCTCTCTACAGTAAAATTGATTCTATTTTTTCACGACTGGAGCAGTTGGATGCTGATCAACGTGAACTTCGTCAATCCCTTCCTGCAGTTATCATAGCATCACAGCAACAGCCTGTTTTAAATATCAGCCGTTCAGACGTCAGGATGGCTACACAAGTTGAGATGTCGAGCGGAATCGTTTCACCTGCCTCAAATAATTTACCTGATAATTCTAACTCGAAGCAACCAAATAAAACCCAGGAAGTGAGCGAGACTGTTGTGCCGAGTAATACAGAGGTTACCAATGCTCACTTACAGGCCGCTTTGTCTACTCCGTTTCTGCCTACTGTTAACTTGCATCCGAACGTTCATTCAGCGGTTCCAAGTAGTCAAAATTTACCAGGCTTGCCGATTCAAGGTCACCCTGCCAATATTTCATATACTTCACCCTCGGGCCAACATGGGGCAGCTGTACTGAATGAATATGAAGGCAACACTGGTAGTCCGCCTTTAGCGGCGTGGCTGGCTAATGGATTTTGTTTATCAAGTGAATACAACATTGACAACTTTCCTAAACAACCTGGGCAAGGTAATAACTTAGTTTCTGACAATATTATCGAAAAATTAAAATTATTCGATGCAAGTCTTGTTAAATTGAGGAAGTTACAACTGGAGATCTCATACTTTCGTGAATGCCTTACTCGTAAAGTAGTCACAAAAGGTTTAAGGCGTTCTTCCTACCCTACGGGGTTGGAGTCTGGTTCTGTTTTCCATACTGAACTGGTCAGGATATTTGACCGCCAGGGGCTCGAGCTGCTTGAAATTATGGTGAAACACCACAGTTTATGGGTAGAGGAGCTATCCCTGTTTGTGACTGAATTAGATAAAAGTATACAATCAGATTTGGAGTTTGTGAGATACAAGTATGAGTATGGTTGGGTCTTCACCAGTATCGACCAGTACATGCTTAAATTAAAGTCTAACGAGCTTAAAAAACTGGAAAGGGACTGTAAAGCGTACCATTTAGGTACTGCATACCCGGATCCTTCACTGGCTCAAGTCTGGAGAGAAGGTAATGCTCTTCGAGGCCAATCTCATAATTCTGGCCTTAATTCTAACTCCACTGCTAATGAGAATGATAACAACGTGAATGATGTTGTTAACTGTAGTGACAATAGGATCATTCCTAATCTACATGCTAATCACAGCTCCACTAGTATCTTGAACGACCCAGGTGAATCCAGGGGGGTCCCTTGGAGTGAGAGACTTCGGAGTGGCCATCCGGGCCAAAACAACTCTCACCAGCAGGAGAATTTTCGGCAGGGCCCCTATTCAGGGGCGAGGTCCAAACAGAGGAACTATCAACAGACCCAATCAAAGGGCAAGCAGAAATTCAACAAAAACAAGACCTAATTGCCCGTGACCAGTCTGAGTTACCATCTTTTCTACCTCTTTCAAATGATGTTGCTCCTGGCTGCCATCAGGAAACTGTATCGCATGACAATCAGGCTTCTCATTATGACTGCCATACAATTGCTGTCAACCAAATTGGTCAACAACATCCGGAGATTATCTTGAATAAATCAGGGGACTTTAAGCTCTATAATTTCACTGCTATAGAGTTTAGCACGGACATTGCTGACTTTTTGTCTAAAGGCTTGACCTTTGTTCCTTCTCAAGCATTGAACATAGTAGACACTATTGTGGACATTAAAACATACTCTAGGAAGTTGAATTTTAACTGAATTATGGGTGACGTATTGAATACTGGTAACCCTGACAATTTCTACATTCCTAGTACGTATAATCCCCCATTGCACCCTGTATTGGACTTGTTTGAGAAGCTTTGTGAATTGGATATTAGGCATGCCATAAAGGATGGGTTTAAACATAGAGCTGTTAGCAACATTAACAGGGATGAACGCGAATATTTACAATTCATTAAGTCAAAAGGACAGCATTTTTGTAAACCTGACAAAGGTGGACGGCTGGTTGTATTTAATAATTTAGACCATCAGCAACGTATGAATGCATTGCTGAATACCGATGCATACACTACTAGTTCACGTTCAGAGGTAAATAAGGCTTATAGTTCAATCAAGAACTGTATAGAAGACTTATTTATTGAAGGTAGAATCGACCAGAAGATCTATAATTACTTGACAACTTTGTACCCTAGATATCCGTGTATATTTGGCATCCCCAAGATCCATAATTGTATTGAGAATCCTCCTTTGAGACTACTAGTGGATAGCAGAGGCTCACCAACATACTCGTGTGCTAAAGTGGTAGATGCCATTTTACAAAAGTTCTTATGCCATGACACCCAAATATGTAAAGATTCATGGTCATTCTTGAAAAAGATCGAGGCCTTAGATTTTAACGTGAACTTTAATTTTCTCACTATTGACGTGAGAGACCTCTGCACTTGTATCCCCCACGAGGTAGCTATACAATGGGTAGCACTTATGTTAAAGAAACACAACGCTACAGCTGCAGAAATTAGTTTGGTCATGGAACGTACTGATCTGGTACTCTCTAACAATTATTTTATGTTCCAAGACCAGGTTTTTCTGCAAAAAGTAGGGGTAGCAATGCGGTCACCATGCAGAGCTAGCGTCGCAAATCTGGTCATAGTTTACTGGGAATCAGAATACGTGTTTAACAACAATACATGTTGTGATTCCTTTGTTTTCTACACGAGATACCTGGACAACATCTTCATCCTCATCAATGGAGATGAGCAAGACGGTGAGTATGTGCTGGAACATTTCAACAGCACTACGCATTTCCTACAATTCACTTCTACATTTAACACTGATACTATAGCGTACCTAGATATTTGCCTAGTGAAAAATTACACTATTGATAGTTATGTAGCAAGGATATTTAGAAAAAACACGAATTCCAATACGTTCCTCCAATTCACCAGTAGCTATCCCTTTCATCAAAAGAGGTCAGTTATTAAGGGCCAGTTAGTGAGGGCCTCTAGAATGACCAGTTTGGACGAAGACTTTTCTGATGAATGTGCTGTTTTAAAAAGCATGTTTTTGCACAGTGGATACCCAGAGCCCCTCTTGGATGCCCTTATCCAAGAGGTTACAACTAAGAGAGTGGATAGGGTATGCATTCCTTTACTTAGTGCTAAACCCCTACTGACACCATCTAGTACGCACAATGTAGTGGAAGAACATTCAGACACCACTAGTAGAGTATTGGTTAGTGACGACAAGAATGTCCATTGTCCTTCATTACTACATTCAGTTCACACAGTTACTCATGTTTGGACATATTACAGAAAAATTGGGACCTGTTTAAGATGTACCCTAACATTTACGTTAAAGTAGGTGAGACTCCTAGAGTGACATTTAGAAGAGGGAAGAACCTTAAAACCCTCTTAAAACAGCAATACATCCCAGTAGTACGGAATACTGGGATTTACAAATGTCAAAATTGCAACTATTGCAAACTTGTAGAAATCACTAATTCGTTTAAGGTTAACGGTACAACTTATAAATTGAAAGGCAGATTCAACTGTAATTTGTCTTTTGTAGTTTACTTGGTTAGGTGTACATTCTGTCCTGCTTTCCATATAGGAAAGATGGAGCGGAGGCTCCGTGACAGAATTTATGAACATCAATATGCTAAGAACAAATGTAAATTGGAGAATGCGCTAGCTAATCACACTATTTCTAATAAAGAACATGCTTTTAAATTTATTATCATTGATCAAGCCAAGTGTGACAGTAGGGGTGGCCCTAGACCACTCAAACTTGAAGAACTTGAATTAGCCTGGCAAGTGAGGCTAAATGCCTACAATTTTCCTGGGTTGAATGACTCATGCTCAATTGGTAGCATTCTCAAACTAAAGAGCTTGCAGAGATGAGTCACACTTTGTTAAAAACATATATTATTTCTGTCAATGGTTGGGTTATACAAAATAACTCAATGTTTTTACCTTTGTGTATTGTGGCCACTGTCGTAGACATGTTTACATACTTTAATGTGTTTATATACTTTAATGTTGTTTTACTACTGGTTATCAGCAGTTGTCACTTTAATTTTAAAGTGTGTTTACTTAAGTAGAACAAAGTGATGCAATTGGTAAATGCTGATCACCTGTCTTACTTACAAGGAAGGTTTTTTATTGCTGTAACTGTTTCTGAAGAAGTTTGCTATCAGGCTGACGAAAAGCGCTTTAAACAGTGGAATAAATAGTGTTATTTGACTCTTCTCGGACTGTGTTGCTGGTTTTTCGAACCTGTTTTTGGATTTATTAAATTTCAGAAGTACCCTGGATATAGGTGGAAAGGGTGGAAAAGCATAACGGAATATTCCTGTTCAAGGAAAAGAAAAGGCATCTGTATTCCAGGTCTTCTGCGTGGGGTTCCGGAACAGAAACTTGTCAGTTGATTGTTCACAGAAGAGGCAAACAGGTCTACCTGAGGAACTCCTCCATAACCCCAGCTACTACAACCCGCCTACTAGGTGTAACAATTGATAATCATCTCAACTATGATGACCACATTAACTCCACCATAAAGTCTGTTAACAAAACACTTGGTACCCTCTATACAATTAAACCCTTCCTTACCCCTTCTGCCAGGAAAACTATTGCCCAGACCCACCTCATTTCTACCCTTTTCTATGCCTCTGCTATAAATACTAACCTATCTAAAAACAACCTCTCCAAACTTTCCATCTGTTACAATAGCATAGCTAGATTCATCACATGCTCCCCCTTTAAAACTCACCATTGCCTCAACCTCAAACAACTTGTCTGGCTAGAACTGCAGAACCATATACTCTGTCAACAATTACTTATCACTCAAAAGATCCTATACCACCCCAACAACACCCCTATCCTCACTAATCTGATTACACCATATAAAAATCTAGCTACACTATGCTCTGCTAATAAGCTCCTAGTTTCCTCAATTAAATCTAACAACAAAGCTGGTGACTCACTTTTCTCAAACACAGCAGGTGAAAACTGTTATCAGCTTCCTTCTGTATTATCAACCCTTGCTTCTATTTCTCTATTTAAAAAACATCTTAAAGAACATCTTAAAACTCATTGACTTTGTCCATGTGATAACCCAGACTGATATCTTTTTCCCCTTACTGCTCTTATCCCTTTCCCTACTCCTCTAACCTATGCCTCCAAATCTAGTTACTACTCTTTTATTCATAGTAAGAGGATAAAATATAAGGGCTTGTCTCTCTTAATTGGGTTTTGCTCATACCCACTATTGTGTTTAGTATAATTTTTTAGTATAATTTTTATAGTTTATAATTTTATTATTATAATTTTTCTTTTGACCAATGCTGCCTCTGTATTGTGATTTTACATGTCTTTTTATATATTGTTAACTTTGTCACTGTTCATGCTTGGAGCTTTTCTCCCCAGGCCTCTACTGAAAATGAACATGTATCCAGTTAGACTAGCCGGGTCAACAAATGTAAAATAAAAAAATAAATAAACTCTCCACAAATGGATGAAATCTAGGAAGACCCCCGATCTAGTTTCCATTCATGAGGATCTGCCTTGTCCTGCTCAGCTTGTCTGCCACACAACTGTGCTCTGAGGGAATGTAGGACACCTGTAAAATGAGACTGTGCTGTAAAGCTATAACCCAATCCAACAAGGCTAGTCTGCAAAGGGGATATGACTTGGATCTCGCTTGCTTGCTGATGTAATTCATGACTACGGTATTGTCTTTAACAACCTGATGAAGTCCCAGGGACCAGGGATGATTTAGAGGGCCGACTACCTTTGTCAGTTCAAGCATCTCTTTTATATTTATATAGTATGTTTATACCTGTGCTTGGGGTCCCCAAACCTTGCAATTTTATCACTACCAAAACTGCTGTCCAAGCAAAGTCTGAGGCATATGTGTTAACTGCTTCGAAACAGGGAAGGAGAAGGGGAGACCTCTTTTCTGACAAATCCCACTACTGGGATTAGAAAAGAAAAAGGATGCTGGTGCATTTATAAGGGTGTGTGCTGTTTTGTCTTTTAAACAGTCTGAAGAAGCGAATGTTATTTGCGAAAGCGCTTACTTTTTGGAATAAATTTCTTCTGCAATAATTTCCTGCCATGTGGAACCACTTTTGTTTTTATTTTTACTATTATTGATTTACTTTAGTTGGTTCCCTTGTCTACTCAGAGGCTTGCCTGTTTTTATACTTTATGAACACTCTTGGTGCGAAGGTTAAGGCAGAGAACTGATAATTTTATATAGACATACAAAATCTTAAGAAACTCCTGAAGTCTGGGTGAACTGGATATGATAAGAATCTTTTAAATCTAGTGTTACCGGGAAAAATTGAATGAGGAACAAGATATAAGTTATGAACTGACACTGTTTTGTATTTGGGCACTATCACAAACAAGTTTAGAAAAGAAATATCCATAACTGGTTACCAAGCATTTTCTTTCTTTAGCACTAAAAACATTCTTGAATAAAAAACGTTCCCACCTGGGAAGGAGGAACTGGTTCTACCACTCCCTGGGACAGCACATTATGGACAGGCAGGAGCGGCCTTAGGTCAACTGGTCACCTAGGTGGTCTATGCCTAAAGCCGGCTAAGCGGACAAATAGAACTAAGACAGTCTGATTTGACAGTCAAAGAATTCCCCCCAGGAAAGGAGGAATTTCCTCCAACTGCCATGTGCAACCTTGATAAATGATCTTCAGAACCCATCTGTACGAAACTATCTGCTGCCAAAGAGAAAAGTGGAGATTCAGACTTTCTGAAAGGGAAATGGAGCTGCCAGAGTGTGAGGATGTTCCATGGTCCCTTAAATAGTCATTCTGGCTTATTGTTCTGCTCTTACATTTGGAGGCTCCAGAATTCTTTTTGGAACCCCCTGCCATTCCTTCTTAAACATCTATCAGCACTTTGCTGAGACTTTATTTTTTTATTTTATTTTTTTTGCCAAAACGATGAGGGGTTAGAGAATCCTTTTGAAATTTTAGAAAAGGAGGGCTGAAAAATCTTGAGAGATTCCCTTAATCAGCTTATCCCCCCTTTCATCACACTTTTTGATCAACTCTGTAGCAGGGAGGCTAAAACTACATCTTTATCCAAAGGAGAATTTAAAATCTTATATTTGACATATCTGAGAGGTTCTGAGAATGTAACCAGGCAAACCTCCTCAAAACAACACGTGGCCACAGGCCTAGAAGAAGTATCAACTGAATGTTGCACAGACTATAAACAATGAATAATGATTTTTACAAAACTATTTATTTATTTATATTTGTTGACCGGGAGTGTCCGATTGGATGTAGGTGCATTTTCAGCGGAGGCCCGGAGAGAAAAACTCCCAGTTAAAATAAACGGACAGTAGTTACATTGGATTACATAGCGATTAACAATTTATATAGCAATTACTTACAACATATTTACAGATGAAGGACATAGTGCATCAGTAGACAACTAGAATCTTTACCTGTGAAGTACATAAAAGACATTAAAAAATGTTACAATAAGAATTTCCTGCTATATAATAAGTACTAGGCTTATGAGCATCTGAGCTTGCTATAATCAAGGTGGTTAGTGGAGTAGAAAGAAAGGTAGAGGTTGGATGGGGTGGATGATATTAGAGTGGGAGTTGCAAGGGCATTGCCAGCATGTTTTTAGGTGCGCTTTTAGTAAAGTTTTGAAGTGGGTGCATGATGGTATGGAGGTAATTGTGGGTGGGAGGGAGTTCCATAATTTGGCTATGGTGCAAGAGAATAGTGCTTCACCAGCAGAGTTACTGGCTTTAGTGATCTGCAAGTGATTTTTGTTGCTGGATCTTAGTGGTCTGGTGGTGCGATAGGGTTGGAGTAGATTCTGGAGGGATGGGACATTTAGTGGATGGTTTACTAGTTTGTGGGCGAGTGAGAATTGATACCATTAAAAGAGGTGAGGGAGTTCAAGCCAGCCCAGTTCAGCAAGTGAGAGACAGTGATGACTACGGTAGGATGCCCCTGTGGCGAATTTGGAGATTTTGTTGTAGCAGGTCTCTAGCTTGTTTAGATCACATCGCCTTAGGTTGGTATATATTGGAGAGGCATAAAGTAGGGTGGAAATAAGATGAGAATTTGCTATTGAAATCATTGCTGCTTTGGTGAGAAGTTGCTTATTTCTGTATAATGCTCCTAGTTTTTTGTGGACTATTTTTATGGTCATGGATATGTGAATGTCAAATTTTAGTTTATTGTCTATTTCCACTCCTAGCAATTTGGTGTGTTCAGTTGGGTATATAGTGGTGTTGTCTTTTGCTGTGATGTTAAAGTGAGAGTTGTTTTGAGTATGTTTGGTGGGTTGGAAGATGAGTAGTTTAGTTTTGTTTGGGTTGAGTATTAATTGGGCATCGGATATCCAAGTTTCAACAGAGGAAAAGGCTTCCTGTGTGACTTTTTGCAGTTTTGGTAGGGACTGGGTTGAGGAGATGATGGTTGAGTCATCTGCGTATTGTAGGAGTGTGCCATGTTGGGTGGCAGAGGCTAGATTATTGGTGAAAACAGAGAAGAGTAGGGGTCCAAGGATGGATCCTTGGGGAACCCCTATGGAGACAGGTAGTTGGGGAGATATGTCATTCTGCCATACAATGGATTGTTGGCGGTCAGACAGGTAACTCTGAAACCAGTTGGTGACTGATTGTGAGAAGGATAAGTTATTGAGGACAGAGATAAGTTGTTTGTGTGGGACCATGTCAAATGCTTTAGATAGGTCTAGCACAGTAGCAGAGGAGAGATAGCCATTTTTTATGCTGAAGGATATTGTTAGTAAAGGACAGTAAGGCAGTGGAGGTGCTATGGTTTGGTCTGAAACCATGCTGAGTATTGCATAGGAGGTTGTTAGTAAGGAGGTAGTGTGAGACCTGAGAGTGTATGCATCTCTCTAGTATTTTGGAGAGTGGAGAAAGAATAGATATGGGGTGGTAATTGGTTAGTTCTGTGGAGGGTCCGTCTTTGTGGAGAGGAATTATATGTGATACTTTCCACAGTGTGGGAAAGTAACTTTCTGACAGAGATTGGTTAATCAAGATGGATACTGGGTAGGCCAGAGCATCAGCTGCGATTTGTAGGTATTCACTTGGGAGGTTGTCTGCTGCTAATTTGGTGGGCTTAAGTTTAGTTAAGAGTTTTTTTTATGTTGGAGGTAGGTACAGGAGAAAAAGAGAAGGCAGTGGGGAGATTACTAGTTGAAGGTGTGGGTTGGAGGGGAGGGGGGTTGTGTTAAGAGAAGGCAGTGGGGAGATTACTAGCTGGATGGGAGGGGGTTGTGTTGTTTAGCTAGTGATAGTACGGTTTGTGTGAAGTATGTGTTGAATGAGGTAGCAATATTTTCTGAGGAGTGAGGGATGTTAGGAGGACAGGTACTGACTTTACCCTGGGTGGAGGATGGAGTTTATGTAGGACCAGAATTGTTTGGGGCTGTGTTGGGAGGAGTCTAGGGCAGACTGGTAGTATGGAATCTGTCCTGTTTTATTAGCTTTTTGACTCTATTGTGTAGTTCTAGGAATTTCTGTCTAGTTGAGGGAGTTCTGGTTTTGCGCCAGTGCTCCCAGGCTTTATTCCCGTTTTTCATTTCTGACAGTGGTTTTCTGTAGCCATGGGGAGGCTTGTGCTTTGGTTCTGGAAAGTCTTATGGGGGCATGTTAATTAAGGATGCTCAGGAAGGTAGTATTAAAAGATTCAACTGCGTCATCTAGACTAAGGTACTTTAGAGGATGCCAGTTACATTCTTTGAGGGATGAGATGAATGTGAGTGGGTTAAAGTTTAATTTTTTACGTATTTGAGGGTAGATGACAGGTTTAGCTTGGTATAGGTACTTTCTGAGTAGGAATGTTGGGGGATGATCACTGAGGCTATCTGATAAGCAGCCTGTTATATATGACTGGGGGCTCTTACTGACTAGTATCCAATCCAGAGCAGTGTGCTTGCTGGAGTTTTTATTTATCCTGGTTGGCGACTGGACTAGTTGGGTGAAGCCATGAAGGTTTACATGATGGGTTGGGATGGTTGCCAGAACAGGATTGCCAGGCAACACTGAAATCACCTAAAATGATAGTTTCTTGGGGGAGATGGTGGGTAGACCAGCTGATGAGGTTTTCTAGTGGACGGATGTTTTGGCCAGGTGGGAAGTAGCATCCAATTATGTTGATGGTTTTGTTTTAGTTTATTTTGAGGTTGGTATATATTATTTCTTCATCGCCTATTTGTGGAGCTGATGATTTTAAGATCTGGATGTTTAGATGCTGTTTAAATATTATAGCTAAACCGCCTCCTTTCTTGTTTAGCTGGTCTACTCTTAGTATGCAGTAACCTGTAGGGAGTATTTGCTAATTTATTTAAAGCATATTTTCCCCACAAGAATAAACTGCAGCAACATTCCTTATTCTTTCATAATTTGTCAGAACAAACTAACATGTGAGCCTTTCAATTCAAAATTCTAAAAATCAAAATTACAGAAGCATACACTTTTTCTCATATTTACCAATCATTTTCCAATCTGTATTAGAAAGAATAGAATTGGAATTAAATAAATGCTTAGTAGCGTATGATTACCTAAAGCTGCAGCTTCTGGGACAGGTTCGGGAAGAGTGTATAACAATTTAATTTACTTGAAGAACTTTATACATCCTATCTGTATTTTTAGGGGCAGCCAACACACTATCAGGCAAATTCCAGTCAGTAACACAAACATCCACCATAGCTGACACAACTGGAGGAATAAGTGAAGGTTCTGGAAATTCTTTCTGTAGCAGCTCACAGTATTTTCTGAGGGACTGAGAAACCTTACTCTTCTCCCAATGAAAACACTGGCACATTCTGGAAATAATCTCAGAGAAAAAGAACCCCCTGACAGGGAGAATCGGAAATTGAGCTCTCCTCTGAGTCTGAATCGGAAATCTGAAGAGAAAACCCTGCACCTGTCCCTTCATCTTGCTGTCCAGATTCAGAATATTGAATCTCTTTGGGAAAAAAGAGGTATCCCCTCTTTCTTTTACCATAAACTACTTTTTAAAGAGGATCAATAGCCTGAATTAAACCCCAAGCCAGACCAAGTAAACTACTTCTGCCTAAGGAAATTTGAGGAGTAGATACATGTTTAGTTTTCTGTTTCTTTCTAACAAGAAAAAAATGAGGCCAACAGTGTTACTGATGGCAGCAGCAACAGCTTCTCCGGGGGTGGACACAACATTCTGATAAAACAGGGAAGCTTTCCCTCTCCCAGGACCAACAACAGTGACTCTCTCCCTTGCCCAATGAAGGGACGCTTTGGGATAACTCATGGTCCTCAGTGGCTGCAGGTGCTACACCAGAGGGATCTGGAGTAAAATATGGGTGGTCTGAGGTATAGCAGAATCACTCACCTGTGGCCGAGGCAAATTGCTAGCCTGCTGTGGTGGTAAAGGCTGTTTGCTTAACATTTTATTTTTGTGGCTGGTAGAAGAACTGACCATGGGACTGGCAGTTTATTCCACGGTCAAGCCAAAAATGGCGGCTGTTTCCAGGGGAAAACAAGCAGCAAAAGCCGGTAACACTTAAAATTCTTTAAATTTCACTTTTCTCACATAAAAATACAGTAAGATGCACTTTAAACACGTGACCAGCCCCCAGAATTTAAAAAAAATCTCCTCAGAAAATGGTTTTAAATTACTTTAAACAATGTTTAAACTGACAAGAAAAAAAGAGCGCTCTTAGTTAAAAGTACAACACTCTCATGACAGTCTGTTAAAACACAAACTCCTAGCTTTAAAATAACTTTCCTGAACATGAAAGTATTGATGAACAAACTTTCTTTTTTAATGGAAGTTTTTCCCCATAGGGAACTCATCTGCCAGGCAAAGGAACAAGCACAGGCTGACCGGATATCCTCAAAAGCTTCAGAGAAGCATACACTACAGTGTCAGGAATGCTCAGAAAGACTTGGCACTCAGATCCATCTTTTTAATCAGCTCAGCTCGAGCTAACTGAGGTTTAAGCACACAGAAATTGCCCTGAAGCTTTGGAAACTGTTGGTTTATTATATCCTGTGCGGAATATAACCCATGTAGCTAAAGCTACTGCAGAAGTAAACAATATAATGCACATCCTGTTAGAGTTTGTGAATCGTGAATATAAGGCTGAAAATAATTCTGCTTCAAATATATGAAAGATAAAGAATAAAATAAATAGTTTGCTTTAATGTAGGAATATAACTTGGCAATTTAAAAATGGCATTCATATTGTAAGACATAGCTCTGGCTGAAATAAGTGAATAACAAAGAAGATCTAGTAATGAACACAATATATTTCCTGAGCAGTTTGTTTCCTTTCAGACTTCTGACAATGAACATGTTTTTTATAGTATGCATTTTCCTCAAGATACATGTTTGTCACCGTATTAAGAAAAGCTTGATATAGTTCCTCATAGATAAATGGACATGGCTTTTTATAGACTCATCAGAAAAAAGCCTAGAAAAGCAATTTTGGAAAGCAATAATTATATGCTTTTCTCATGTTTGCAGAACAGTTTACAAACATCCATTAACATACAGGAACAGCAGCAGAACAGCTTCATATTTCTGTTAATGGCATCCTCACATCAGCAAAAGTGCTTACAAGTAAATCACAAAAGGATAATAGAAAAGTCTGCCAAGAGGAAAAAACAAAATCTATGTGCATGACTAGAACTGTACATAACTGTATTAATTCAGATATGTTAGAGGTATTTTGGTAGACGCACACTTGTTTCGAGGGATTGTACGGAGAAAGGAAAGTCATCATCTATACTGTTTGCGAAGAAAAACTTTGTAAATATATGCTACAAACTAACAGAAGAGTGTGTGTGGTTTGTTTATAAAAAGCTATTTATTGGCTACCTCTCTTAAAGTCAGATGCTGCATCAATGTATATTCTGCACGTTTCTGTGGTTAACAGACTGTAATAATTAGACTTTAATTTCAGCAGTAAACAGCCAGCAAAACTTTGTGTCTTAAAAATACTTTGAATCCAGCACAGCAAAAAAAAGCAGAGCGCAAATTAAAATAAATTTTTCACATCCGTCCTATCTGTGCTCAGTTTCATCCTATGTATCTCAGTTTTGCATTCCAGTATCATTTGCTGAAGTTGCTCATCTAATCCTGTTAGGAAGTCTGTTGCTCTTCTAATCTCCACCCGTCATTATTCAAAAACCATTAAGGCACTAAAAGCTGTTCAGACAAAAACATATTTATTGTCCAAATAGATCGGCAGCACACAAAGTACACTAACAGCAAGCTTAGACTAGCACTAACAACATGGTAGACTACTACAGACTTATCTACAAGAAACAAAGGTGCTGAAGTATTCCTTGCAATCATAATTCACATCATAGTTTGACAGTAGAAATATGCAATTATTATTAATACTCGAAACCTGCTAGTGTTTGCATATTTTTACATACTCTGCACTTTCTCATGACTTTGTGCACACAGTTACACAAACAAGTTGCACCCGTCATGGAAAAAAGAACAGAGAAAGGTCATTCCTTTGTTTCAGAACAAAGCAGTACTACGAGTCTTATCTAGCTTGCAACATTATACATTTTACGTATATGTGTCTGGTTTGAAATGCAGAAATCCATTTTGACAGTTATAATGTCTGAAGTAATTTTATTAGAGAAAATCCATTTTGACAATTATATTTTTTGATTCTTCAACATAGGTGTAATATATCCTACTGCTTTTCCTGACTTAATTTCTTTAGTGCTGTTCTTACTTTTTCTAGGGTGGGCTCCTCTTCTTTCATTGTAAGCTGTGTCTGTACAACTTCCGTGGGTTTTCTTCATTAAGAAGCTGCTGAAAGTACTCCTTTCACCCTCTTCTGATGTCCTGTGAGCTGGAGAAAGTACAGTTTTGTACCTACCATAAATGTAGATGTTCGAGTGCTAATACAGCTGCAGTCATAACAGATGGGTTTTCCTGCCGTCAGGCGGGTCCCTCGGTCGGTCGAATTCCAAAGTCCTGGTCCGGCATCGGTTGTCGTCACCTCCTCCCTGACGTCAGTGCGACAGGGGTATAAAAGATCCAGCTGACGCCATTTTCTTCAGTTTTTCTTGCCCCAGATGTCAGGTGCCTTCAGAAGGAAGGCAATACATAAAATAATGTAATAATGCAATGCAATATAATCAAAAAACAGTAATTGCAAGAAAATACACCATAAAAGAATACCCCAATCAGGTTGTATGAGGAGGTGTTAGCCAAAAGGCCTGTCCCAAGAGGGGAAGGAGGGAGGGAAACCTGGACTGCAGCTGTATTAGCACTCGAACATCTACATTTATGGTAGGTACAAAACTGTACTATGTTCATTGTGCATACAGCTGCAGTCATAACAGATGGGTAGAATCCCTAAGCTAAAAAAGGGGTGGTAGGCACTAGGTGGAACTAGGAGGAGCCAGGATGCCCTGCAAGACTGCAGTGGCAAAGCCTGCTCTAGATTTGGAGTATAATGGTAGATGATAGTGCTTGGAGAAGGTATGTACGGAACTCCAAGTGGCTGCTTCCAAAATATCTTTGGTAGGAACCCCCCTGAGGAAAGCTGCAGAGGTAGCTGTGGCCCTTGTGGAGTGAGATCTGATGCCTGCAGGTACAGATTTACCATGAAAAGAGTAACAAAAGCGTATGCAGTGGGCTATCCACTGTGAGATTGACTCTTTGGAAATAGGCTTCCCTTGAGCTCCTGCAGCATAGGACACAAAGAGTTGCTCTGATTTTCTGAAAGGCTTTGTTCTGTCCAAATAATAACGCAGCTGTCTGTGAATGTCCAAGGAATGTAGTAGTCTTTCCCCTTTGTTTTGAGGATTAGGGTAAAAGGTAGGTAAGTGGATAGCCTGATTCAAGGCTACCCTGGATACTACCCTTGGCATAAAGGACGGATTGGTTCGTAAGGGAACTCTGTCCTGATGGAAAATGATGAAAGGCTGCACAGCCATGAGGGCTTGTAGTTCCGAAACCCTGCGAGCTGAAGTGATTGCCAGGAGGAAGGCTGTTTTCCAAGACAAGTATTGCAGTTCTGTTGATGCAGCTGGCTCAAAAGGAGGCAAGGTCAGTTTTTCTAGTATGAAATTGAGGTCCCAAGCAGGTACTGGTTGTTTCCTTGGGGGTTTTATATTCTTAGCCCCTCTGAGGAACTGTCTTAAGAGGGGATGAGAGAATAAAGGAGGATCAGTGTTGTATACTGCAGAAATGGCTGAGGCATGGATTTTGATGGAGGAGAATGAAAGTCCATTGCTTAGCATCTAAGTTAGGTACTGTAATATTTGGGGTAAATTCAGTATTCCAGGATTCTGACCCTTTTTTTCATTCCAGGCACAAAACCGTTTCCATTAGTAGGCTTTTCTTGTAGAAGGTCTTCTGGCCTCCAAAATGACATCCTGCAACTCCTTGGAGAGCAGGGCCTGTTGTGAATTTAAGGAATCTTCCATGCGGCTAGATTGAGTGTTTTCAGCTGGCTGTGAAGAGATTTGAAGTTGTGCTGAGTCAGTAGAAGAGGCATTAGAGGCAGGATCCATGGTGGGGAATGCGTCAAGCTTTTCAGGAGTGGGTACCAGTGTTGTCTTGGCCAGTCTGGAGCAATGAGAATCATCTTTGGTCTGTCTGCTCTGGTTTTTAATAGAACTTTGGGCAGCAGAGGGAGAGGTGGAAAAGCATAAACTGTCATTGTTGCCCAACTGAAGGAGAGTGCGTCCACTTTCCAGGCCTGTGGATGAAAGGTCCTTGAGCAGAATTTTGCCAATTGGTGATTTCTGTGGGAGGCAAAGAGATCTATGTCTGGCCTTCCCCCAAGCTTGAGTTATCTTTGTGAAAACTTGAGGATGCAACTTCCATTCGTGTGGATCTGTCATATTTCTGCTTAGGTTGTCTGCCAGTGTGTTTTCCTTGCCTGGCAGGTACTGTGCTTGAAGCTCGATTTGTAATTCCAGAGCCATGTTCCAAAGAGACATGGCTTGCCTGCATAGGGGGTATGAATGGGTACCTCCCTGTTTGTTTATGTACCACATTACTGTGGTGTTGTCCGTCCTTATCAATAGCTGGCCTGGATGCAGTAGGTCTTTGAAAGCTATAATAGCATTTATTACTGCTAGCATTTCCTTCTGATTGATGTGCAGGTGCTTTTCTTTTTGCGGCCATTTGCCCTGAATGCACCGATCTGTCATGTGCACCCCCCAGGCATAGTCCGAGGCGTCTGTTGTGATGATTTGATTTGCTTGAGGCTTGCAGAATGGGAGACCTGTGTTCCTTTGGCATGCTTGAGCCCACCACAGAAATTCCTTTTGAAGACATGGAATTAGTGGTATTATTGTTTCCAAACTGTGGCTGTGTTGAGACCATAGGTTTTTTAGGTACCATTGAAGTTTCCTCATATGCAGCTTTGCACATGGGATCAATAGGATGCAAGATGCCATGAATCCCAGAGCCTGCAGGATTTTCCTTGCAGTCAGCCTGGTGAAAGTTGTCAGTTTTCTGAAGTATTGAGTTAGTTGCCCTTGTTTCTCTGGCGTGAGGTAGGCCATTTGGGTGTTTGTATCCAAGCTGGCACCCAGGAAAATTATTGTTTGAGAGGGTATTAGCCTTGATTTCTTTTTGTTGATTGTGTATCCCAGAGAATTCAACAACATTATTACAAACGCCAGATGTTTCATAAGTATGTGCTTGCTGTCCGCTTGGATCAGGCAGTCGTCCAGATATGGGTATATTTGTATCCCTTGAAGCCTGCAGTAGGCGATTACTGATGCCAGGCATTTCGTGAACACTCTGGGCGCAGTAGATAAGCCAAAGGGCAATGCAGAGTATTGATAATGGGTTGAACCTGCAAGAAATCTGAGGTATCTTCTGCAATCTTGTCTGATTGGGACATGCAGGTATGCCTCCTTGAGGTCCAATGTTACCAGCCAAGACTCCTTGCCCAGCATGGGAAGAAGCTGCTGTAATGTGAGCATCTTGAATTTTGGCACAAGTAAAAATGTGTTTAGGATGGATAGGTCCAAAATAGGTCTCCAATCTTTTCCCTTCCTTGGTACCAGGAATAGTCTGGAATAAAAACCTTGACCCTGCTCTTGTACAGGTACCTCTTGAATAGCTTTCATGTCCATGAGATCTGAAATTTGTTTTTGTGCCTCTGCCCTTTGATTGTGTGGCAGGTTTGGCATGCCTCTCATTTTTGGAAGGGTATGAAAGTGAAATCTGTAGTCTCTGTCTATAATGTCCAGGATCCATTTGTCTTTTGTGACAATATGCCAATTTTTCAAAAATAATGCCAGTTTTCCGCCTAAAGGTGCTGCCATTTGAGCCTTGCTTGGCATGCAAAGGGGAAAGTCATTGGTTCTGCTTTCTGAATGGCTGTGAACTATCCTCACCACCTCTTTGTGTGGGTGCTTGCCATTGTCTGCCTCTAAATGATCCTTGAGATTGCCCTCTGCCCCTCGGCCGCCTGTATCTACCTCTTTGGGGTCTGTCTGTGGCTGGAAAGGACCAATTTTTGGAAGGCCAATTTCTACTGAAACTTGAAGGTTGTACCTGTAGGAAATCTTTTACTGTTTGCATTGATTTTGCCTTTTCCTCCATTTTCTTTAATACCTCCTCAGCTTTAACACCAAATAATACATCTTTTTGCAGAGGAGCATCTAGTAATTTAGCTTTGACATGATCTGGTAAGGTTTGCTCTTTGAGCCAGGCATGTCTACGTATGACTGATCCTGTAACAGCCGCTCTACATGAGGCCTCTAAAGCATCAAAACCACATTGCAAGGTATGCTTACCCACTTGTTCTGCACTATGTATCAAATCCTGCAACTCCTTCAAGTCTGGTTGTTCAGGTTGTGACATTATGTTTCTCAAATGTGATAACAGAAATTGTTGGTACTTTACCATATGGAACTGACAGTTTAATGCCCTCATGGTTAAAGGTGGCCGAGGTGTAAACCTTTTTCACCCACCTCTCTAAAGCTCTGGAATCTCTCTCTGAAGGTAATGGATTTTTAGCAGTGGAGGCCTTAATTCCCTTGGGACCCTGTGATATAGTTTCTGGGTCAACCACATGGTTTTTTATAGGAATTGGTGTGAGTCAGGTACCCGGTAATACCCGTCAGGCTTGACTGGAGCTGGAGGTAAAGAATCTGGGTTACGGCAGGCCTCCGAATACACGTCATCTAGAATGTCTAAGACAGGAGGTATAGCCAGAGGCCTGTGCTGAGGGAGCAAGAGGAAATCCCTAAGCCTTTTCTTGGAGTCTGAGTACTCTTGGCCTTCCCAGTGGAAGTGTTCCCTCAAGGTATGTAAGGTTTCCCCAAAAGAGTAATCCTCAGGGGGGAGACAGAGGGAATGGACTCCTCTGCATCAGAATCTTCAAAAGGGGAGTAAGAATGTTCCTGGTCTTCAGAATGTTCTGAAATAATGGAGGCCTGGTCCGAGGAGGGGGATTCTTCCTCCACTCTGGGTCTTTTGTCCGGGGGGGGGGGTTGAAAACCCCTAATAAGAGTAATCAAATCCTCAGCCATTTTGAGCATCTGTTTTTTAGGCATGGGGCCTTGAGAAAGGCCCTGAGCAGCCTGTCTTTTAGTATGCATGGCTGATTTAGACTTAGTGAAAGCCTTGATGGAAAAAGAAGAGGAAGGCCTGAAGACACCTTGAGAAGTGGCAGGTCTATCTAAACTCTAAGTTTCAAGGCCAATAGTGGCTTCGGTATCTGTAGTCAGGGTGTGGGCCGAAGAGCCTGCGACCTCGGGCACAGAAGACACCGCCAATGAAGTGTCGTCGGTAGTCAGGGGCTGTATAGGCGCCTCACTGAGAACCGGACCACCTGTAGTCGGCTTTGGCGTGGTGTCGGTGGAAGTCGCGGACCTCGAATGTCAGTCCTTATCTTTGCGTCTTTTACTCAAAACTGGAGTCGGGAGTATCCGACGACATAATGTAATTAAATTTTTGCCAAAATAGTGTTAGGCGAACTCCGCCCGATGCTTAATAGTGCGTCTGTTGAATGTAGCACAAAAACGACAGGCCGAGATGTCGTGGTCTGGGTCTAGGCAAGGAATGCAGAGGGAATGGAAATCCTTATGCGGTATTTGCTTCCCACAAGAAATGCAATTATTAACTTTGTCTGACATCGGTCTGAGGCAAGAAAAGTTTCCCCAACGGGGTACTTAGCTTTCAAGAAGACTTCGGTAGAAAAATATTCGTAATCTCAGGAGCTGGCTGACCAGCACTTGCGAACTACTACTGCTTTGGGCACCGCGCGGCAAGAAAGACTGAAGAAAATGGCATCAGCTGGATCTTTTATACCCCTGTCGCACTGACGTCAGGGAGGAGGCGACGACAACCGACGCCGGACCAGGACTTTGGAATTCGGCCGACCGAGGACCCGCCTGATGGCAGGAAAACCCATCTGTTATGACTGCAGCTGTATGCACAATGAACATCAAGTTGTTGCTAACGTCCCTTACAAAAGGTGTCTGAAGGATATCTTCTTTATCTTTCTGTCTTTGCCTTGAAAGCCAATAGAATTTCTTTGTGCCATCTGCTGGGTCACTTTCCAGATGCTGGTAGAGAGCCTCTCGTGCCCCATTCTACTGCAACTGCTCTTTTAGCCTCTTTTCTTAGCCAACCAGTATTCTTTCCTACCCTGGTACATCTTTTCTCACTCCCATGTTTTCCTGCACCCCCTCCTCTGTTTTGATTACTTCCTAGCCTTATGCACCTTACTTCCATGCCTGGTTCATAAGTAAATACTAGGCAATCAGTCTGTAGACTATTAAATGAATAGCCAGTAACCAGACAATTATCAAAACTAAGAATCAAACCCTATACTTTGTGCCTGTAAGGTAAAAACCTTGACCATTAAGCCAACCCCTTACTTTTTTTGTCCCCATGGACATCATCCTAGTGACCTAGCCCCCAGTGCCCCATGTCCAAGCCAGATCTAGCAGCCATCCTCCTACCTTCCCAGACTTACTCCAGTATTGCTGGTGCCAGCTGTGGACTGTAAGGGTGTCTTGTCACTTAGCCATCCACTCGTCCATCTTTTTTTCTTTTAAATACCCTTCCCACTCCCTTTTTCCTTGACCGCCCAACACTCACTGACTACATCTAAGGACAACCCTCCTGTTCAGACCACGTCCCCTTAGGAAGCATCATCATCAAACAACCACCCACCCAGGATGGGCACGTCCATCCCTCCCTGCCACTTCATTAGTCGCCAAACCGCTAATCGAACATGTGTCTCTTTAGCTGTAGTCAGGGCTTCATCCCTCTATGCCACTGGAGTGCCATTTGAGGATACTGTGCACCACAGCTGATGCCTGAAGCTGTTGGTCAATACAACTTAAAACAAGAGATGAGATGAGTGCTTTCACCTTTGTCAGAGCCTCATTAGATCTAATTTATACATAGAAGTAGCAAGCAATAATTACACCATACTTTAAACAAGAAATACCAGGTCAAATCATGTTTTCTTATTTTTAATAAGAATGCAAAGTGATCTCTGACATGGACCTTACATAAAGTCTATTTTTGTAATTCATACTACAATATCAAGGGTAGTAATTCTTGTACAAGTAGTTTTCCCTTTTTTTTGTCTGCTTTTTTTCCTTAAGGGATGTGTACACTTCTGCTAAGGCTGGAAAACTACATTTCCTTGGTACTACACTGTTTTCTGCCTAGATATAAATAATCATATCTATATCTGTATATCTTTATCTATACCTATATATATATATATATATATATATATATATATATATATAGATATATATATATATATATATATATATATATATATATATATATAGATAGATAGATATATGGGTCCCCTTCAGTAGATCGAACTTTTACAAGTTCAAAACTCAAATGGCCGAGACCATATGGTCAAACTTGTAAAAGTTTGATCAGACTAAATGGAGATCCAGGTATAGTGCGGAACGGGAAGATTTCCCTTTTTTGCAATGTAGTGCAATCTCAAAGTTGTTATATTTAAGTAGGGGGTGGGGGGTGCAGGCGCCCTGCTATAGACATCTAGCTTTGTTTTTTTTTTCTTTTTTTTCGTCAGTTTTTGAACTTTTACAAGTTTGATCATATGGTCTCGGCCATATGATCTTCGAACTTGTAAAAGTTCGATCTACTGAAGTAGATCCATATATATATCTGCGAATGTGTGTTCACTTAAAACATGCTGAATGATCCATAAAATGGAGATATTCAGAAGCAAATAGCACACTGTGATACGCAAAACAGGTCAGTGGAGATGCAGTGAATGGGAGTGACTCACAGACACACACTACAGTGAAACATTACATGCTTATGCATCATTACAAAAGTTTCCCTATGTTGAGTTGACATTCCAAACAATGAGTTTTTTATTTTTTTTTTTTTTTGGGGGGGGGGTGAACTGCACAAAGTCAAAACTTAAAAACACAATTTTTTTTGGGGGGGGAGGTAGACAAGTTCCCCCTTCACCCCTGTGTGGGAGGCTTGCCCCCTCACTCCCCCACTGCACAACTGCATTACAGTGGAGGGAAAGTGGAAAACCCCAATGAAAGAACTCCACTGGCTTGCACAATCCAGCTAACTGGAGTTAAATGAACTGCAACCCAAAATCCACAAAGAAAAGCCACCTGTCAAACAGGCAACATCAAAGTGCACAAATACTGAACAGTGCAAGAAACTTCTTTGTGTGGAAGATTTTCAGTCCATATATCTCTAGTTAATCACTGTATATTAATCAGGTCAGACAACAGTAGCAGAAGTAGCGAACTTAAACTTGTCTTAAGTTAAAAAAAAAAAATAATAAAAAATATATCATTGTACAGAATTACTAAGTATTCAAAAGTAATCCAAGAAAGTCTGTTTCCAGTCAAAAATCCTTTAAGTACATAAACGAAAAAATGTATGATGATGGAAACAAAATACACACAAATTACAATTCATTTAAAATGGTATTTAAAACCCAACTGGTAGAATAAAATAAAATTAGTCATGTAAACAATGTGGCAATTTCTAATTTTCTAAATTTTAATAAATTTTAATACATTTTATTCTAAATAGAATAAAATAAAAATAAAATAATTTTATTAGTTGGTTTTAAATACCATTTTAAATCAGTTGTAATTTAAGTGTATATTTTGTTTCCATCATCATATATTTTTTCGTCTGTGTACTTAAAGGATTTTTGACTGGAAACAGACTGTCTGCCTTGCTTGGGTTACATTCGAATACTTCGTAATTATATACAATTATATATTTTTTATTATTATTATTATTTTTTTTTTACTTTAAGATGAGTTTAAGTTCGCTACTTCTACTACTATTGTCTGATCTGATTAATACACATTAATTAACTAGAGATATAGGGACTGAAAATCTTCCACGCAGAGAAGTTTCTTAAACTGTTTTATTTTTGGACCCACTATACTTGTTTAGTGGGTTGTTTTGAGACTTCAGGGATGCCACGGAGATTACTTTTCCTTTTTTTAAAATCAAATACTGACATGCAGATGAGTTTTAACATGGCAACAAGAATCAGTGCAAATGAAAATGACAAAATCTGGCATGGTGGTACAGTTCAGGAACACACAAACTTGCATGATGAGCCATGGACATCAGCTTAATTGAGCACCATAGTTTCTCAGTGAACAGTTGTATCACTTGTACTAACATGCTAGGAGTAGCATCTGCTTTAGCTAAATCAGCATGAGTTAGTGACCATTTTACAAGTCACTGTTAAAATGTTGTGGATTCCCACCTTCCACAATGGAGAAGTGTTCTTCAGTGACTGGCATAACATTGCCTCCACAACCAGGATACAGTTGACCAATACAACATGGACACAGACATCAGGTGTGAGTTAGTGGACATGTGTTGTCTTTACAAGTGATCAACAGATTCATGTGGATTGCCTATCTCAGTGGACATTTTTGTAAAGCATTAACCATCCAATTGGGGGAAAAGTAAGAGTTTTTTTCAGAGGCCCTAGCCATACAAATCCTTTATCAAATGGGATGCTAATGCATGTAGAGAAGCATATTTGGTTTCCAAGGATAGCAGGAGAGAAGGAATAACCACTATGTGGGCATTTTATGACATAGCCTAGTTCCTTGCGCTCTTGGAAGCCAATAACTACTCACATTGCTATCAAGGAACCACTTGCTCCTTGATGCATCTGGTATATTAACTGGAAGAGATTACACTACATCAACTGGCAGGTGGTATGCAATTTACACCGGGTATTATATGCAATGTATTTGTGTACCATCTAGACAGTTCCCATGATTGCCACGTGACATAAACCAGCATTTTACAGTCGTCTAGTGGGTAGCTGCACATAAGTCCCAACAACAGAGACCATGAAGGTCCAGTGCTATGAACATAAGAAGCAGACCACAAATAATAGCATTTTTTGCTGTATGCTGTAGGCGAAGCTACATATGGCATGAACATGGAATATTGTCCAGCATGTGCTTGGGGTGCTGAAGTTCCACTTCTGTTACATGGATACATCAGGTTATGCACTGCAGTATGCTCCACAGAGCTGCAGCAAGATACCTCTGTTCTGTGCCATGCTACATATCACAGCGATACAAAACCTGCTTCAGCAAGCACAGCCCATAGAAAGGAAGACCACAGCACTGGTGGCATAGCTTGCCAGCAGAAGAAGAATGTGGATGCAGTGGCCCCCATGCAAGAAAGAAGCAGACACAATACACTGGCACTGTCAAAGATGTATCTTGTCCACAACTATGGGCCATGACAAGACATACACAGAACAAAGATGATGCAAGTGACTTCCACTATGGTGTTCCTTTGGGAGACATGCAAACCTGACCATCCCCTTCCCATTTAGGAATATTAAATGATTATTACGGGATATGAAGTTCCAAAGCCAATAAATAAGTGGAGTACAAATAAACTTAAAAAAAAACAAGTGACAAAAAGAGCAAAAAAAAAAAAGATTGAAAAAGGGAACTTCATAGTAGTCTGGTACAAGGGCTCAAGTGGCAAAATGAGGTGAAGAAATGATGGAAGCAAAGATGTCGAAGCAAAGATGTCAAAGCAAAGACTGGATGCTCAAGAAGTGTTGCTGACTACTGTATTATTAGCAATCAATGAGACCAAGCAGACATGGAGGGAGCATGTTTTGAGCAATGAAGAGAGACCACAGGAGATGGAGAGTGACATCAATGAACATTTCTTCAGTGATACAGTCCTTAGTGATGAGAGTACAGAACTAAAGGGCAAGGATGAATGTAACAAAAGCCAACCTGGATTATACAGAAATGAGACTGATAGACATGAAAGACAGTGAGAGACGGAAAAACATAAGAATTGTCGAAGCCTTGGAAAGACAGACAGAAGGAACTGCATCAAGCTTATAAAGGAGGCTCTGAACAAATGGAATGAATTTCTGATCAGGGAGATAGGCAAAGAGCAAGCCAACTCTACAGCCTGACAACATAACAATGGGGGTGAAAGAAAGCCCAGGAAAATAACTGTTTGCTCACATACCTGTGCTACAAAAGAATGGGGACTCACAAATTCAGAAGCCTTGGAAAATATTAACTGTGAATGAGGCCAGGATTTTTCTCCTGAGACTAGGAGGAGGAGGGCAGCCTTTATACCAGACATGCATCAATACAGGTAAATGGGCTCAGGTGGAAGATGCTACACCCAGCCTAAGTCAGAATATTTTGTCCAGGGGCACCCAGAACAGTTGGTGATACAGTGCAGATGCTGGCATTGCTACAAAAGTGAAATAATCCACTCTGTAGGGGCAAAAACACTGGATCAGCAGAGGGGTGAGGGTTTAGAACTAAAAGACAGAGCTGCAAGATCCGTGAAGTAGACGAACAGAAAGACTGAAGCCATCCCTATTTGTTTATGAGGAGTCAAGTGCTGAAAGAAAGAGTAGAGATTATCAGAGAGGCAAAGGTCAGACATGACAGAAAAAAGTTGACAGTTGAACAAGAAGATAGCCTGACAGGAACATTTTCTTATGGAAAAACCACCAGATTGCCACCAATAAATGTGATGTCCAGCTACATTCCACCAGATTACCAACAATTAAATGACATCCCTTAGTGTCCTGGGTCAATAACTAAGGCGCTTCAATCTTCCCTACTGACTCCAACATGAGACTATCACTTAAATAGAAGCAATGTTTCACAATTTTCTCCTAAGAACCCAACACAAACACACTATTTTCCTGGGACTGGAATATATACCTTTGTCCACCCCAAATATATTTTCTTATTACACACTTCAGAGAAAGGTGTCCCAGTTTAAGACCTCTGATACACTCACACTCAAAGTAAATTTAAATCTCACACCTCCAAGCACTTCTGGGAAAGCCTGCCACAGATTTCCAGCTGTGTCCCTTCCCCAAAATAATACAGTAATGCTGCCACCAATCAGAGTGTCTTCATGTCCTTCTATAGAGGTGTCCAATTACGAAAATTAAATATCAAAATAAATGAGAGCTATGGCCAAAACAGCCATGTCGTCGAGGCATACCTCCCAACAGTACCAAATTACTCAGTTTTACCGAGTTTTGGGGTCCAAATAATGGGGCGCCATGATTCCCGGGTGGCACCCCTTCATGTCTGATTTTAAAAAATAGTTTTTCTTTTCGCGCTTTTTGAGCTGATTCACATGCGCTATGACATCAGCTCCACCAGCCTGTCAGAATTGAGCTCAAGGGCACACACATATGCATTTCTGGCTGGTAGAAACAAAGGAGCTAGTATTTCGATGGTGCTACTGCCATGGTGGAGTTAACCAGATGGGCTGTTTAAGGTAAATAAAACTGCTTTTGTGCTTTACCCGAAGTATAAATTTGTCGTCTTGCCTAATGGGCTGCTGCTGTTTAATGTATTTTTGTCTTCTATAGGCTGCTGCTGTTTATTTTTGTTTGTCATGGTTTGCTTATCCAGAGTGTATTATGGTTTGCTTATCCTTGCTTGGTAGAGCTTTGCTTAGATGCTTCTTATCCGGACTGTTATTGCTAAAGCTTTGCTAACATATTTCTCTGGCTTTATTTGGTTATCCGGTGCATTGCCTGTATCATCTGCTTGGTAGTGCTTTGCTTTTAGTTCCTTGTATTTTCTCAGGGTACAGCAAGCTTTTAGTTCCTTGTATTTGGAGAAAGGTGTGTGTGTGTGAGTGTGTGTGTGTGTGTGAGTGTGTGAGTGTGTGAGTGTGTGAGTGAGTGAGTGAGGAGGTGAGGTGAGTGAGAAAGTGCCCCAAGGAAACCTGGTAGAGGTACTCGGGGCTCTAACCCTGTACCATGGGTACAGGTAAAAAGAGCCTAATGTCCCTAGCCACCACACTTGTGAATTTATACTTCATATTTTTCTTCTATCCCTCATTAAATCTGTGGTTTTCAATTTGAATTTCAGACTTCATGGTCTTCAGAAAATAAATGGTGATGAAGAACCTTTACTCTAGCAATTTTCTAAGTTTATAAGATCAGTATTTGAAATTTGTCCCTATTTTGGGACTGTATTCCCCCATTAATGGCTTTCTCCAGGTTTTTTTGTGCTAACACATTGAGAGCTATGGTGAGAAGTGAGAACTGAATTCAGTAAATCATAGCCACTTAAGTTTCAGTCTTCCTGTCTTTCAGGAAATTGCTGATTTGGGAGTGGTATGTTGCTCTGACTGTAGTGCACAGGGTCCTGGGTTCAAGACTTGGCAGTGAAGTGCATGGTGGTAACACATTTTATTCTAACAGCTTTCCAAAATTATACAAGCAATGTTTAAAACGTGTCCCTGATTTTTGGCCTTTTGTCCCCCCCCCAAAAAAACTGGATGTGGTGTGGATTTCAATGCTGTTTCAATGAATGTGAGTTTCAAGGGCAGAGAAGTTTTAATGCCAAGTCTATTTTCATTGTGAGACAGTATTGCTTTGTTTAGCATATGTCTATTAGTGTTTGTGCATTGTTGTACTGTAAAATGTAATAATAAAATCCAAATAATCATTGTAGAAGTAAAGCAGTATGCACATATTAGTGTTTATGGTAAATCGGGCAAAACAACCAGGTAATGGGACATTGGAATGGCTGCAGGGGGACTATGGTGCCATATTTTGGTTGTCTGTTCTTCAGTTTGTATTTGGAAGTTGGTATCCTACAATTCCATTGGACTGGATGGGCTTACATAATTATGTATGCAAATTTTACATTAATCAGTGTACAGATTTGTACCTATTTTTCATGGGCCTTTTCCAGATTTTTGATGTTTCCAGGTTAAGAGGTATGCTTCGAGGGTACCTGGGTAGTATCAAACAGGTATAAGCACTTTCTAATCTCTAAAGAAAAACACTGACTTCCAGCCACAGTGCAAAGTAATGAAAAACATTTAGTAATAAGAAAATTATTGTAAATCAATAACGTTCAGTAAACACCAGAATTCAATCATCAGAAATGTAAAATCAAACTGTAGGATAGGAGTCAATTCTTGTAGAAAAAAACTCTATCTTAATAACTAAACTTTCCTAATCTAACATATAACAGCAAGGCAAAAGGCAGGCTTACAGTTTTTTTTTGGTAAATTCTCTTTCATGGGTGTCCACTGACTGCACAGCACTAGACAAAAACTGCCCACTACTTGACTAACTGCAGTCTCAACTGGCTTCTTTTAAAAATAAGTCAGCTTTTTGAAAAAGTTCTTTTCCTGTCAGTCAGATGTTTAAATAATCACTTAGCAACCAGAAACAGAATCACTGTTCAGGTGATTCTTCACAGTACTTTAGAATGTCCCTCTCAAACATGAGTAATTAGAAATGTATCAAACACTGACATATTCTTTAAACATTCTGTATACACAGGGAAATACTCAACATCTAAAAACCTTTTTACATTTTATAATTAGACATGTTGGCATACAATGCAAGTTAATCTGAAAATATACACAAATCTCCTGCCAGACAGGCTAACATAGATGAGTGTTTTCATTTTCTTCACACCAGTAAAGAGGAAGAGAATGTTACACTATGTTAAAAAATGAAGTTGCACAGTGGTGCAGCATATAGCAGTGTCGCCTCACAACAAGAGGTTCTCTAGTTCAATTCTCTGCTGGGGTTCCGTCTGTGGAATCTGTATGTCCTTCCTGTTTTCATATGGGCATTCCCCAAGTGCTTCAGTTTCCTCCCACATTCCAAAGACATGCAGTAGGTGGACTGGACACAAAACTAGTCACAGGTGTATGTGCACTTGTGTGTATGCTTCTGTCTGGTAGTAGAAGAACAGCAGCAGCAGGGCTAGCCGCCTGATGGTATAAACCTCGGCTCTTGATGACTGTCACTGCTGAAGTGACAAACTGTCCCATATGCAAAAATGGAAAAAAGGGTTGTGGATGGGTAGATGGAAAACAGTCAGCTATAAATGATTATCAGAGTCAGGGTGGGATGGAAACAGGAAAACAAGGGTTGCTCTCTTAACAAGCAGAAGCTTCATGGTGAAGATACAGCACAGGTTACAGGATAGAAAAGGAGTGGTAGCAGGGGTGAAAAGGTGGATTTTTGTTAAGATTATATGTGTGGCAGTTTATGTTCCACCAAGAACAATGGTTTTAGAGTTAAGGACAATACTGGAGATAATCACGGCTTTTCAAGAGCTACTGGACTAGTGCTGCCAGCAGGGCTGATGTGGATAAAGGACCATGTGAAATGAAGATGTCTAGGGAAGGAAGATTTCTACATAATCATACAAAGCAAATAGAGTTAGTACATGTTTGCAGAAATACACTGGAAGCGCAAGGCTTTCAAATTACCCACCAAGATATAAGGAATGATCCAGAATAGACCAAGGATACATTAGCATCCAGTGCCTGTGGCAGTTCAGAAAGGGAGTGTCGAACCGATAATATCAGATCATATGCTAGTGAAAGATGAAATAATGTTGGGACCTCAGCAGGAACTGCTATGACGCTGAAGATGTCGACAATATTTAATAGACAATCTAGGGGACAGGCAGTGGACAGGCTAGGAAGTAAATGAGGCGCTTGGTTAGATGATAAGCTGAGATAGAGAAAGTTGGGACAGATGCAAAAACAGAATCAGCGGAAAAGTGATGAGGTATATGAGGATGATGTTGAGAGATGCAAAATGATTGAGACATGAGTAAAGAGAGCTGGAGGAGTTGCAAGCTAGAAAAGGAAAGCAAAATGAAAGGGATAGGGACAGAGAAAACGAAAACAAAAATCAAACAATGAATACAGGGACAGGAGTGTGATTAATAGGCGTAGTAGTACAGAGCAAGTTTATTTTAGTAATTCCCCCAAAGCTACAAGGGAACCGTCAGTGAGGTTATGACAACAGGAGGTTGAGTGAGGAATTTATAAACTTCGAGACAGGGATGCAGGAAAAGAAACAGATTCAATCTCTGACACATTCAAGTGTTTTAGAAACTCTCTCAATGAGCTGTTTTCTGACTGTGAAACTGCATGGGTAATGAGAGAGGAGGATCTGGATTGATGGGGAAGGACAGAATTTCTAAAATTGGGATTGAAAGAGAAGAATAGGTTTACAAGGCAGACACCAAGGGAAGAGATAGAGGAGGCGTGGCAGGGGAGACAAAGGATAAAATGGACATGCTGAGGGGACAACCTCCCCCCACAGGATGTGGATAGAGGCAATCACAACAGTCATACTGAAAATGGGGAACGGCCCAACTCAGACTTCCTCCTATAGACCAATATTCATCTTGAACCATGACTACAAGTTTGTTTGTTATGATGTGACAGCAAGATGGAAAGCCAAGTAATGCCAATCTCAATATATGCAGAGCAATGTGGTTTTCTGGGTGAGGGGGAGTGAATAATATATTATATACATTAATGACAATGCCTGGAAGTAAGAGAGATAAATTGGTAATCCTTTTGATGGATGCAGAGAAGGTTTCTGACAGTGTAAGGTGGAGTTACTTGTTCCAGCTGAAGGTAAATTGGGGGTTCCCAAGAGAAATAGTGAAGCTGATAGATGTTATGAAGGATCCAAACCAAGAATAAAGGTTAGGATTAGGCTATCAGAAGAGTTTACAAAGGACTGGATGGCACAGATGTCCTCTGTCGCTTTTACTTTCTGCAATGTATTTGGAGCCCTTGGCTATATTGGGGCTGTAAACAAGGAGGGTATCAGTGGAAGAGAAAACAGACACCAATATCTTTGTTTGCAAATGAGGTGCTACTTAATCTTATGCACCCAAATGAGGACTTGCCAATGTTATGGGTCATGATTGAAAACTCTGGGAGAAGAATGTGGTACAAGATGAACCGGTGGAGTTGCAGGCATTGAGCTACATTGTGAACCAACATGAAGGTCAATGGAGTATTACAGTTCTCTGTTGGGGGAAAAGTATGAAGTTATCTGGGGGTCTGGCATAGACAGACCACAGAGAAGATGTCTGGAAAGAATTCTGAGGAAAGTGCTGAACATGTAAAAGAAACGTTCGAGAGGAAGAGGATGATACCACTTGAATTATATCAAAGGGTACAGATACTGCAGTTATTACTGCTGCCTCAATACTTATACTTGAGGCAGGTGTTTTGGGGTTGCTGCAGTTGGCTTACTCAAAACAAATGCAGGAAATGGCAAAGTTCACATGGGATGTACTTCTGGATTCTTTCTCCCTTGTTTTTAAGTTCTGGATCTGAAATCACTCTAGGCATAAACCTATTTGTTCTCCAAGACATCCTGTCCTTGTACAAAAAAAAACAAACAAAAAGTTGAACGGGGCTGACTCACCATAACAGCTTGCAACTCAGATACTCTTCTCGCAAAAGTCAGAACAATAAGTAACACTGTTTTTCAAGTTAACAACCTCACATCATTCTGATGAGCTAGTTCAAATGGAAGAAATGTCAGATTTTTTTAAGTACAAAGTTAAGATCCAAAGGAGTCGCCTATTTTCGAGGGGATGGAAATGCAAAATCCCTTTCAAAAATGTTAACTTCAGGAACGACAGAAAGGTGGGATCTAATGTAGACAAGCACAGATGGACAAAAGATGAATCTTGACAGAAGAGTAAGATATACCAGGGGATAACAACTTAAATATATTCTACAAGAGGTATCTGTCTTAAGAGAGTTCTGGGTCTTAGTGTGGCACCAACTAGATAATCTTTTCCACTTACTCATGCATGATTTTCTAGTAGCAGATTTTTTTTTTCACCTTAATTAGCACCTACTGCACTTCCTGATAAATAAGGGCCGAAAAGATATCAAAGCTTTATCATCCAAGACGGCAACTGATGGATTTTCAGACTGGGGTGTAGAAAACAACCCTTGTCTTGTGTGAACAAATCCACTCTGTGGGGAAGCCTGTGGTAATTGCTCTTGCTCATTTTCAAAAGTTGGGAGAACCACTATTACCTGATCTAAAAGGGGGGGTCACTACCACTTTCTCTGTAGAGTACTTCTTGACCTTTATAAGAACTCTAGTTATCAGTGGAAAGAAAGGAAATGCACACATGAACATTCCCATTCATGGGAAAGAGAAAACAGCTGTCCTTTACACCTGCTTGCAAAGGATCCTGGAGCAGAATCTCTTTAACTGTCTGTTCTGAAAGGAAGCAAACAGACCTATTTGAGGACTTCCCCACAGATGGGTCAATTCCTAAAAGACTACGCAACCCCCCCCCCCCCCCAGGCAGTTTCTACTAGTGAAGGTCTGTCCTGGATTCGTTCAGCTTGTCTACAATAATGTTTTCCTCTGATAGAATGTATGAAGCCTGGAAGGTCAAAATGAACACAGTTGCTACACACCCCAGGCTATGACAGCAAATTTGCAAAAGGAGTAAGATCTGTTTTCCCCTTTTTTATGTACATCAGTGTGGTGCTGATGTTTATGAAGCTGGAAATTGATGGTGTAATAATGAATGTTGTTAGTGCGTATGCTCCACAAGTCGGGTGTGCAATGGATGAGAAAGAAAAATTTTGGAGTGAATTGGATGAAGTGGTGATGACTGTACCCAAGGGTGAAAGAGTGGTGATTGGAGCAGATTTCAATGGGCATGTTGGTGAAGGGAACAGAGGAGATGAGGAAGTGATGGGTAGGTATGGTGTTAAACAAATGAATGCAGAAGGTCAGATGGTAGTGGATTTTGCGAAAAGGATGGACATGGCTTTGGTGAATACGTATTTTAACAAGAGGGAGGAGCATAGGGTGACATACAAGAGTGGAGGAAGATGCACACAGGTGGATTATATCTTATGTAGGAGGGCCACTTTGAAGGAGATTGGAGACTGTAAAGTGGTGACCGGAAAAAGTGTCATTAGACAGCATAGGATAGTGGTGTGTAGGATGACATTGGTTATCAAGAAAAGGAGGAGGAGTGTGAGGGCAGCACCAAGGATCAAGTGGTGGAAATTGAAAAAGGGTAATTGTGAGGTGGAGTTCAGGGATGAGTTAAGGCAGGCACTGGGTGGCAGTGAAGAGTTACCAAATAGCTGGGTAACTACAGCAGAGCTAGTAAGGGAGACGGCTAGAAAGGTGCTTGGTATCACATCTGGACAGAGGAAGGATGACAAGGAGACATGGTGGTGGAATGAGGAAGTACAGGAGAGTATACAGAGAAAGAGGTTGGCAAAGAAGAAGTGGGATTGTCAGAGATGAAGAAAGTAGACAGGAGTATAAGGAGATGAGGTGCATGGCAAAGAGAGAGGTGGCGAAGGAGGCTAAGGATAAGGCATATGAAGAGTTGTATGAAAGGTTGGACACTAAGGAGGGAGAAAAGGACCTGTACCGATTGGCTAGACAGAGGGACCGAGCTAGGAAAGATGTGCAGCAGGTAAAGGTGATAAAGGATAATGAGGGAAACATACTCACAAGCGAGGAGAGTGTGTTGAGGAAATGGAAAGAGTACTTTGAGGGGTTGATGAATGAAGAGAATGAGAGGGAGAGAAGGTTGGATGATGTAGGGATAGTAAATCCTGAAGTACAATGGATTAGCAAGGAGGAAGTAAGGGTAGCTATGAAGAGAATGAAGAATGGAAAGGCTGTTGGCACAGATGACATACCTGTGGAAGCATGGAGGTGTTTAGGTGAAATGGCAGCGGAGTTTTAACCAGATTGTTTAATGGAATCTAGGAAAGTGAGAGGATGCCTGAAGAATGGAGAAAAAGTGTTTTGGTACCGATTTTTTAAGAATAAGGGTGATGTGCAGAGCTGTAGTAACTACAGAGGGATAAAATTGATCAGTCACAACATGAAGTTATGGAAAAGAGTAGTGGAAGCAAGGTTAAGAAGGGACATGATGATTAGTGATCAGCAATATGGTTTCATGCCAGGAAAGAGCACTACAGATGAGATCTTTGCTCTGAGAGTGTTGAAAGTACAGAGAATGTCGGAAGGAGCTGCATTGTGTTTTTGTAGACTTAGAGAAAGAATATGACAGGGTGCCTAGAGAGGAGTTGTGGTATTGTATGAGGAAGTCAGGAGTGTTAGAAAAGTATGTAAGAGTGGCACAGGATATGTACGAGGGTAGTGTGACAGCGGTGAGGTCTGCTGTGGGAGTGACGGATGCGTTTAAGGTGGAGGTGGGGTTACATCAAGGATCAGCTCTGAGCCCTTTCTTATTTGCAATGGTGATGGACAGGCTGACAGACGAGATCAGACAGGAGTCCCTGTGGACTATGATGTTTGCAGATGACATTGTGATCTGTAGTGAGAGTAGGGAACAGGTGGAGGAGACCCTGGAGAGATGGAGATATGCTCTAGAGAGAAGAGGAATGAAGGTCAGCAGGACTAAGACAGAATATATGTGTGTGAATGAGAGGGAGGACAGAGGAATGGTGAGGATGCAAGGAGTAGAGGTGGCGAAGGTGGATGAGTTTAAATACTTGGGGTCAATAGTTCAGAGTAATGGTGAGTGTGGAAGAGAGGTGAAGAAGAGAGTACAGGCAGGATGGAGTGGGTGGAGAAGAGTGTCATGAGTGACTTGTGACAGATGAGTACCTGTAAGAGTGAAAGGGAAGGTCTACAAGAGGGTAGTGAGACCAGCTATGTTATATGGGTTGGAGACAGTGGCATTGACAAAAAGGCAGGAGTTTGAGCTGGATGTGGCAGAATTAAAGATGTTAAGATTTGCACTGGGTGTGATGAGGGTGGACAGGATTAGGAATAAGTATATTAGAGGGTCAGCCCAGGTTGGAAGGTTTGGAGACAAAGCCAGAGAGGCACGATTACGTTGGTTTGGACATGTGCTGAGGAGGGATGCTGAGTATATTGGGAAAAAGATGCTAAGGATGAAGCTACCAGGTAACAGGAAAAGAGGAAGGCCTAAGATAAGGTTTATGGATATGGTGAGAGAGGACATGCAGGTGGTTGGTGTGACAGAGCAAGATGCAGAGGACAGGAAGAAATGGAAACAGGTGATCTGCTGTGGTGACCCCTAATGGGAACAGCCAAAAGAAGATGATAAGTGTGGTGCTGTCTATAATAACTTGTAGAGGTCCTAGAGACCAAATATGATTTAAGGCTTTCAGAATATTTATTACTGCCATCATCTTTTGACATTTATTATGCTTTTGTCTGTCCTGCATTTTCCATAAACCCTGCACTTTCCCCCTTTGGATAGACCTCCAGGAGGAGGAGGAGGAAGGGAGAAGGGGAAACCTAGAATTCAGAGAGTACTAGTCAACCCACCACAACAACTCCATTCTTACAAACCGAGCAAAAGAATCTGAAAAGAAAGAGGGTTTTGATGTTGGGACTAGAGCGAACTAAGTCTGGCTCTTAAGAAATCATCTAATGCTGGTAAAACAAATCATAATACTTCTACTGGGAGACTGAGATTTAATTCTGCTCCCAATTAAATAATTATTTCATTTTAGTTACAGTTTCAGAGAAAGATAACTCGGTACTTTTCCGTTATCGGGCCAACACTTTCAATGCGATTGTTCAGCTGTAATCCAGTTACTTAACATGTCTGTTAACCAGACATCTGTAAAAAATATTTGTTTCAATGATAAATTAAAAAAAATAGAAGTTATTTTTAATGTTTACAGACATCTAGTTAATAGACATCTTAAGGTATTAGATTACGGCTGAACAATTGCGTTGAAAGTGTTGCCCTGATAAGTTGCAGAGAGAGAAGGTAAAAAATAAATGAATACATCAAATTTGGAAAACGTCTTTTCTTTCAATAGTCATAATATGCTTACCCTTGTAAGATAACAATATATTTGTACATCTTAGCAACGGTTACTTCTGTTGTCAGTGAAGCCTAGCTAAATCAGTACCTGAGGCTTAAAAAAAAAAAAACGCTTACTGCCAAACAGCTGTTCATGATTCTGATTGCATCTTCGCAGCTGCAAAATGCCAATTAAGTTTGATTACAGATTTGGATTTGGACTTTATGAAGACTATGTTTAATAGTGTCCATATAATGGAGAAATACATTTTATAGTATTTTATAGTATGCATATTATGGAGAAATTTATTTATTTATTTATTTATTTATTTTACTACTCTGTTATTGGCCAAACACTTAAAATGTGGTTGCTGAGCTCCAAATCCATTGTCAAAGCATGTCTTTTTGATGCTAATTTTAACAGGTGTGTGTAAAATAATTACATGGATAATATTTAAAAAAAGAAGCGGCTACATACCTGTTAAGATTAACATAAATAAATACATGGTTTGACACTGTATTCGGAGCTCTGCAACCGCATTTAAAGTGCTGCCCCGATAACGGAAAAGTACTGATAGCTCTTCTGGTGGAAAATCTGACAAGCCACTTTCTTTAGAATCAGAATTCTCAGATAGATGAGAATTCTCAGAAGAAAAACACACCCCTTCCAGTTCCTGCACTTCTGACAGGGAATTAGTGTCAGAATGAGAGGGAATTGTTTTTCTTTTAGACTGCAGTGAAGAAACATGATTTAAAAAATTAACAGTTTGAAATAAACTTTTAGCAAAACCCAGTAAGTCTTCCCTGTTCATAGTGAAAAGAAACAGGTGAAGCCATATATTTAACTTTTTGTTTTCATTTCTTAGGGGACCTTCTGGAAAAAGAATGACTCATGGCAGGGACACTTGGTCCAGAATTAGGTACATTAGGTTTGGTTGTGTGGTAAGACTTCATTCGCTCCCTCCTCAAAAAACAATAATTGTGGTGTTTTCCCCTTTCCCAGTGAGGACAGCCCACCAGCCGAAGAGGATGTATCTAGCTCCTAGTCCTTAGTAGCCTCCTGATGATACACACCAGGGAGACCAAGAGACACTGATGACTGGTGCAGGGAACAAGATCGGGCCACAGCAGAGTCACCTATCCGTGGCTGAGGTAGTGACTAAGCAGGCCTGACACCCAAAGACTCCCAAGAATTTTTCATCTACTTGCAGATAGAAGAGGGAAGAACTGAAGAGCCACATAACTGCTCCAGGGTGAGCCAAAAAGGAACCTTAGGTAGTGGGGCTTGTGTGAGTCTGTAAACATCCTGACAGAAAATTTAAAGTTTTCATCTAAAAATTCAGGTACAGCCCGCAAAACTAAAACTTCCAACCCCTATCAATGGTTTTCCACAGTAAAAAGTAGATGTAAATACACCAAAACAATTTTTACAAAGTGCCCCACAAAAGTATCTAACAAGGGAAAAAACTTCAAACCTAGTAATTCCATTAAAAAGACAACTCCTTGCTTAAAAAATAATTTTCTATAGGAAAAAAAAAATTCTCCACGAAAAAAGGATGTGGAAGGTTTTCCCCAGAAGGGTATTTACCCGAGTCTCAAAGAAGCACTAGCCAGCCGTTAGCTCCAAGAAGCCTACGAGAGCACACTTCAGTGGCAAGAAAGTTCTCAAGCTTTGGTGTCCAAACCCCTGCTTTTCTGCAAGTCTCCTTCAGCCCTATATAGCTTAGGGTGCATGGAAGGTATCTTGATGCTTTGAAAACTGGCCGTTGGTCATATCCTAGGTGGATATATCCCATACACCTTAGGCTACTGTAAAAGTGATCTAATGTTGAACATTTTCAGTTGCCAGCTAGTTTGAGATGGGAATTTATAAAAGTATACTGAAAGCAACAAAATGGAGAAAAGGGAATGGCTTCACATGCCTGAACTGATTTCCACAACACTGCAACTAAGGGAAGGAAGGGGACCAAGATGAGCTATGTTATCCAAGACATATAAAGCACTGAATGACCCAAGAGAAGATGCGGGCATAAGACTGGGAAAATCATGTGTTACGGAGATGGGAGGTACAATAAGTGAGCATTAATGGAGTCATATTAATCATTGCCCTAGGTACGCCACTACGGACTAGGCATTTAAGGATCTCTGCATTGAAATGCTTGTATACATATTTTTATACAACTAGTACGATAGCCATCTTATACCCAGGGCAATGATGGCATGCAGGAGGTGTGAGAGTGGGAGGAAGGCACATGATTGCATATTTCTTGACAGTGCAAAAGACTTAAGAGAAGTTTCACTTAATCTTCAACTCTTGATACATAAGTTGACGGAAAAGAGACTGATAGTAACAAAGTGATTAAATTTCATGCAAACAAAACAATTATAAAAACAATTTTTATGGTTCATTTGTTTTTGTGGCTTGATTATAGTTCATGGTTTAGTCGAGTGAAATTCCACAAAGATTACAGGATTTGGTACATACAATCTTGTTGATGGCTAAGAAGTCAATAACTAAAAGATTAAAGCAAAGGGATCCTCCACAATTTCAGAAGTAGATTATCTTGTCTTGTACTCAGAAATTTGGGACAGAGAACTGCAGCAGAGGGAAAAAGGGTGATCACTTAGCTACAAATGATAGGTGAGGGTAATTAAAGCAGGGGGAAACAAAAGGGAGTCAGGATAAGAAAGCATCTGGCTGACAAAAGGGGATATTAATGGATGAAAGAAAGAGGGGGAATGCAAATATTTACGTTAAAATCCATTATCTAAAGCTTGGGTCTCTGCCAGCAAAACTAGAGGAAGAGAATTAGTTGGAAATACTGCACAACCCACAAGCAAATAGGAGAACAAGGGTTTATGTGATACATATAAGGGTAAAATAGAAAAAATGACTGACTATGTGGTGTATTTTGTTATGAAGTTATCTTTGTTGTTAACATAATAAAAAGTGTGCTTATAACCAAAAAGTTATTTAAGTGTTTACACACCTAGGCTATGCATTACAGTGCAGTTAAAGGCCATATTACGCATCAGACATTAACATACTTACACAGTAAGCCAGAGGGTTGGGAACAGCACAGTCATCATCATTTGCATGGGGGCAAAACTGCATGGAACAGCAACATTCCATCCTTTGGATAATACAGTAAACTGAGACCCCAACTGCCTGATTTGGTGACAGCCGAAGTGGATGTAAAAGATCCCACATAACTTACCAAAAAAAGAATAGTTGACCTGCATCTGCATCCTCGGAATAGTGTGGCTATTTGGTGCTACCTGTATTACTGCTGTGTGTCAAATCATCATTTGCATGGGGGCAAAACTGCATGGAACAGCAACATTCCAACCTTTGGATAATACAGTAAACTGAGACCCCAACTGCCTGATTTGGTGACAGCCGAAGTGGATGTAAAAGATCCCACATAACTTACCAAAAAAAGAATAGTTGAATTTCCCCCAATGTCCTGGCCACATTCCCGTAGTCAACATGAATATCATTTTGGGTCTTCCCAAAAAATAGGCCATTGGCCTAGTGGGACCAGCTTGGTCAAATAAGTCTAAATAAATAAAGCTAGAACAAACAAATAGTGACATAGGTGTAAGAGTCATGGGTAGTGCTGTTGTAAACATGTACATGCTAGAGGGTTGTGAGGTGTCAGGAATCATGTCCTCCGATGACAGGGGTGAGCTTCCAGTGTGGAATGCTGTCAGGGTGCACCACTTGGCACTGAGGTGTCAGGTCTAGAGGAAACTAGTCAAAGGGATGGCATAAGATAAGTATATTAGAATATCACCATGGCCTCTGCTGTGTGGTTCTGGTAGATGTCTGTCACACACCTGACTGTGGTCATACATTGGTATGTGTTAGTTATGGTGTGATTGCAGGGCAATGGTGTGGTTGAACTGCGGGACCTTGAGTGGGATGGCTGCTGGGCTGTGGCCAAAGTGGAGTTGGATAAGCATTGGCCACAACTATGTGAGCATCTTCAGTCAGTGGTGGAGGTCACAGTACAGATGTATGAGCATCTGCCACATCTATGTGAGCATCCACAGCAACACTGGAGCCGGTCGAGCAATGGTCATGCCCAGATGAGCATCCCTGGGCAGGAGTGGAGGCAGCCATGGGCAATGTGGCTGTCTCAGGAACAGTGTGTAACATTTGTGCGAACAGCCTGTACACACCTATGGTGCACATCTGTCCCCTACTTTGACGATGGCAACCAGTTCTTCCACAGCTGAGAGAATGTACCAATGGCTGCCAAGTGGGTTGTCAGTGCCCACAGTTCCTGCAATGGTTGTAGGCCTTTTCACAGACCACACAGCACACTAAACACTTCTGACATGTTCTTTGTATCAGACATGTCCACATCACAGCCCTGCATATTTGCTGACTGATGTCAACAGTAACAATCAGGTCATGGAATATTCTGATCTCATGGTGCTGAATGCCACCTAAACACTTCTCCCTAATGACCTGCATGTGCATCCTCGGAGTAGTGTGGCTATTTGGTGCTATCTGTATTACTGTGTGTCAAATGTGCAGCTGACATGGACAAGATAACTTACGCTACACACAGCTGTTACTGGACATTCATCCTAGACCACAGCTGAGGGAGAAGAGAGTGTTCCTCCACTGTTAGTGTTGCTGACAGTACCGCTGTATCTATGGACTGTGCCAGGTGATTGCCATCATACTCAGATTTTACAGACATCCTGATATCAGGCATGTACTGAATTGTTGTACCCAAGTCCTCTCCCACTGAAACCGGTGAATGCATACAGAGAACTTATCAGTCTAAAAGCCAGTACATGTGCATCTCCCAGTACAAACTGCTACATGCCAAGAATATACCCAGCCTATGAACACATACATACCTTGTAGTGTAGGTTGTCTCCATTGTAGGCCTGATTACTCTGGTTGATAGAATGGTATGTCTAAGTAAACTGTTCAGAGGTGTTGGGTAACATCCTACAGGAACGACATGTGCCACTACTCACCTGGTAAATCCCCCACAGACACTCGGGCAGTTGTACCTTGCAGTAAAGGTGGCCTTGGATGAATCCCTGATGTGCTTGGGTAACATAAATGCAGATGGGTACGAGTAAGTAAACCAGGCAGATGTAAGAAACAATGTTCTATGGAGGTGGCACATGCCACCACTTACCAGGGGTATCCCCAACAGACACTCAGATATTTGTGACCAGCCCAACTTTCACATCCACTCTACAACTACACATTAGTATTCCCTCAGTGTCTCCACTGATAAAAAGAAGGAATGCCTCAGTATCTGTCAGGTACCACCATGACAGGGGGTGTTCCCCCCACAGTCAACCTGCCCAAGCTATGTCCTGAGTCTTGGTCTTGGCAAGGAACATCATGTCAGAGAGCTTGTGACACACCTGCACCTATGACCTACTGTGACACCTACCACTTTATGTCCCACACCAGTTCCTGCCTCATCTGGTCCTGGAAGACCTTGTCTACATTATCCTTCACCAACATTTGCCTAACATGTGTGCATAATGCCTGAAGCAGCAACAAATCAATTTCTTGTGGGATATTTTTTCCACTACTGCCATTTGTTTGGCACTATGACAGGTCAGCTGCATCTATGGTTACATGTGGATCAGGCTTGGTATGCAGGGCCACTTCACTGCCCCTAGCATGCATGTGGTAGGCAAAGCCCTGTTCACTGTTATGAGGTCCCTAGTCTGACGCTGTGCCATAGTGTGGTAGCTAACAGCACAGCAGGACTGTGACAGAGCCTGCCTATTCCCGGTGTTTTGGCATGGATGCCATCCACTAGACTGCAACCTGTACTGCTCGCTGTGTCCTGGCTGGTTCTACATCCCTTCCCACAGGACTGAAACTTGTCTATTCTGTTCCATGAGCACTGGCTGGATATCTCCTCCCCCACTTCCATATCACTCTTCCCTTCCCGCTGTCCTTTTACATATCCCTCTGCTTGCTATTCCCAACCTCTGAGTATCCTATCATCCCTTTTCTTTCCCATTTATAAAATAAAGCCAGTTGGCACTTTGCTGTGTAATGCCTGCACTGGCTCTTAGTTCTGCAGCACTTCAATGTGTGTGTGAATGCACATAGTGCTAGGCACTATAGATATGCCAATATCATAGGGTTGCGTGATCACACATAGCACTGTGATTATCACTTTCAAATGTGAAAAGCTTCATTATGCAGCAAGTCCACAGTATTTTGGTACTTATGTATACTTGAGTCTCATTGAGCTGAGTGATGTTATAACTATTACATTATTTACCACAGTGTGGTCAGGTTATGCTCGTTTCTGGATATTCCCCAACTGTATATAACATGGTGCCTGCATGTTAAAATAATTGCACTTGAAAAAAATAAAGTGGGTCTGTACTGTAAACCAATGCTGTATGTTTGTATGGGTCTACGTCACATCACCTAAAACCCATTTGACTGACTTTCATTTCACTGAGACCAAATCACCTAATTTCAAAATAATAAAAACATTTGACTGCATTTCACCAAAAGCTTACAATGCTACACTTCAAAAGTCTAAACACTAAACCATAAACAAACATACTCACAACACTAATAACTACCTCTTTCCAGACCTTAAAAACTACTTACTTACCCTCTTGACAGAAACCGGACAATATAAAACCATACCCCCCCCAACTATATATAAAAACTCCAGGATCGCACTACAGTGGGGAAAAGGGCATATACCTTTTACTTGCCTTACAGTACTCTACGCTGCCACTACTGCTGGGAATGCACAAAACATCCGCCATATTACTTTAGATACTTCCCATAAAAATGTAGCGACACATACCCACATTTAAAAACACTACAATACTACTTTGTACATGACTATCGGCATTCTGACAATCAGCACTGTAAGTTACTGAAATTCTTCTTATAACAAACAAGTCACAGGTAAATGGAAACCCACATCATGTCTATGGCTTACAATTCAGTGAAATGAGATTCAGTCAAATGAGTTTTCAGTATTTTGAAAATTAGATGATTTGGCCTCAGTGAAATGACAGTCAGTCAAACGGGTTTTAGGTGATGTGAAGTAAGACCAGTTTGTACACATGACTGAGATTTTTATGTTATGTGCGTACCATAACTTGGTATTCATGTTGTCTTCTTTCATTCCACCTCACAATTGGGTTACAGATCCTAACTTCAGATCTGACTCGGACACATTTTTACAGAATAGGATCCACGTCTCAAGCTTCTCCCACTTCCCATAATGCTCTGTCCTCTGCCCAACTCCCTCAGATAGAGTCTGCTACCCAAATAGCTGACAGAGTGCAAAGACATAAGAATTAAGAACCAGAGGCTCAAAAACCAGGAACATCAGTTACTAAACTGTTCTGTCTATATCTTCTAGTGCACTGGGCAGGGGGATGGCTGGGAGGGACGGTGAGGAGGAATGAAAGAAGACAATACAGATACCAAGTTAAGTACATGACTTATAAATCTAATGTTGTCTCTTTCATTCCTCGTTATGGGAGGCTTAGAAGACGGTGCCTAGATCTCAGAAATTCTTTTTGGTGAAGTAATGGCAATAAGAATGACTGCCTTCCATAAGAGAAACTTTAAGTCACAAATATTGGCTGGTTCAAATGGTTTTTGAATTAGGCCTTGTAAGACCACAGTAAGATTCCCATGGCGGGGAAGGGTCTAGAAAGATTCCTTTCAAGAAGGTCTTGCACAATTTGGAGGTTGCAGGGGAACTAAAATATTACCCAAATGGAAGATAGAGATGGCTGCCAATTGAAGTTTCATAATAGAGAAATTAGTTCCCTCTTTAAAAAGAGGCACAAGAAAAAAACAGGAAAGGTCATACTGGAACTGAAAAGGGGTCAGTGTTCTCTTTAGAGATCCTGGAACTGAAAAGGGGTCAGTGTTCTCTTCAGAGATCCAGAAGACAAATCTCTTCAATTTTCTCCTACAGACTTTCTTGGTAGTCAATTTCTGGAAAGCTAGTATAATATCTCGGACAGGGGAAGCAAGCCTGGACCTTCGTATAATCACTGGAAGTAGAAAAAAACAGTCAGTCAGTTTGAAGGATATTACATTGTGGTAAAAACTCTCTATCGTGTAAAAGAGGCGGTCCTGCTTAGGCTCCAGTATCCATGGAAGATCCTTCAGGTGAGACCAGAGAAAGGGGAACCAAATCTGACAAGGCCAGTAGAGGGCAATCAGGATTACAGAGGTCTTCAAATGTTTTGCTTTCTGTAGGAAGTTTGGGATCAGGGGTATAGGAGGATAAGCGTACAGGAAGTTTGGGATCAGGGGTAGAGGAGGATAAGCGTACAGGAAACTGGGGGCAATCATGAACCAGAGTGTTCCTCGGGGACTCCCCGAGGGGGAATCAGAGTGAAGTAGTTGCTACACTTGACGTTCTGAGGGGATGTAAATAGGTCACAGCAGGGCTGGCCCCAACGGAAGAAAATCAGGTCCACTACTGATTGATCGAGGGACCACTCGCATGGGTTCAGGATGGACCTGCTGAGTTTGTCTGCCAGAATGTTGGATTTCCCTGGTATGTGAGTTGCAAATAGAAAGCGATCCAAAGACATCGCCCATTCCCAGACCCTTATGGCCTCTCTGCACAGCAGGTAAGAGTGGGTTCCTCCTTGCTTGTTGATGTACCACACTACTGACTTGTTGTCTGTGTGAATCGCAATAGTTCCTGCAGGGAAAACATCCTGAAAGGCTTGCAACATGAGAAAATGGACAGCTCTCATCTCCAAAACACAGATATGCAAGCCGGTCTCTAAGTGTGACCACATGTCTTGGACCATCTTTCCCCTGAAATGCCTCCCCCACCACAACTGGGAAGCATCTGTGGTCACCGTGGCTGGGGGGGAAGGAAGAAGGAAAGGTCTGCCGATAGTCAGGTCATCCGACAGAAGCCACCACTGGAGATGCTTTCTGCAAACTGAAGTCAATTTGATAAGATCAGACAGAGGCTGGTAGAGAATAGACCACTGAACAACCAGGGTTCATTGAAGCACTTGCATAAAAAAACTTGCTAACCTTGGAATAAGGGAATGGCAGCCTCCATAGATCCAATTTCTTGAAGTATCAGTCTTGCCAGAAGGGAAGGCCGGTTTAAGAAGGCTCGAATATGATCAAGATTTTCAATCTGATTTACTGTATCCAAGGAAGCACCAATGAAATCTAAACTCTGAACCAGAGACAGATTCAACTTTGTCAGGTTTATGGCAATACCCAAATGACTGGCAAGATTGATAAAGTAATCTCTAGTCTGGAGCAGTTGACGCCTGGTTGGGACAGTGAAGAGCACGTTGTCCAGATATGGAAACACTCAGAATCCTTGCAGTCTCAGGTGAGCTGCAACTACTGCCATGCATTTAGTAAAGATGCTGGGGGCTGTGGTGAGTCCAAAGGGCAGAGCTCTGAACTGGTAGTGACTGCCTCCCAGCCGAAAGTGCAAATGACTTCTGGAACGTCTGTCTATTTTGATTTGATAGTACACGTCCTTTATGTCTACCAAGCACATCCAATCATCCTTTTGCAACAGTGATAAAATGGACTGGACCATAACCATTCAGAACTTTGCCTTTACATATAAATTCAGTTTGCTTAGATCCAAAATGGGTCTCAGATCCCCGATTTTCTTTGGCATGAAAAAGAAGTGTGAGTAAGTTCTGAATCCTTTTTGTTCAGTTGGGACCTCTTGGATGACTTTTTTGCAGTAGTTTACGAATCTCTGCTACTGTGTACTCCCTCTGACTGAGTGGAATATTGGGGAGTTTCTTTAACCTCTCTGGTGGAGGAAGGAAAAAAAGGATATAATAACCTCTGGGTATAATCATTAGCACCCATTTGTTTTGTGTTAGATCAGTCCGGGTGGGTAGGTGCAGTAAAAAATGACCCCCAACTGCCTCAAGGGATGAGCAGTCAAGGCTGTGCTTCAGGAGCACTGATAGCGCTCATCAGGAAAAACTTTCTCTGAAACCCTGATTCTTTGGTCCCCCTCTACCCCTGAGGTGGTATCTCCCAATGAAACCTCCTCCTCTCCCTCTAGAGGAAGAATCCCCATATCGATCCTGGAAAAAACCCAGAAATATTCAGAACCAGGTTTTCTTTCCATTGCACTGGTTTCTAAAAAAAGTGCGCTGAGGGGTTGAAAACCAGACCCCAACAGCAGACAAGGTCTCCCTTCCTGCTCATTGCAGGTTGAGGTCTCTTTGAAAGATGGCCTGAAAAGGGAAAATCCATCAAATGGGGCATTCACAAAGGACGCCTTAAAGGATTCTGCAAAATTGACAAAGGATGCCTTAAAGGGTTCTGCAAAATCACAAAGCTTCATCCAGGCAAGTCTTCTAACATCAATGCCTAAGACGACTGCCTGCGAGTTGCCCACCATGGAATGGGAGATAACACTGTAAGAATGTATTTTTGTCTATGTGATTATAAATACTAAATAATTGTATAAGTTTGTAAATACCTGCTATAATATCTATGTCATCCCATTTTGACTGTGCCTCTGCAACTGTTTTACTGTATTGTCTAACAAATGTATTACTGCATTGTATAATGTTTTCTGGAATTTTTCTCCCCGGGCCTCCACTGAAAAAGGGCTATTTTCAGCTCAGTCGGACTACTCCTGGTCAACAAATGAAAAATAAATAAATAAATAAGCCTCGTGGAAGAATTGGACAAGGATGAGAGACTTGTCAGTTGAGGGAAGACTTTCTTGAAGTCCTCCACCCACATGATCTCTACTAATGAGTCTGACAGTTCCTTAACCAGTTCCCTCTGCAGTCAAGTAAAATGTACCAGGTAGTTTAATGCTCTCAGCAAAAAAGTAACCAAGGTGCAAACTCACTTAACAAACCTGTCTATCACTCTGGATTCCCTGTTCGGTGGCTGGACAGTGGAGCTCTGTTCAGCTAGCTCCTTATTGGTAGTTGCTTCCACAACCATGGCGTCAACCAAAATACCCTTGGTCCAATACAGTCTGTCCTTACAGGGGAACAAGAACTCATCTGGAAATTTTGGAATCGGTTCAACAGAATCCGGCTCCTTCCAGTCCCAGCAGGACACCAAATCCATGAGCTCATCTGCCAGGGGGACCACCCAAGATGTTGATGGCCTGTCTTGAAAGCCTCCAAAAACACAGACTCTTCTGAGGAAGGGGCTGGGCCAACCAACCACCTCTCTGCCTCAGGAACTCAAAAGTGTCTCCAAAGAGATGTCCTTCTGTAGTGATCTTGGAGATCCTTCCCCAACATCAAAGTCTGTGTCCTTGGTAATGGACTCCAAGGAGGAGACAATGTCCATCCTTTTGCATGTCTTTTGCATGTCTTCTTACAAGGGATCTCCTATGTGGGTTGTTCAGGGGAGGTCTTTGAAGAAGATGGGGCTCCCTCTAGGGGGAGAGTTTGGAGACTTGTCTGGACAGGCTAACTCTGGCATGCATGATAGGCTCAAGTCTCTTATCTAAGGGGGATTGACAGGAAGGGTCATATCTCAGACAAACTGAATCCCTATGACTAGACAAGGCCCTTTCTACAACTTGGAATACTGAAGAACCCAATGAATCCCTCCCCAGTTCCACAGGACCTGAGGCTACTAAAGAAAAAAAAGGCAGACATCCACAAGCCATGGGTTCCAGGTAGAATCAAACACGAACTGTCCAGCGCCAAAGCACTGAGAGGAAGAAATGGCTCCAACAGCATTGGAGCCAAGCTCCTCCCCCAAGATCAGACAGGGACATCCCGGATCCAAGACCTACTGCGATCCGATGACATTGGAGCAGAGGAAGTCAAGGTGACAGTTGGAGTAGAAGAAGGGTAGCTCCTCATACCAAACCCCGGTTCTCTCAGTTGGCTATGAATCTGAGCCTCCAATACAGAAGGAAAGGAGAAGGAGACTGCTCTGGGAGGGAAATGCGCCCAGAACCCAGAGGAAATGGAGCAGAGAAAACCCTCACTGGGATCAGAGTCTTAAGGATCTTCCTGACCATCCTGTCCACATCAACGTCAGACAGGCTCCTAGAAGACCTGGAAGAAGCTACCGACAGAGGCCTAGAGTGCCTGACAGGCGTCTGCTGCAGTCCAGAGGGAGAAGCAGCCTCCATTGACCCTTCACTATTGGATCTGAAGCCTTAGGATCCAAGGCGGATGTTGTAGCTTTGGGAGAACTAACAATATGAAAGATACCAGTCGGACCCGTTGAGTGCTTTGGATCCACCTGCAACAAAGTAGGTCTTAGAACTTTTGAGGGTGGCTCTGATGACACCCTTGAGGACTTGTGAGGGTGTTTCTATGAGTCAGAGGACCCTGCCATACTCAGAGTGGGTTTGAGCCCTTGGAGAGGTATTTGAAGAAGCAGGTAAGAAGGCCTTGTGATTTAGTTTATTTTTGTGGTCGGCGAAAGCCCTGGGGTTGAAACCCTCACAAACAGAGCAGCAGTCGAGGCCCAAGACAGTAAACATATAGGTTGTGTGCATCACAGTGAGGGAATTTACACCTGCATTCTGAGCACTTTTTAAAACCTGCTAGTTTATCGGACATCGTTGAAAAGGAACACTACAAAATCTTAACAGCAACACACCCACTCTCAAGAAAAAAAACAAACTTAGTACTGAACTAGAAAACTTAGCTACTTACTAAAAAGAAGTTCTATACATCTAAATGTTTATATATACACACACTATATATACACACACACAGGCATATATATATATATATATATATATATATATATATATATACACACAGATATAGAGGATCCGTACAGGTCCCCAACGGCACTTTCTGCTGAAGCAGAAATCACCAAACATACTTAACTGAAAGTGCTGTTCACCGAAGTAGCACTTTCAGATAAGTATGCTCATTGTGCAGGTCGCACTACGGTGTGGTTAAGGGAAAATTCCCTTTTCCCCACTGTAGTGCGACCTCGGTGTGAGAATATAAAAGTAGGTGGGGTGTGGGGGGTACAGGGGGGCTTGCCCCCCTGCATAAAAGAA